>NC_064638.1:130264033-130568841 GCF_023864345.2 Schistocerca serialis cubense
CAAAAATGTCGTTTACACAGCTTTTTAAATTAATTATATTGCGTTAGTACCCATCCAGTGGATAAACTGGAATACTGTGCCGCATCATATTATTGATTTTGTAAGGTTTACGATGCACTGATCGAAAGTTGGTAAAGACTTATGAGAAGTATACACTTTTAATTTCACACTCTTCCGAAGCTGAGGTCGCTAACGCTCACCTGTGCGGTGGTGCTTGATTCGGAACTAAGCCCCTTCGGATCCTGATATTGGAAGAAATTCTCACCACCAGCATCTGGCCGTCAAGGGAAAGAGATGTGATGGCGTAAATTTTCTGATAAGCAGACTTTGGCTCAGTGTCCTGGATCGAACTCCAAATCTCTCCACAGTGTCACTCTCGGACTGGGGGCATGTGTGTCTGTTATCAGTGATTTACCGGAATCACTGCTCCTTGACTCTAATATTTAATAGTTCATCAACGTCACCATCATTACTGTTTTCAGCTATTCGACACCACTGCTGAATAAAATAGTGTTCTGCACTTTTCACTGCTTTAAAGGCTTCAGTGCTCTTTAACAATAACTAGTCCCGCATTCTTTCTAATGTGATCTATGATCTTTTTTTTTTTTTTTTTTACTTTATTGTCATTTTAATGCCTATACAATAAGCAGGCTGGCAGCAGCACACTACGCTGCTCTTCAGCCAAATGCGACAGAAGCACAAGAAACAGGAGAAAAACAGAAAAGTCACAAAATGGTGGGCGAAAAAATAGGAGACACAAAGAGACAAACACGGAGCCGTTCACACTTGATGATAAACCACACTTCAAACTGTGGAGACGACGCACAGACACTGAAGAAGACGATGGCACTGGTGAACAACGGAGCGTGACGGGAAACACTGAACACGAAACACGACGGCACACACAAGACACTGATGGCGGCGATCTCCGGCGCGCGAAAGTCCACGTAGCGTGTGCGAGTCCGGGGACCTGCCAAGAGTGGAACAGGGGGGAGGCGGGGGGAGAGGGGAGAATAGGATGCCAACGGCGGGGGAGACGGGGGCAAGAGGGAGAGGTACAGGGGAGGGGAGGCCCGTGGGAGAAGGGGAGAGAAAAGGAGGAGGGAGGAAAAAGGAAGAGAAGGGAGGGAGGGTGCCCGGAGGAGCAAGCACGGGAGGAGGGCGGGAGGATCAAAGTTGGTAGGAGGGGTAGATGGAGGGGAGGAGGGCATCATCAGGGAGGGGGAGCTGGCGGAAGCCACCTCGGGAGAGGGTAAGGAGGGTGGAGAGATGGAGACCGGGTGGGACATGAGAGTACAGGCGCGGCAGCGGGCGGGGGTGGGAGAGGATCGGGGAGACGAGCGGGTGGGGAGGATCGAGTTTACGGGAGGTGTAGAGGATTCGTATCCTTTCGAGGAAGAGGAGGAGGTGAGGGAAGGGGATAAGATCATACAGGATCCGCGTGGGGGAGGGGAGACGGATGCGATAGGCAAGGCGGAGAGCATGGCGTTCAAGGATTTGGAGGGATTTATAAAAGGAAGGGGGGGCGGAGATCCAGGCTGGATGGGCGTAACAGAGGATAGGGCGGATGAGGGACTTATAGGTGTGGAGGATGGTGGAGGGGTCCAGACCCCACGTTCGGCCGGAAAGGAGCTTGAGGAGACGGAGTCGGGAACGTGCCTTGGCTTGGATTGTCCGGAGATGGGGAGTCCAGGAGAGGCGACGGTCGAGGGTGACGCCAAGGTACTGAAGGGTGGGAGTGAGGGCGATAGGACGGCCATAGACGGTGAGATAAAAATCAAGGAGGCGGAAGGAAGGGGTGGTTTTGCCGACAATGATCGCCTGGGTTTTGGAGGGATTGACCTTAAGCAACCACAGGTTGCACCAAGCAGTGAAGCGGTCAAGATGGGATTGGAGAAGGCGTTGGGAGCGTTGTAGGGTGGGGGCAAGAGCAAGGAAGGCAGTGTCATCGGCAAACTGGAGAAGGTGGACGGGGGGTGACGGCGGCGGCATGTCCGCCGTGTACAAAAGGTACAGAAGGGGGGAGAGGACGGAGCCTTGGGGCACACCGGCAGAGGGAAAAAAAGTGTAGGAATCTGTGTTATGGATGGTGACATAGGAAGGACGGCGGGAGAGAAAGGAACCGATCAGACGGACGTAGTTAATGGGAAGGGCAAAGGTTTGGAGCTTGAAGAGGAGACCGGAATGCCAGACGCGGTCATAAGCGCGTTCGAGGTCAAGGGAGAGGAAGATGGCGGAGCGACGGGAATTAAGCTGTTCGGAAAGGAGATGAGTGAGGTGAAGGAGAAGATCGTCGGAAGAGAAGGATGGCCGAAAGCCACACTGGGTGACGGGAAGGAGGCGGTGCTGGCGGAGATGCTGGTGGATGCGGCGGGTGAGGATAGATTCCAGGACCTTACTGAAGACCGAGGTAAGGCTGATAGGACGGTAAGAGGAGACGGCGGACGGCGGTTTGCTAGGTTTAAGGAACATGAGGATGCGGGAGGTTTTCCACAGGTCGGGGTAGTAACCGGTGGACAGGACTACATTGTAGAGCCTGGCCAGGGTGGAGAGGAAAGAGACAGGAGCTTCACGAAGGTGACGGTAGGTGGCACGATCGTGACCAGGAGCGGCGTTGCGTTTTGTGCGGAGTGTATCAATGAGATCCTGTGTAGTGATAGGGGTATTGAGTTCCGTGTGTGTAATGTTGTCCAAGTACTGGAAACCAGGAGCGAGGGGAGGGACAGAGGTGTCAGTTCGATCGCGGATATCCGGGAAGAGGGAGTAATCGAACTGAGGATCATCGGGGATGGAGAAAACATCGGAGAGGTAGGAGGCAAAGTGATTGGCCTTACTAAGGGCGTCAGGGAAGGGGTGATCATCGTGGAGAAGAGGATAGTAGGGGGAGGGTTTAGTTCCGGTAAGGCGACGGAAGGCCGACCAGAACTTGGACGAGTTGATTGGTAGGGTTTCATTTAAACGGGTGCATGTCTGTCGCCAGTCCCGGCGTTTCTTAGCCGCGAGCAAATTACGAACGTGTCGCTGGAGTTGCCGGTGGCGTCGTAGTGTGTCCGGGTCACGCGTGCGGAGGAAGGCACGGTAGAGACGACGGGATTCACGGAGGAGGAGAACGGCCTGCGGGGGTAAGGTAGGACGGTGGGGGTGGATGGCGACAGTAGGAACGTGGGCCTCCACGGCCTCAGACAAGGTCTGCTGGAGAAAGGAGGCGGCATGGGTGACATCGTCAGGGTGGTGGTAGGTGAGAGGGTGGCTATCGACCTGGGTGGAGAGGGATCTATGATCTCGGTCTTTTGTTATCTATTGCAATGCAGGAAAGAACTTCTTGATTAATTCATTGGGTATATTGTATCACCCCTTTCTATTTTATTTTCATTAGAGTTACAATTACATATACCACTGTAGTCCGTTTCCTGATCTATTTTCGTTGTTCTTCTATAGGGTGGTCCATTGATAGTGGCCGGACTAAATATCTCACGAAATATGCATCAAATGAAAAAACTACAAAGAGTGAAACTCGTCTAGCTTCAAGGGGGAAACCAGATGGCGCCATGGTTGGCCCGCTAGATGGCGGATATCAACTGCCTCTTTTTTAAATAGGAACCCCCATTTTTATTACGTATTCGTGTAGTACGTAAAGAAATATGAATGTTTTAGTTGGACCACTTTTCGCTTTGTGATAGATGGCGCTGTAATAGTCACAAATGTACGTGGTATCACGTAACATTCCGCCAGTGCGGACGGTATTTGCTTCGTGATACATTACCCGTGTTAAAATGGACCGTTCATCAATTGCGGAAAAGGTCGATATCGTGTTGATGTATGGCTATTGTGATCAAAATGCCCAACGGGCGTGTGCTATGTATACTGCTCGGTATCCTGGACGACATCATCCAAGTGTCAGGACCGTTCGCCAGATAGTTACGTTATTTAAGGAAACAGGAAGTGTTCAGCCACATGTAAAACGTCAATCACTACCTGCAACAAATGATGATGCCCAAGTAGGTGTTTTAGATGTTGTCGCGGCTAATCCGAACATCATTAGCAGACAAATTGCGCGAGAATCGGGAATCTAAAAAACGTCGGTGTTGAGAATGCTTCATCAACATCGATTGCACCCGTACCATATTGCTATGCACCAGGAATTGCATGGCGACGATTTTGTACGTCGTGTACAGTTCTGCCACTGCGCACAAGAGAAATTACGGGACGATGACAGATTTTTTGCACGCATTCTATTTAGCGACGAAGCGTCATTCACCAACAGCGGTAACGTAAACCGGCATAATATGCACTATTGGGCAACGGAAAATCCACGATGGCTGCGACAAGTGGAACATCAGCGACCTTGGCCGGTTAATGTATGGTGCGGCATTGTGGGAGGAAGGATAATCGGCCCCCATTTTATCGATGGCAATCTAAATGGTGCTACGTATGCTGACTTCCTACGTAATGTTCTACCGATGTTACTACAAGATGTTTCACTGCATGACAGAATGGCGATGTACTTCCAACATTATGGATGTTTGGCACATAGCTAGCGTGTGGTTGAAGCGGTATTGAATAGCACATTTCATGACAGGTGGCCCGCACGTTCACCGGATCTGAGGTCCCCGGATTTCTTTCTGTGGGGAAAGTTGAAGGATATTTGCTATTGTGATCCACCGACAACGCATGAGAACACGCGTCAGCGCATTGTCAATGCATGTGCGAACATTACGGAAGGCGAACTACTCGCTGTTGAGAGCAATGTCGTTACACGTATTTCCAAATGCATTGAGGTTGACCTACATAATTTTGAGCATTTATTTCATTAATGTGGTATTTACAGGTAACCACGCTGTAACAGCATGCGTTCTCAGAAATGATAAGATCACAAAGGTACGTGTATCACATTGGAACAACCGAAATAAAATGTTCAAACGTAACTACGTTCTGTATTTTAATTTAAAAAACCTACCTGTTACCAACAGTTCGTCTAAAATTGTGAGCCACATGTTTGTGACTATTACAGGGCCATCTATCTCAAATCGAAAAGTGGTCCAACTAAAACTTTCATATTTCTTTACGTACTACACGAATATGTAATAAAAATGGGGTTTCCTATTTTTTTTAAACGCAGTTGATATCCGTTTGACCTATGGCAGCGCCATCTAGCGGGCCAACTATAGCGCCATCTGGTTCCCCCCTTCAAGCCAGACAAGTTTCGTTCTTTGTAGTTTTTTCGTTTGACGCTTATTTCGTGAGATATTTGCCCCGGTCACGATCAATGGACCACCCTGTATATCTCCCAGTAATTGCAAACATTCATATCTGCATTTACCACCGACGTGCCCGCAATTTTCGAATAGCTTCGACAAGTAAAGGAAGGAAGGAAAATTAAAGTTTAACATCGTATCAACAGCGTGCTCATTAGAGAGGGAGCACAAGCTCGGGTTACGAAAAAATTTCAAAGTACCTACCCCGGCATCTGCCTGGAGCAATTTATTCAAGTCCCGGAAAACTTAAAGCTGGGTGGCCGGACACGGAATTGAAACCGGCCGCTGGTGGCCGAGCGGTTCTAGGCGCTTCAGTCTGGAACCGCGCGACCGCTACGGTCGCAGGTTCGAATCCTGCCTCGGGCATGGATGTGTGTGATGTCCTTAGGTTAGTTAGGTTTAAGTAGTTCTAAGTTATAGGGGACTGATGACCTCCGATGTTAAGTCCCATAGTGCTCAGAGCCATTTGAACCATTTGACACGGAACTGAACCGTGTTCCTCACGAATGCGAGTCCAATGTGCCAACCGCTACGCCGCCTCGCTCAGTCTCCAGATCTAACAATCACTTTTCAATGCCCTATGGCCAAACTGGTAGCACACTCTGAAATTAGACTTTTCGTTTCACACTCACTGAAAGCTACGTTCTGAAAAAGTTCGTTTAGTTTGCCCAAAGCAAAGACGGCATTTTTACTTTGCATTAATTTCACATGCTGCTCTTTCAATTGAAGTGGTCAACACTAGTAATCAGTCACAAGTGCCTTCAGAAACTAATTTCCTGATGTGTAGGACTGACCACGAATACCTGGATTCCAGTACATTTTTCCGTAAAATAGGAAATGTTTTCAGGTAGCAGAATTACTTGAACTCCTCGAAAACAACGTACTCACTGGCCACATTTTGGTGGTGTGGAGTGCCCATAATTATCGGGAAAGATCTTATGAATACTGATTCCATTCGTCACAATTTGTTTTGTAATAGTAAATATTCCGTTGTGGAATCTGAGGAAAAGCGCAGAAGCAAAAGACTTTGGATGATGACTTACAAGTTGTATTCGGAAAAAACAAAGGAAATATAAAAAAAAGTTAATTGGAAATCAGTAGTACTAACCATCTCGTTATTTTCTGCTTACAAAAGGGAGAACGCTTAATTTGTTCGAATGCTAACTAAATGTTAGTTTCCTTTCGTCATGTTAAAAACAGATGTGGCAGTACATTTCTTCATGAGATTGCTAAACTTTGTTTAAGATATTGCACATTACATGGTGTTATTTTGACGTAATGGTTGTGGAAAGGTTGGAAACTTTTGGAATATTGCAATAGAGGCCTGATCGTCGTCTTAGGGCGATGATTTCCCACAGATTATGGGTCATGCTATCAACCTGAGACAACATTGTGAACTACTAAATATGTTCCGGCGTAACCACAAGCGCCAGAACAAAGATGGAGAATGCATGAGCAGAGAAGGGAGTGAGAAAACGACGGCCAATGGTGCGCAGAATTGGACTGCGCCGGGCGAAGAGAGACAACTGGAAGAAGGGAATATAAGCGACACTCCTGCTATCCTCGGCCAGGCGATCATTGTAGGCAAAACCACCCCTTCCTTCCGTCTCCTCGACGCCTATATCACCATTTATCGCCGTCCTATCGCCCTCACCCCCACCCTCAAGTACCTTGGCGTCACCCTTGACTGTCGCCTCTCCTGGACCCCCATCTCCGGACAATCCAACCCAAGGCACGCTCCCGACTCCATCTCCTCAAGCTCCTTTCTGGCCGCACATGGGGTCTGGATCCCTCCACCATTCTCCACACCTATAAATCCGTCATCCACCCTATCCTCTGCTATGCCCACCCTGCCTGGATCTCTGCCCCTCCTACCTTTTACAAATCCCTTCAAATCCAAGAACGCCATATGCTCCACCTCGCCTATCGTATCCGTCTCCCCTCCCCCACACGGATGCTGTATGACCTTATTCCGTTCCCGCACCTCCTCCTTTTCCTCGAACGGATACAGATCCTCTACACCTCCCGTAAACTTTATCCCCCGCACCTGCTTCTCTCTCCCATCCTCTCCCACCTGTGTACACTGCCGCGCCTGTATTCCCACGTCCCATCTGCTCTCCATCTCTCCACTCCCCATACCCTCGCCCGAGGTGGCTTTGACCAACTCCCCCTCCCTGATGATGCCCTCATCCCCTCCATCTACCCCTGCTACCAACTTTGATCCTCCCCTACCATACCCTGTGTTTTTTTCCAAGGGCACCCTCTCTCCCTTCTCTCCCTCCTCCCTTCCTCCCTGCTGCCTCCCCCTGGGCTTCCCCAACACCCCTACATTCTTTCCTCCCCCTCCCATCTCTTCTGCCACTGGCATCTACACACTACGATCCCACTTTTCAAACCCACCACGCAGAAAATTCAACATAGGCAACCGGAACAACAAAAACATTCGCTTACACTTCCAAGACATACTGTCTGGACAACTTAACAAAGCTCCAGCAACCACAGATGATGTCGAACAAGAATGGACCACATTAAAGAACATCATCAAAGAAACTGCTGAGAATGTTGTTGGTTTTAGTGCACGGAAAAGAAGTAACTGGTTTGATGACAACCATCGAGAAATCCAAGCCATCATCAATGCAAAGCGGGATGTTTACCGATTCCTTGCTCAAGATCCGTCCTGTACAGAAAATAAAGCACACTTTCAAGAACTCATTCAGAAATGTCAAAGTGAAATACGAGCAATCAAGAACAAATGGTGGCAACAGAAAGCCACAGAACTCCAAAATCTTTCCGATGCAAGGAACCTGCGTGGCTTCTACGCTGGTATTAAAGAGCTGTATGGACCTATCCGCTCCTCATCAGGAACACTGAAAGCTGCTGAGAACTCCACCATTCTTACTGAAAGTCAGGACATCTTAAATCGTTGGAAAGAGCACTTCAGCTCACTGTTAAACCGCCCTTCTACTGCCGCTGGAGATTTTCTCAAAAATGTCTCACAGCACCCTCCACAACCCTGAATGGCTGATCCTCCAACTTTTCAAGAATTTTGCAAGCACTCAAGAGTGTGAAACCTTGGAAGGCTCCTGGAACTGACAGCATCCCGATGGAGCTTATTGAGGGTGGCGGCTTGCCTCTAAAAACTAGACTCTTCTCACTCATTCTATTAATGTGGGAAACCCGCAGCCACGTCCTCCACCTTCCATCAGCTGTAATGTCTGTGGCCGCCTG
Source organism: Schistocerca serialis cubense (assembly GCF_023864345.2). Lineage (NCBI taxonomy): Eukaryota > Metazoa > Arthropoda > Insecta > Orthoptera > Acrididae > Schistocerca > Schistocerca serialis. The sequence goes on from NC_064638.1 coordinate 130,272,517, forward strand.
TTCCACGCTAGGATTGGATTGCTAAGCCATCAACGACACTTACACGCCTGAACCGTGACAAAGGAAATCTCAGGAGAGAAATGAAAACTCGGATACGAGTATCAGTCGACGACGACGACGATTGTCCGTGGCCGAAGAGCGGCGTAGTTTTGCCGCTGCCGGCCTACCTTGTATAAGGTTTCAAAATGACAACAAAGAAAAAAAAAAAAAGCCTCGGCCGCTCAGATCGTCACCGACTCGCGGACGCTTTCAGTGACCTGTATCAACTTGCCTGAACAGTTCACATAACAAGGATTCTAAATTATATTGGCTGTCGCCCTTCGTTTGAGACTACTATTTGTAAGTCTCCAAAGTTAAGTATAGTCAGTTGCTTTATAGAAATAAAACTATTAATGTTATTTGTTTAAATTGATGTAGAGCGTTCCGAGAACGCTGCATCCCGTAGGCACCCTATTAGCGACGAGTGGGCAAGACCCCACAACTGACGACAAGTCTTTAAACGTACTAAGCGCCGACGACCACAGGTTTTTATTGCTGGCACATTAATTCTCTCTTGTCTTTACTTTGCAGGAGTGTGTATTGCTTTAACAGTTTCTTGTCTTTTTGCCAATCAGTGTTTTCAGGTGGGCATTGAAGAAACTTTCTTTGTACATATTTTTGTCTTTTCGTTGCATTTGTGTCCTCCAACATGCCCACCAATCCTCTCCCGCCCCCTGCTCTGGTCCCACAGTCGTAAGCGTTAGATGCCACACAACTAATGTAGTTGCCTGTTTCAGACGAACCAGATTTCTACCCTGCTCAACACGGTGCAGCAGCTACTCGCCAAAGCTGCGCGGCTGTCAGAACAAGCACCGCCTACTACAGCTGCTATACCACCTTTTCGACAGTTTCGCGAACGAGACTAAAAATGGATCGAGTGGCTCCACCAGTTCACTGCGCATAAAGTAGCTCACAACTTGCAGGTACTGTGAAACTTCCTTATCTACACTCCTGGAAATTGAAATAAGAACACCGTGAATTCATTGTCCCAGGAAGGGGAAACTTTATTGACACATTCCTGGGGTCAGATACCTCACATGATCACACTGACAGAACCACAGGCACATATACATAGGCAACAGAGCATGCACAATGTCGGCACTAGTACAGTGTATATCCACCTTTCGCAGCAATGCAGGCTGCTATTCTCCCATGGAGACGATCGTAGAGATGCTGGATGTAGTCCTGTGGAATGGCTTGCCATGCCATTTCCACCTGGCGCCTCAGTTGGACCAGCGTTCGTGCTGGACGTGCAGACCGCGTGAGACGACGCTTCATCCAGTCCCAAACATGCTCAATGGGGGACAGATCCGGAGATCTTGCTGGCCAGGGTAGTTGACTTACACCTTCTAGAGCACGTTGGGTGGCACAGGATACATGCGGACGTGCATTATCCTGTTGGAACAGCAAGTTCCCTTGCCGGTCTAGGAATGGTAGAACGATGGGTTCGATGACGGTTTGGATGTACCGTGCAATATTCAGTGTCCCCTCGACGATCACCAGTGGTGTACGGCCAGTGTAGGAGATCGCTCCCCACACCATGATGCCGGGTGTTGGCCCTGTGTGCCTCGGTCGTATGCAGTCCTGATTGTGGCGCTCACCTGCACGGCGCCAAACACGCATACGACCATCATTGGCACCAAGGCAGAAGCGACTCTCATCGCTGAAGACGACACGTCTCCATTCGTCCCTCCATTCACGCCTGTCGCGACACCACTGGAGGTGGGCTGCACGATGTTGGGGCGTGAGCGGAAGACGGCCTAACGGAGTGCGGGACCGTAGCCCAGCTTCATGGAGACGGTTGCGAATGGTCCTCGCTGATACCCCAGGAGCAACAGTGTCCCTAATTTGCTGGGAAGTGGCGGTGCGGTCCCCTACGGCACTGCGTAGGATCCTACGGTCTTGGCGTGCATCCGTGCGTCGCTGCGGTCCGGTCCCAGGTCGAGGGGCACGTGCACCTTCCGCCGACCACTGGCGACAACATCGATGTACTGTGGAGACCTCACGCCCCACGTGTTGAGCAATTCGGCGGTACGTCCACCCGGCCTCCCGCATGCCCACTATACGCCCTCGCTCAAAGTCCGTCAACTGCACATACGGTTCACGTCCACGCTGTCGCGGCATGCTACCAGTGTTAAAGACTGCGATGGAGCTCCGTATGCCACGGCAAACTGGCTGACACTGACGGCGGCGGTGCACAAATGCTGCGCAGCTAGCGCCATTCGACGGCCAACACCGCGGTTCCTGGTGTGTCCGCTGTGCCGTGCGTGTGATCATTGCTTGTACAGCCCTCTCGCAGTGTCCGGAGCAAGTATGGTGGGTCTGACACACCGGTGTCAATGTGTTCTTTTTTCCATTTCCAGGAGTGTATTATCAACGGCAGGAAGTGCAGTGGTCAGACTTACCCAGAAGTTATATCTTAATGCCACTCCAAGTGAACTGTCACATGGACAAGTAATCGCTTGCTCGAACAGTCCACGGGTGTACTGCCGGTTCATAGTGTCCAACGGGCACAATATTTCGGCGATCAGACATGTCGCCATCGTCAAGTGCGCTGACGAACTGAGCTCCTGAGGGCGGGCAACCGATTTAAATCCCCTCCCCCGCGGGCCGCACTCTTCGCCGTCCGCGCCCGCGCGCCGGCGGTCGCGAAGACGTGGGCGTCGGAATCTGTCGTAGCGTCGAAGTGCTTGCTACGTCCGCCCTGGTCGCCAGTTCGTACTTCTTGCTGAGAGTCTTCTTAATTACATTCAATGCCGGGTCCCAAGCCTTGCTGAGATTGTAGCCGCAATCTCGGTTGATAAGATCTTCCTTGGTGCGAATTTCGATAGCCTCCCTTATAAGGCTGTCCCAGTATTTAGATGTCTGTGCCAGGATCTTGGTACGCTCATAATCCACCTCCTGTTTCTCGACTCCTATAGGAAGATCAACGCTGACCCCACCAGGGCTCTACTCAAGGATGCGGATCTACCAGAGGGGGACGCCACGAAATTGTCACCTCAAGGACCTGTATCACCAAGACTCTATGGACTCCCTAAGGTCCACAAAGAGGGGGTACCTATGCGCCCGATTGTCAGCAACATTAGGGCACCTACTTACTTGCTGGCAAAATATCTGGCTGAATTACTTAGCCCCTATGTAGGTAAATGCCCTCACCATATCCGCAATTCCGTGGATTTCGTGAAACGTCTCGACAACTTCAGACTGAAAGATACTGATATCCTAGTGAGCTTCGACGTGGTTTCACTATTCACCAGGGTGCCTCTACGTGCTTATTGGGCAGAAATTTGACGAGAAGACTACCGAACTCTTTCGGCATGTCTTGACCTCAACGTATTTTCTGTTTAATGGGGGATACTACAAGCAAACGGATGGAGTCGCAATGGGCAGCCCTCTCTCGCCGGAGTACTTCGAGGAGGAAGCCTTGGCATCATCCAATTGGAAACCTACTTGTTTCTTCCGTTATGTCGATGACACGTTCGTCATCTGGTCCCATGGTAGGGACAAGCTCCTGGATTTCCTTATACACCTACACTCCATACATACAAACATCAAATTCACTATGGAGACCGAAGCAGAAAGAAGATTATCATTCCTGGACATCATGGTCAAGAGAAGAGCTGATGGTACCCTGAGCCGCGGTGTGTACAGAAAGAAAACGCACACTGACCTGTACCTGCATGCAGACAGCTGCCACTACCCTTCTCAGAGGAATGGAGTACTAAAAACACTAGTACATAGGGCGCGCAGCATCTCAGACGCAGAGAATCTGCCCCAGGAATTGGAACACCTCGAAACCGTGTTCCGAAAAAACGGGTACTGGGAATGGCAGATTAGACGCGCTCTCCGTCCCACCACCACAGCACAACCTGTGGAGACGGATGAAGTCACGGAAGAAGAGGTAGCCACTGCCTTTATTCCGTACAATGGCGCACTATCGGGGAAAATCAGCCGTATATTAAAGAAACACCGAGTTAAAACCGTCTTTTGCCCGCCCAATAAAACACGGGCATTACGGGGAAGTGTGAAAGATGACCTTGGTTTGAGGAAGGCCAGCATATACCAAATTCCCTGTGAGTGTGGGAAGACTTATATCGGACAAACAGTATGCACCATCGAAGATCGTTGCCGAGAACATCAAAGGCACACTCGACTGAAATATCCAAATAAGTCGGCGGTAGCAGAGCACTGTTTGTCCGAGAAACACGAGATGGATTATGAGCGTACCAAGATCCTGGCTCAGACCTCTAAATATTGGCACAGCGTTATAAGCAAGGCTATCGAAATTCACACTAGGGAAGATCTTATCAGCCGAGATTGCGGCTACAATCTCAGCAAGGCTTGAATGTAATTAAGAAGACTCTCAGCAAGAAGTACGAACTGGCGACCAGGGCGGACGTAGTAATCACATCGACGCTACGGCAGATTCCGACGCCCACGTCTTCGCGACCGCGCGACCACTACGGTCGTAGAGAGCGGCCCGCGGGGGGAGGGGATTTAAATCGGCCGCCCGCCCTCGGGATCTCAGTTCGTCAGCGCACCTGACGATGGCGACATGTCTGACCGCCGAAATATTGTGCCCGTTGGTGACTATGAACCGGCAGTATACCCGTGGACTGTTCGCGTAAGGTTCGCAGGAGAGCTTCTGTAAAGTTTGGAAGGTAGGAGAAGAGATACTGGCAGAAGTAAAGCTGTCAGGATGGGGCGTGAGTCGTGCTTGGGTAGCTCAGATGGTAGAGCACTCGCCCGCGAAAGGCAAAGGTCCCGAGTTCGAGTCTCGGTCGGGCACACAGTTTTAATCTGCCAGAAAGTTTCATATCACGCACACTCCGCTGCAGAGTGAAAATCTCATTCTGGAAACATACCCCAGGCTGTGGCTAAGCCATGTCTCCGCAATATCCTTCCTTTCAGGAGTGCTAGTTCTGCAAGGTTCGCAGGAGAGCTTCTGTAAAGTTTGGAAGGCAGGAGACGAGGTACTGGCAGAAGTAAAGCTGTGAGTACCGGGCGTGAGTCGTGCTTCGGCAGCTCAGATGGTAGAGCACTTGCCCGCGAAAGGCAAAGGTCCCGAGTTCGAGTCTCGGTCGGGCACACAGTTTTAATCTGCCAGGAAGTTTCAGAATTAAGTCTTGTTGAAAAATGGTTCAAATGGCTCTGAGCACTGTGGGACTTAAAATCTGAGGTCATCAGTCCCCTAGAACTTAGAACTACTTAAACCTAACTAACCTATGGACATCACACACAGTCATGCCCAAGGCAGGATTCGAACCTGCGACCGGAGCGGTCGCGCGGTTCCAGACTGAAGTGCCTAGAACCGCTCGGCCACTTCGGCCGGCAATTAAGTCTTGTCCTCGCTGTTATGCACGGCACAAGCGCCACGACTGCCCCTCCCGACAAGCTCAGTGCTTGTGGTAGGAAAGGGCATGTGCAATCCGTATGTTTGCAACAGAACAAACATAAGAATTCAGCCAACTCACAAGACTCTCGTCACAAGGTCCATGTCATTAGTGGAATATATTCCAAGTCTGCAACTAGTAAGTGTGCGCTGGTCGGTGTGGCCGAGCGGTTTTAGGCGCTTCAGTCTGGAACCGAACGACTACTACGGTCGTAGATTCGAATCCTGCCTCGGGCATGGATGTGTGTGATGTCCCTAGGTTAGTTAGGTTTAAGTAGTTCTAAGTTCTATTGGACTGATGACCTCAGAAGATAAGTCCCATAGTGCTCAGAGCCATTTGCGCCATAGCAAGTGTGCACTTTCGTCAGTGATACGCCAGTCAAACAAACTTTTTGTTCATTTACTTAATTGTGGGAAACGTGTAAAATTTCAGTTGGACATTGGTGCCTCTGTCACATTGCTAAAACGTCACGCAAATGAACTGTTAGTGTCCCCACGCCTGTCTAAAACTAGCACGCAACTGACGACCTATAATGGACATGACATTCGAGTTCTCGGAACATGTACTTTGCCTGCCATGTATCGCTCCCATACGTGAACAGTGACTTTTACAGTGCTACAATAACGCGAGTGTGAGAACGTATTTGGTCTTGATTCTTTTGATCTGTTTGGCTTTAACATTCAGGGCAACGTGTTGTCAGTGTCTGCATTCAATGCAAAATGCAGAATTCCCAGAACTCTTTTCGGAAGGTTTAAGCAAAGCTAACAATTTTGTTTCACATATTACGCTGAAAGACAACGCTCAGCCGAAATTTTGCCGGACCGGAACCGTTACCATTGCATTACGGGACAAAGTTGCGGCTGAACTTAAAGAATTGTAAGATAGTGGATTTATTGCGCCCATATTACCTAGTCACTGGTTTTGCTCCCCAAACCTTCAGGTCGCATACGCCTGTGTGTTGACTAAGTCTACAGTCAACCCACAAACTGCCAGTGATACTTATCCATTGCCACGCTCAGAGGTTCCTATGGATAAATTAGGCGCTGGACGCTACTTTTGAAAAATTGATTTGCGCGACGCGTATCTTCAAGTACCGCTCAATGAAGAATCTCAAAAAGTGTGTGTAGTGAATACTCACTTGAGCTTGATTAAATATTTACGTTTGCCCTTTGGCAGTGCTTCCGCACCCACCATTTTCCAAAAGTATTTGGAACAGCTGACTGCACAAGTGCCCAACTGTTCAAACTATTTGGACGAAATTGTAGTAGCAGGTCGTACACCTCAAGAACATATTGCCAATTTACGTACTTTATTTCACGTGTTGTCTTATGCAAGACTAAAGTGTAGACTGGACAAGCGTGATTTGTTTAAACCTGAGTTGCAGCATCTTAGTCATGTCATAAACAGTCAAGGTGTACGTCCTCTTCAGTCGCATTTATTAGCCATACAAGATTTGCCAGTTCCTGGCAATATCGCAGAATTGCCGTCAGTCTTAGGGAAAATGAACTATTATATTCGGTTCATACCGAATGCTGCACAAATCGCTGCTCCATTGAATTGCTTGCGTCGCAAGAATGTCCCCTTTGTTCGGAGAGATGAATGCCAAGTAGCTTTTCAAAAACTTAAAGATGCATTGCTTAGTGATTGATGCTTAGTTCACTTTGATCCTGAAAAACCAGTTGTATTGCAAGTTGACGCTTCCTCTTACGGAATGGGTGCAGTGCATTCTCACAGAATTGGTGATGAAGCCACACCTAATGCTTTCGCATAAAAAGTGTTGTCCGTACCTCAGTGTAACTATTCACAAATTGAAAAACAGGCATTCGGTGTTGTGTATGGTGTCACAGAATTTCACCACTATTTGTATGGCAGAAAATTCTACTTAGTAATGGATCACAAGCCTTTGCAGTCCTTGTTTCATCCGACGAAACCGGTTCCTGTACGGACTGCCCAAAAATTGCAAAGATGGATTTTGTTGTTGTCTCAGTACCAATACGAGATTGTATATCGTCAGACAGCTCAACATGGTAATGCGGACGCACTTTCACGTCTTCCGATTGGCCCTGCACAGACTTTGACGCTTCTGCTGCATTTTGTTGTCACATCGATACACAGTATTCTGAATTGCTTCAGTCTTTTCCGCTGAACTATAAGAAAATTGCACAGGCCAAGGAAGCTGACCCAGATTTGAACATCTTGCTCAACTACATTCGCACATCTTGGCCTCACTCCTTGAATAAGATAAAGAACTCTCTAGTGAGCCGACACTTGGTACGTCAGCATAGCCTCGCTGTACAGAGAAGTGTGATTCTTGTTCAAAATGACAGTGGACAGTCACGTAAGCTGATCCCTAAAGCTTTGTAAAAAGAAGTGTTGCAGTGGCTTTACGAAGGACACTGGGGGATTGTTAGAACGAAACAGTTAGCGTGTCGACACTGTATTTGGCAGGGTATGGACACCCAAATATAACAGATGATGTCACAGTGTCACGCATGTGCGGAAAGTCAGTACGCTCCGCCACAAAAATTCTCTGCTTGGCCTAAGTCGCAATCGCCATGGCAACGTATGCACTTAGACTTCGCAGGACCCTTTTGGAACATTCATTGGCTAATTGTGGTTGACTAATATAGCAAGTTTCCTTTTGCTGTGCCCATTAACTCATGTAGCGAAAAAATGGTTCACACGGCTCTGAGTACTATGGGACTTAACATCTGAGGTATCAGTCCCCTAGAACTTAGAACTACTTAAGCCTAACTAACCTAAGGACATCACACACATCTATGCCCGAGGCAGGATTCAAACCTGCGACCGTAGCAGTCGCGCGGTTCCGGACTGAAGCGCCTAGAACCGCTCGGCCACCACGGCCGGCGAACTCACGTAGCACAATTCAGGTGTTGTCATCGATTTTTTGCCTAGAAGGCTTCCCTGAATTAACAGGGCCAGACAACGGACCTCAGGTCACGTCCAATAACCTTGAAACATTTTGTGAACGCAATGGCATACTGCATCTAACTAGTGCACCGTTCCATCCACAGTAAAACGGCGAAGCGGGACGTTTTGTCAGAACATTGAAGCAGCGGATGGCCAAACACCAGGGATCAAGCATTGTAACTGTTTCTCGCGACGTATCGTTCGCACCCACGAGACGGACCATTGCCGGTGGAAATGCTTCACGGCCGCCGCCATCGCACAGCCAGTGTGCTCCCTGCCGCCGCTGGATAAGCAGCTGCCAGCAGCAATTCGTATACTCTTAGCTCACTTATTTGTTACATGGTTTAATTCTTAATAATCTTTGCATGTTTTTGGGTACTTGCATTGTTTAATTCATAAATTTCGGGCGTATTATAGTATTTGAGAGTTGTGGCATCGCGTTTTAGTACCTGAATAGTGTGAAATCGCATAGTCTCCTTCCGCCGCCGAGCAGTGTGTCAGCAGTGCGCAAGTAGCAGCATTACTGCATTTACTAGGTAATCTTGCATTTTAATAACCGTTTAAATTTTGTGTGGAATTGTTTGTGCTCTCTGTAGATTAGTTCAGACGTTCTTTGCACAACAGTTTTTAGCATGGGTAGGGACTGCAACTGCTGTGTTCGGATGCGGGCTGAGTTGGCATCCCTTCGTTCCCAGCTTCAGGCAGTGTTGGCTTCGGTCACACAGCATGGGGCTGTTGCCAATGGGCATCAGTGTGGGGGTCCGGATGGGGGTTTGTTGGGGACGGCCAGCTCGTCCCACGCATCCCCCGATCGGACTACGGCTGTGGCTGCCCGGGATCCTGCCCACATTGAGGCAGACCCCTCACCCGTGGTAGAGTGGGAGGTCGTCTCGAGGTGTGGCAGGGGGCGAAACACATTCTGGAGGGCTGAACGGAAGGCCTCTCCAGTTTGTCTGACGAACCGGTTTCAGGCTCTGTCTCCAGCTGATACTGACCTTCGGCCGGACATGGCTGCTTGTCCTGTTCCAGAGGTTGCCCCTCAGTCTGCAAGATCTGGGCGGTCGCAGAGGGTGGGCTTACTGGTAGTTGGGAGCTCCAACTTCAGGCGCGTAATGGGGCCCCTTAGGGATATGGCAGCAAGAGAGGGGAAGAAAACCAATGTGCACTCCGTGTGCATACCGGGGGGAGTCATTCCAGATGTGGAAAGGGTCCTTCCAGATGCCATGAAGGGTACAGGGTTCACCCATCTGCAGGTGGTCGCTCATGTCAGCACCAATGATGTGTGTCGCTATGGATCGGAGGAAATCCTCTCTGGCTTCCGGCGGCTATCTGATTTGGTGAAGACTGCCAGTCTCGCTAGCGGGATGAAAGCAGAGCTCACCATCTGCAGCATCGTCGACAGGACTGACTGCGGACCTTTGGTACAGAGCCGAGTGGAGGGTCTGAATCAGAGGCTGAGACGGTTCTGCGACCGTGTGGGCTGCAGATTCCTCGACTTGCGCCATAGGGTGGTGGGGTTTCGGGTTCCGCTGGATAGGTCAGGAGTCCACTACACGCAGCAGGCGGCTACACGGGTAGCAGGGGTTGTGTGGCGTGGACTGGGCGGTTTTTTAGGTTAGATGGCTTCGGCCAAGTACAGAAAGGGCAACAGCCTCAAAGGGTGTGGGGCAAAGTCAGGACATGCGGGGACCAAGCAGCAATCGGTATTGTAATTGTAAACTGTCGAAGCTGCATTGGTAAAGTACTGGAACTTCAAGTGCTGATAGAAAGCACCGAAGCTGAAATCGTTATAGGTACGGAAACCTGGCTGAAGCCACAGATAAATTCTGCCGAAATTTTTACAAAGGCACAAACGGTGTTTAGAAAGGATAGATTGCATGCAACCGGTGGTGGCGTGTTTGTCGCTGTTAGTAGAAGTTTATCCTGTAGTGAAGTAGAAGTGGATAGTTCCTGTGATTATTATGGATGGAGGTTACACTCAACAACCGAGCTAGGTTAATAATTGGCTCCTTTTGCCGACCTCCCGACTCAGCAGCATTAGTGGCAGAACAACTGAGAGAAAATATGGAATACATTTCACATAAATTTTCTCAGCATGTTATAGTCTTAGGTGGAGATTTCAATTTACCAGATGTAGACTGGGACACTCAGATGTTTAGGACGGGTGGTAGGGACAGAGCATCGAGTGACATTATACTGAGTGCACTATCCGAAAATTACCTCGAGCAATTAAACAGAGAACCAACTCGTGGACATAACATCTTGGACCTTCTGATAACAAACAGACCCGAACTTTTCGACTCTGTAAGCGCAGAACAGGAAATCAGTGATTATAAGGCCGTTGCAGCATCCCTGAATATGGAAGTAAATAGGAATATAAAAAAATGGAGGAAGGCTTATCTATTTAGCAAGAGTAATAGAAGACAGATTTCAGGCTACCTAACAGATCAAAACGAAAATTTCTGTTCCGACACTGTCAATGATGAGTGTTTATGGAAAAAGTTCAAGGCAATCGTGAATTGCGTTTTAGACAGGTACGCGCCGAGTAAAACTGTGAGGGACGCGAAAAGCACAGCGTGGTTCAACAACAAAGTTAGGAAACTACTGCGAAAGCAAAGAGAGCTTCACTGCAAGTTTAAACACAGCCCAAACCTCTCAGACAAACAGAAGTTAAACGATGTCAAAGTTAGCGTAAGGAGGGCTATGCGTGAAGCGATCAGTGAATTCGAAAGTAAAACTCTATGTACCGACTTGACAGAAATTCATAGGTAGTTCTGGTCTTACGTTAAATCAGTAAGTGGCTCGAAACAGCATATACAGACACTCTGGGGTGATGATGGCATTGAAACAGAGGATGACACGCGTAAAGCTGAAATACTAAACACCTTTTTCCAAAGCTGATTCACAGAGGAAGACTGCACTGCAGTTCCTTCTCTAAATCCTCGCACAAACGAAAAAATGGCTGACATCGAAATAAGTGTCCAAGGAATAGAAAAGCAACAGAAATCACTCAACAGAGGAAAGTCCACTGGACCTGACGGTATAGCAATTCGATTCTACACAGAGTACGCGAAAGAACTTGCCCCCCTTCTAACAGCCATGTACCGCAAGTCTCTAGAGGAACGGAAGGTTCCAAATGATTGGAAAAGAGCACAGGTAGTTCCAGTCTTCAAGAAGGGTCGACGAGCAAAACTGTAGGCCTATATCCCTGACGTCGATCTGTTGCAGAATTTTAGAACATGTTTTTTGCCCGCGTATCATGACGTTTCTGGAAACTCAGAATCTACTCCGTAGGAATCAACATGGATTCCGAAAAAAGCGATCGTGTGAGACCCAACTAGCTTTATTTGTTCATGAGACCCAGAAAATATTAGATACAGGCTCCCAGGGAGATTCTATTTTCCTGGAGTTCCGGAAGGCGTTCGATACAGTTCCGCGCTGTCGCCTGATAAACAAAGTAAGAGCCTACGGAATCTCAGACCAGCTGTGTGGCTGGATTGAAGAGTTTTTAGCAAGCAGAACACAGCACGTTATTCTCAATGGAGAGACGTCTACAGACGTTAAAGTAACCTCTGGCGTGCTACAGGGGAGTGTTATGGGACCATTGCTTTTCACAATATATACAAATGACCTAGTAGATAGTGTCGGAAGTTCCATGCGGCTTTCGCGGATGATGCTCTAGTATACAGAGAAGCATTAGAGAATTGCAGCGAAATGCAGGAAGATCTGCAGCGGATAGGCACTTGGTGCAGGGAGTGGCAACTGACCCTTAACAGAAATGTAATTTATTGCGAATACGTAGAAAGAAGGATCCTTTATTGTATGATTATATGATACCGCAACACACACTGGTAGCAGCTGTAAAATATCTGGGAGTATGCATGCGGAACGATTTGAAGTGGAACGATAATATAAAATTAATTATTGGTAAGGCGGGTACCAGGTTGGGATTCATTGGGAGAGTCCATCAACAAAGGAGGTGGCTTGCAAAACACGCGTTCGGCCTATATTTGAGTATTGCTCATCAGTGTGGAATCTGTACCAGGTCGGGTTGCGGAGGAGATAGGGAAGATCCAAAGAAGAGCGACGCGTTTCGTCACAGGGCTATTTGGTAACCGTGATAGCTTTACGGAAATGTTTAGCAAACTCAAGTGGCAGACTCTGCGAGAGAGGCGCTCTGCATCTCGGTGTAGCTTGCTGTTCAGGTTTCGAGAGTGTGCGTTTCTGGATGAGGTATCAAATATATTGCTTCCCCCTACTTATACCTCCCGAGGAGATCACGATTGTAAAATTAGAGAGATTCGAGCGCGCACGGAGGCTTTCCCGCAGTCGTTCTTCCCGCGAACCATACGCGACTGGAACAGGAAAGGGAGGTAATGACAGTGGCACGTAAAGTGCCCTCCGCCACACACCGTTGGGTGGCTTGCGGAGTATAAATGTAGATGTAGATGTACTCCACCTTCCTCAGCATCCGGCGCCAAAGGAAGGCCGCAAGTATCGCTTCACGCTTAATGATATTGTCTTTTACGTGGTTTTTAGCGGCAGCAGACGGTGGGCGCGATGAAAGATCGTCTGTCGACTTGGCGCTTGCATGTATCTTCTTTCGCCTCTGTCACGTACACAATGATCTCTCAGACTCTCTTCCCCCAGAGTCACGGGTCCAGAGGACAAGGCAGACGCAGCCACCGCCACAGGGTGTCACCAGGACACGACCCCATGGAGACGGAGCCTTCACCTCCTCTGCGTCCTCTCATCCTACCCATGGAGCTGGACCCGGCCACACCGCAGCAGTCGCCGCCTTCTTCATGTGATTCATGGCAGCAGGAGGTGGACGCGTACCCTTGTGGTCATTTTCCGGGAGACGTTTCGCCAGAGTGCAGGCCAGATGTTGTTGGGGTACGGCTGGAAGCTGGACGTCGCCTGCAGCCACAGCTTCCGGTCCACCAGAGCGCCCATATTCCTCCATCCCCCCTGTGGTTGCACTCCATACAAGATGACGGTCCGTCGCTTTCGGGGGTGGGGGTGGTGGGAGGAATGTTCTGGAGTAACCACAAGTACCGAAACGAAGGTGTGGAAAGCAAGAGCAGAGAAAGCAGTGAGGAAACGACGGCCAATGGTGTGCGGAATTGGAAAGCGCCGCGCGTAGAGCGACACCTGAGAGAAGGGAATATCTGCGACGCTCTTGCAAGCCTCGGCTGCTCACATCGTCACCGGAACGTGGACGTTAGTTATCAGTGACCTGTATCAACTTGCCTGAACCGTTCACATGTCAAGGACTATATACACTACCGCCATTAAAATTGATACACCACGAAGATGACGTGCTACAGACGCGAAATTTAACTGACAGGAAGAAGATGCTGTGATATGCAAATTATTAGCTTTTCAGAACATTCACACAAGGTTGGCGCCGGTGGCGACACCTACAACGTACTGACATGAGGAAAGTTTCCAACCGGTTTCTCATACACAAACAGCAGTTGACCGGCGTTGCCTGGTGAAACGATGTTGTGATGCCTCGTGTAAGAAGGAGAAATGCGTACCATCACGTTTCCGACTTTGATAAAGTTCGGATTGTAGCCTATCGCGATTGCTGTTTATCGTATCGCGACATTGCTGCTTGCGTTGGTCGAGATCCAATGACTTAGCAGAATATGGAATCGGTGGGTTCAGGAGGGTAATACGCAACGCCGTGCTGGATCCCAAAGGCCTCGTATCACTAGCAGTCGAGATGACAGGCATCTTATCCGCGTGGCTGTAACGGATCGTGTAGCCACGTCCCGATCCCTGAGTCAGCAGGTGGGGACGTTTGCAAGACACAACCATCTGCACCAACAGGTCGACGACGTTTGCAGCAGCATGGACTGTCAGCTCGGAGACCATGGCTGCGGTTCCCCTTGACGCTGCATCACAGACAGGAGCGCCTGCGATGGTGTACTCAACGACGAACCTGGGTGCACGAATGGCAAAACGTAATTTTTTCGGATGAATCCAGGTTCTGTTTACAGCGTCATGACGGTCGCATCCGTGTTTGGCGACATCGCGGTGAACGTACGTTGGAATCTTGTATTCGTCATCGCCATACTGGCGTATCACCCGGCGTGATGGTATGGGGTGCCATTGGTTACACGTTTCGGTCACCTCTTGTTGGCATTGACGGCACTTTGAACAGTGTACGTTACATTTCAGATGTGTTACGACCCGTGGCTCTACCCTTCATTCGATCACTGCGAAACCCTACATTTCAGCAGGATAATGCACGGCCACGTGTTGCATGTCCTGCACGGGCCTTTCTGGATACAGAAAATGTTCGTCTACTGGCCTGGCCAGCACATTCTCCAGATCTCTCATCAACTGAAAACGTCTGGTCAATGGTGGCCGAGCAACTGGCTCGTCACAATACGCCAGTCACTGCTCCTGAAGAACTGTGGTATCGTGTTGAAGCTGCATGGGCAGCTGTACCTGTACACGCCATCCAAGCTCTGTTTGACTCAATGCCCAGGCGTATCAAGGCCGTTATTACGGCCAGAGGTGGTTGTTCTGGGTACTGAATTCTCAGGATCTATGCACCCAAATTGCGTGAAAATGTAATCACATGTCAGTTCTAGTATAATATATTTGTCCAATGAATACCCGTTTATCATCTGGATTTCTTCTTGGTGTAGCAATATTAATGGCCAGTAGTGTAGCTTGTCGCCCCTCGCTTGCGACTACTACTTGTAAATCTCCAAAGTATTGTGAGTTGTTTTATAGAAATAAATCCAATAATCTTATTTGTTTGAATTGTTGTGTAGCATTCCGAGAGCGCTGCATCCCATAGGCACCCTCTTAGCGACGATTGGGCAAGACCCCACAAAATATCCACCCAGTACGTATCTCTCGCATTATCTGACTACAAGAAAAACGTTTTCCCATTTTATAATTCGAAACACATAGGGTCGTTTTGCATTCGCAAATGAAAGTATTAGAGGTTGAGGTTTTTAATACGGTTTGACAAGTGTAATAAATTTAGATGAAAGAATGGCACATTTTTGTTGCACCTTCATGATTGGTAAGCCTGATTATTCCAAGGACCGTATAAAGGATTTCAATAATTTACATCCTACAGTTCATTGTTGACAGCCGCCTGAATTTGTCAGTGTGTCGCCTGCGACTGAAAATGGAGGAAACTGAGTTTCGTGCTGTTATTAAACATTTTCATTTAAAGGCTTCGACTGCCGCACAAATCAAAACAGTATTGGATTAAGTTCACGCAGACTCTCCACCACCATTCACCATCATTTGCTTTTTGATTAAGAAATATAAACGGAGTTGGAAAAGCGCCTAAGACGAAGCAGGGTGCGGGCGTCCAGTTGTGGTCACATCAAAGGAAATCACTGACAAAATCAGTGATACGGTAATGCAAGGTTCAAAATGGTTCAAATGGATCTGAGCACTATGGGACTTAACTTCTCAGGTCATCAGTCCCCTAGAACTTAGAACTACTTAAACCTAACTAACCTAAGGACATCACACAACACCGATCCATCACGAGGCAGAGAAAATCCCTGACCCCGCCGGGAATCGAACCCGGGAACTCGGGCGATAATGCAAGGCCACCGAATAAAAATTCGTCAGATTGCTGAGACTGTAGGCATTTCAATTGAGCGAGTGCATAAGTATTGCTGGAATAAGTAGTTATGAAGAAGACGTGTGTGAGATGAGTGCCACGATTGCTCATAGTCTACCAAAAGCGCATCTGGCACAATATGTCAATGCCTGGCGATGTTTAGTCGCAAGCTGACTTTTTGCGCTGATTTGTGATTGCCCTTGAAACTGGGATCCATCATTACACACCAGGGTCGAAGTGGCTGTGAACACAATGGCTGAAAAAAGACGAAGGTTGGCATGCATAGATGTGATCTTTCACTAAGGTAATGGACCACCCCACACATCAGCGATAACAATGGCGGAAATGCATGAATTGGGATTTGAAACGGTTCCTCACCCACCCTGTCCACCAGACTTAGGCCCAAGTGACTTCTTACTGTTCCCCAACTTGAAGCTTTCGTTGCTGGGAAGAATTTTTCATCAAATGAGGAAGTGATACTTGCAGTCAACGAGTATTTTGCAGAGTTTGATTGAAGCTACTTTTCCGATTGGACGAAAAAGGAGGAGGACCGCTGGACCAAGGGACCAGGTGTGTGTGCCTCAAAGGAGCCTGTGTCGAGAAGCAAGTTGAGTTGTTTACGAAACAAACATTTTTCTTGCTTTTTTAGCTAAATTTATCGAACCATCGTCGTACACTGTGTGTTAGTCTACAGTGAATGATAAAATTAACTGTCTTCGTTGTATTGATTTTAAATTTAGTTGCATTTACCATCATTACTACACCGGTACTTGAGCTGTTGGACGACGACGTTCTCAAAAGTAACTGAAGCGTTTAGTTTGCACGACCGAGTGAGCCCTGACCAGATAGCAGTGTCATTACCCAAGCTAGTATTGGCCATCTTCGTCAACTTCTACCCAGCTGTGTGAAGCTTATTCGCCCTCCTCCTAGCGCACCACAGCCGAGTGAACACCCCTCAAACCGGTCACGCACGTATCGCGCTCTAGGGATTGTTGAAGTCAGCGTACTGTTGGCACGCCAAGGAGACAAGCTGATGTTCTGTCTCAGTGTCATGAAAGTTGAAGAGGCACCCATCTGACTGTCGTCCTGCGGCCCAAGCACAAACAGAAATGACAGATGAAATCTAGCCGCCGTGTTGCGGCAGCCGTGAGGCGCAACGCAGCTGGCAATGAACAAAGTGTGTAGGTAGTACCTGGAGCAACAGTACCTGTAGAACCACCAGCCGCCGCCGTAGGAGCGGGCGCAGGGGCAGCACTCTGGCGCCTGGTCCTGCTTGTTGTCCACGGTGCTGAAGTAGACGCCGTTGTGCGCGGAGAACGAGTCCGAGGCGTTGCCGCGGTACCCCGTCACCGACAGCCGGTACCACTGGCTCTCAGCCGCCACCCTGCCGACAGGCACACCTGTACACCTGCAGCTAATACACACACACACACACACACACACACACACACACACACACACACACACACACAAGGAGTTGCCGCAGTACCCCGTCACAGACAGCTGGTACCACTGGCTCTCAGCTGCCACCCTGCCGACAGGCACACCTGTACACCTGCAGCTAATACACACACACACACACACACACACACACACACACACACACAAGGCGTTGCCGCAGTACCCCGTCACAGACAGCTGGTACCACTGGCTCTCAGCTGCCACCCTGCCGACAGGCACACCTGTACACCTGCAGCTAATACACACACACACACACACACACACACACACACACACACAAGGCGTTGCCGCAGTACCCCGTCACAGACAGCTGGTACCACTGGCTCTCAGCCACCACCCTGCCGACAGGCACACCTGTACACCTGCAGCTAATACACCACACACACACACACACACACACACACACACACACACACACACACACAAGGCGTTGCCGCAGTACCCCGTCACAGGCAGCTGGTACCACTGGCTCTTAGCTGCCGCCCTGCCGACAGGCACACCTGTACACCTGCAGCTAATACACGTATACACACACACACACACACACACACAAGGCGTTGCCGCAGTACCCCGTCACAGACAGCTGGTACCACTGGCTCTCAGCTGCCACCCTGCCGACAGGCACATCTGTACACCTGCAGCTAATACACACACACACACACACACACACACACACACACAAGGCGTTGCCGCAGTACCCTGTCACAGACAGCTGGTACCACTGGCTCTCAGCTGCCACCCTGCCGACAGGCACACCTGTACACCTGCAGCTAATACACGTACACACACACAATCATAGTGATACTATGTCACAGATGTCTAGCCATGTAGTGACTCTATAGTACTCAGGGTGCAACGGGTGTAAGTGTGGATGTTTTTATGCATGGTATCTTAACAAGTACACACATCAGTGTGTTAGTTGTTTTTCTCTGTGTCGAACAGTCTTCCCACAAACATGTCACTCAATTTACTACCCGATATTTCCTGCATGGTCATAACTGCACCGCTAAGTGGTCTACACCTGTCAGTATAGGCTAACGATTTTGCATCCACGCCTACACGCTTAAACACCCAACCACCTGCCAGGGGAAAATTAGCATTTACGACTTGCTCGTGCCACTTGTACTAGGAGGTACTAACCAACCTAAAAACATACAACTCCTAATAGCAATAATTATTAGTCTGCAAATGACGTAATACTGATGTAAAGTTGTTCAGCACACTATTCTCAGTCAGCGTAAACCTATCTGCACTTACACATGTTTCACCCTATATATCGACTCCTCCGAGAAGGTACATGTGACCACCAAGTAACCTAGACTGTTACAGCTCGTGTTTGTGACATGAGCAGCTGGCCAACATGTGAACCAGTGGACATGGCTGGTCAAACGGTTGACATGTGGACAGTCTTGGAGCGAGGTCATAAAATACGCAATCGCACTCCCTGGCCTAACAACCATGAGCAGGGGTGGTCGAACAGCTCTCGCAAATGCAGAACACGAGCAATACGGTGTATCTGCCAATGTATTGAGGGGTGGGGAGAGGCACACCTGTTCCATGGGGTAGTTTTGGAACCACCTGAATTAAAACAGCACAAACCTTCTCAGCGAAATTTCAGAGTTCTGTGTAGAGAGGCAGTCACCAGATCTGGTTACATGGCGAATAAATTGGAGTTCTGACTAGTGCTCTACAGCCCGTTATCTATGGTGCTAACACAGGAGACGACGAAGAAATGGATGAGCAAGTAATGTGATGTAAGACAGTGAATGGACATTGGCACCACTATAGATGGAGTTAATACTCTAAAATTCGAACCACAGAAGCTGCCAACATGAGTGACTTAGATGTAGATATCCTTACTACACCAAAGCAGCTTAGCTCACTTCATAAAGGCGTCTTATCTTCTAGAATTCATACCAGTTTGGTTGCTTTCGGAGTATGCTGATTTACTAGCTCCGTTTTTAGCAATTTTCTACAACTGCTCGCTCAACGGTAGATCCGCACCTAAGGACGGGAAAGTTGTCCGAGTCACACCAAAACAAAAGAAAGGAAGTAGACACATAACTCATATTAATTTGCAGTAACATCTTAGAACATATACTGTGTTTGAACATTATGAAATACCGCGAACGAAACAGTTACAGTTTATTGTCACATAGCACGAATTTCGCAAATATCATTTTTCTGAAACAAGTGGGCCGGTCCCTGTGGCCGAGCGGTTCTAGGAGCTTCAGTCTGGAACCGCGCGACCGCTTCGGTCTCAGCTTCGAATCCTGCCTCGGGCATGGA
Organism: Schistocerca serialis cubense; assembly: GCF_023864345.2. Classification (NCBI taxonomy): domain Eukaryota; kingdom Metazoa; phylum Arthropoda; class Insecta; order Orthoptera; family Acrididae; genus Schistocerca; species Schistocerca serialis. The sequence goes on from NC_064638.1 coordinate 130,292,239, forward strand.
TGTGTATGATGTCCTTAGGTTAGTTCGGTTTAAGTAGTTCTTAGTTCTAGGGGACTGATGACCTCAGATATTAAGCCCTATAGTGCTCAGAGCCATTTGAACCGTTTGAAACAAGTGGCTTTTTATTCACACGAGCTAATGAGTGCTATTGAAAGGAGATCTAAAGTTTAGTTTACATCTTTGGGTTGCGAGAAGGCTTTTGACACTATTCCATATAAGTGACTTCTGATCAATTTGCATGCCCATGGAGTCATACGACTGGATCGTGACTTCGTATCACACCGTTCGCAATAATAGACAGAAGGTCATCGAATGGATGATATCTGGTGTTCCCCAACCAGACGTTATAAGCCCTCTGCTGTTTCTAATCTACGACGTGCGGCAATAAAACAATGAGACTGATTTTCTTTGCAGGATATGTCAACCCAGCAGACTTGCGTAGACATAATACCTTTGAACTTGGTCTAAAAGCTGCTTCTAGCCCAAGCGGCACATTGATGCAACTGCTCAGTCGTGAGTTGTGCTGTAATAAGTTAACACGTGTTTTTGTCTCTCGTCACGGAAGTGGAACCACATAATATTGCGCAACGGTATGCCATTTCTTTTTGCGTTAAATTGGGTGAAAACGCGATGACAACTTACGGTAAGCTTCAGACGGCTTTTGGGGAGAAGGTTATGTCAAGTGCTCAAGTTTTTCGTAGGTATAAAATGTTTAGTGAAGGCAGAACGAATGTTGAAAATGAAGACTGCAGTGGACGACCATGAACCTCACGGCTGGATGTCAACTTGACCAGGGTGCGTGAATTCGTACAATCTGATCAAAGATCGTCCCTGAAACTAATTGCTGAAGAACTGAACTTCAATCGAGAAACCGTTCGACTAATAATAAACTGAAGATCTTGGTATGACAAAGATTTGTGCAAAAATAGTCCCCATAAATCTCATACCACAACAGCGAGAAACACGGAAAAATGTGGCAGCCGATCTGTTAGAGCAAACGGAAACCAATCCAGAATTGTTGAGCCGTGTTATCACTGGTGATGAGAGTTGGTTTTTCCAGTACGATCCAGAGACAAAACGCCGAAGTTCGCAATGGTGCTCAATGGGATCACCCAGACCAAAAAAAGCTCACATGTCAAAAGCGAAATGCATGTTTGTGTGCTTCTTTGATTCCAAGGGAATTGTTCATAAAGAGTGGGTGCCTCCTGGAAAAAAACATTTAACCAATATTACTACAAAGAACTGTTAGAAAGACTTCGTAAAAGAGTTCTTCGTGTCCGTGCCAACATTGCTGATAATTAGATTCTGCATCACGATAATGCGCCATCCCATACTGCTCTGTCAGTGCAGCAATTCTTAACCTCAAAACAAATTTCAATACTACCACAGCCACCTTATTCACCAGATATCGCTCCGTGCGACTTCTTTCTATTTCGAAGAGTCAAAACGGCGGTGAAGGGCACCATTTTCAAACGACACAAGATGTCCAAAAAGCTGTGACGAAAGTCTTGGAGGATATTACAGAAGATGAGTTCCAGAAATGTTATCATCAATGGGAGAAACGCTGGAAAAAGTGTGTGCAATCAGAAGGGAACTAATTTCAAGGAGACAACACTAAACTTGACTAAAATGGTAAGCAACATTTTTTTTGACATCCGTCACGTTACTTTATTGTCGCATCTCTTATGCTTCAACCCTTGCCCCGAAAACCAACACTCATGCCCTTTCGGACGCCAGGTTAAATGACTCCATTTCCGCATTACAACGACTGCAGTATTTTCGATTTGTCCCTCCCCACTCCCCCCCTCCCCCCCCCCCCCCCCAAACACTGCAACATGATTAATGTACCCACGATTCTTAGTGCTGTTACCTGCTGTCTGTGAGAGGTTGCTGCACGTTGACATATAACACAGACAGTGGTCACGTTAATGTGACCAGACCGTGCACAAACTATTTAGGATGTAACATGAGGAGCTAGATAAAATGTGTGTATGGTGCGAAAAGTGGCAGTTGACTCTAAACAATAAAAAGTGTGAAAGTTCTTCACATCAGCACTAAAAAGAACACGACAAATTTCGTTTACATGACAAATCACATTAATTTAAAGGTTGTCGATTGAGCTAAATACCTAGGGATTACAATTATGAATAACTCATGATGGAACCTTCACAAAGGAAATGTTGTGGCGAAAGCGAACCAAAGACTTCATTTTATTGGCACAACACACAGAAAAAGCAACAAATCTACTAAAGAGACGGCTTACACTAACTTGTCCGTTCTCTTGTGGAGTATTACTGCTCCTCTAGAGTCCTGTTAGAATCCTCTGCAGATAATATTGGCAGAGGACATCCGAAAAGTTCAAATAGGGGAAGCACGTTCTGTTAGCGCCAGTTATGCAGAGAGTGTCACGCATGTGATGCACGATTTGGGGTGACAATCATTAGAGGCGTTTTTCGCTGCGGCTAGGTCATTAACGAAATTTCAGTCACCAAATTTCTTCTCCAAAGGCGAAAATATTTACTTGACTCCCACCTGTATGGGGAGAAATGACATAACATAATAAGTAAAAGCTGAGTTCGCACGGATAAAGTTGTGAGTTCATTTTTCCTGCTGTTATTTGAGAGTGTAACGGTGGAGAATATTCTGAAAGTGGTTCTATGAAACCACTGCGAAGCACTTACGTGTGAAATTCAGATTGATCATGTACATGAAGATCCTGTGTGTTCTAATACACTTCAGGTGTAGTACAAAGAAGCAAGTAAGTTGAAGTTTATACAGATATGTGATTTCTTCTTGCTTTGTCTCAGAATATCATTACATTTGTAAGTGGGAAATTAGTATTTTTGCTACCTAACCTGTATGTGACAAAAGGGAGACCCGATGTGTCGCAGTTTTTGGAAGAGCGGAGGACTGAATTGTGAGATGTAGTTAGCTCGTGTGGGCTGTTGTATGAAATAGATAGAGGAAAGTCTAATTACTATAATCATTTGAAACAATTCCACAAAGATTATTACCACGAGGGTCCAAAAAAATAAAGAAGTGTTCAATTTTGGAAAGGAAAGCATGTACATGAAAAATCGTGAAAATAATTGTGTGCAAATATATCGAAAACTTCTGACAGGAACACAGGGCTTATATCAGATTGTGTGTGTGTGTGTGTGTGTGTGTGTGTGTGTGTGTGTGTGTGTGTGTGTGTGTGCGTGTGTGACAATTCTGTAATTCTGAGGAGAGAGGGGAAGGGAGGAAGAGAGAGAGAGAGAGAGAAATTTAACCATTTTATCGGCCTGTGAACAAAATATGCAGAAAAATGTATTTGAAATTAGGTTTTCTTACTGTGGGTTGAATGCACACCATCCGAAATTTTAAGCTTCTTTCAACAAGAAAGTGCTTCGTTAAGATAAGAGAGAGACTCGATTAATTGTATGCCACCAATCTGAAGATTTGAATGCAGTATAGGGAATAAAAGTCTGTGAAGATCATGCTGATTGGGACATATGACAAGGTTTATTTCATTTTTGCTGCAGGTAAAATATTTAGCGTCGCGGCGTTATTAATCTGTAGATGTTGTTTAGGTTTAGAATGATATTTAGTAATGAAGAATTATGGAGAATTCATAAAGAGCAATAGAACTCTTGTAGAACTAATATCCTGTAACCGAAAGACAGCCTAGTTTTATCTCAAAACGGTGGTCCATGAGGTTACAGTAACAAGCTGTTTGCTATGAAACTTCCTGGCAGATTAAAACTAAGTGCAAGACCTAGACTCGACCTCGCAAAGAGCTTATGAAGTTTGGAAGGTAGAAGACGAGGTACTGGTAGAAATTGAAGCTGTGAGGATGGGTCGGGAGTAATGCTTGGGTAGCTCAGTCGGTAGAGTACTTGCCCGCGAAAGGTAAAGGTCACGAGTTCGAGACTCGGTCGGGCACACAGTTTTAATCACGACCTTCGCATGGAACTTCGCGATAGAATTTTTGTGTACACTGATGGCTCTCGGACTTCCCGTGGCGTCGGGTGTGCCTCCGTCATTGGCGCCCACGTCCTTCGATATCGACTTCCGGCACACTGCCCAGTATTTAGAGCCGAACTCTTCGCCCTGTATCAGGCCACGGAGTACTTACGGCGACACAGACTTTTTAATTGTGTCCTCTGCTCAGACTTTCTCAGTTGCTGTTGTCTTCAGTCCTGAGACTGCTTTGATGCAGCTCACCATGCTACTCTATCCTGTGCAAGCTTCTTCATTTTCGAGTACCTACTGCAACCTACATCCTCCTGAATCTACACTCCTGGAAATGGGAAAAAGAACACATTGACACCGGTGTGTCAGACCCACCATACTTGCTCCGGACACTGCGAGAGGGCTGTACAAGCAATGATCACACGCACGGCACAGCGGACACACCAGGAACCGCGGTGTTGGCCGTCGAATGGCGCTAGCTGCGCAGCATTTGTGCACCGCCGCCGTCAGTGTCAGCCAGTTTGCCGTGGCATACGGAGCTCCATCGCAGTCTTTAACACTGGTAGCATGCCGCGACAGCGTGGACGTGAACCGTATGTGCAGTTGACGGACTTTGAGCGAGGGCCTATAGTGGGCATGCGGGAGGCCGGGTGGACGTACCGCCGAATTGCTCAACACGTGGGGCGTGAGGTCTCCACAGTACATCGATGTTGTCGCCAGTGGTCGGCGGAAGGTGCACGTACCCGTCGACCTGGGACCGGACCGCAGCGACGCACGGATGCACGCCACGACCGTAGGATCCTACGCAGTGCCGTAGGGGACCGCACCGCCACTTCCCAGCAAATTAGGGACACTGTTGCTCCTGGGGTATCGGCGAGTACCATTCGCAACCGTCTCCATGAAGCTGGGCTACGGTCCCGCACACCGTTAGGCCGTCTTCCGCTCACGCCCCAACATCGTGCAGCCCGCCTCCAGTGGTGTCGCGACAGGCGTGAATGGAGGGACGAATGGAGACGTGTCGTCTTCAGCGATGAGAGTCGCTTCTGCCTTGGTGCCAATGATGGTCGTATGAGTGTTTGGCGCCGTGCAGGTGAGCGCCACAATCAGGACTGCATACGATCTAGGCACACAGGGCCAACACCCGGCATCATGGTGTGGGGAGCGATCTCCTACACTGGCCGTACACCACTGGTGATCGTCGAGGGGACACTGAATAGTGCACGGTACATCCAAACCGTCATCGAACCCATCGTTCTACCATTCCTAGACCGGCAAGGGAACTTGCTGTTCCAACAGGACAATGCACGTCCGCATGTATCCCGTGCCACCCAACGTGCTCTAGAAGGTGTAAGTCAACTACCCTGGCCAGCAAGATCTCCGTATCTGTCCCCCATTGAGCATGTTTGGGACTGGATGAAGCGTCGTCTCACGCGGTCTGCACGTCCAGCACGAACGCTGGTCCAACTGAGGCGCCAGGTGGAAATGGCATGGCAAGCCGTTCCACAGGACTACATCCAGCATCTCTACGATCGTCTCCATGGGAGAATAGCAGCCTGCATTGCTGCGAAAGGTGGATATACAGTGTACTAGTGCCGACATTGTGCATGCTCTGTTGCCTGTGTCTATGTGCCTGTGGTTCTGTCAGTGTGATCATGTGATGTATCTGACCCCAGGAATGTGTCAATAAAGTTTCCCCTTCCTGGGACAATGAATTCACGGTGTTCTTATTTCAATTTCCAGGAGTGTACTTAGTGTATTCATCTCTTGGTCTCCCTCTACGATTTTTACCATCCACGCTGCCCTCAAATGCTAAATTTCTGATCCCTTGATGCCTCAGAACATGTACTACCAACTGGTTCCTTCTTCTTGTCAAGTTGTGCCACAAACTCCTCTTCTCCCCAGTCCTATTCAATACCTCCTCATTGGTTATGTGATCTACCCATCTAATCTTCAGCATTCTTCTGTACCACCACATTTCGAAAGCTTCTATTCTCTTTTTGTCCAAACTATTTATCATCCATGTTTCACTTCCATACAAGGCTACACTCCATACAAATACTTTCACAAATGACTTCCTGACACTTAAATGTATACTCGATGTGAACAAATTTCTCTTCTTCAGAAACGCTTTCCTTGCCATTGCCAGTCTACATTTTATATCCTCTCTACTTCGACCATCATCGGTTATTTTGCTCCCCAAATAGAAAAACTCCTTTACTACTTAAAGTGTCACATTTCCTAATCTAATTCCCTCAGCACGACCCGAGTTAATTACACTACATTCGATTATCCTCGTATTGCTTCTGTTGATGTTCGTCTTATATACTCCTTTCAAGACACTGTCCATTCCGTTCAACTGCTCTTCCAAGTCCTTTGCTGTCTCTGACAGAATTACAATGTCATCGGCGAACCTCAAAGTTTTTATTTTTTCTCCATGGATTTTAATACCTACTCCGAATTTTTCTTTCCTTTACTGCTTGCTCAATAGACAGATTGAATAACATCGGGGACAGGCTACAACCCTGTCTCACTCCCTTCCCAACCACTGCTTCCCTTTCGTGCCCCTCGACTCTTATAACTGACATCTGGTTTCTGTACAAATTGTAAATAGCCTTTCGCTCCCTGTATTTTACCCCTACCACCTTTAGAATTTGAAAGAGAGTATTCCAGTCAACATTGTCAAAAGCTTTCTCTAAGTCTACAAATGCTAGAAATATAGGTTTGCCTTTCCTTAATCTTTCTTCTAAGATAAGTCGTAGATTCCAATATTTCTACGGAATCCGAACTGATCTTCTCCGAGGTCGGATTCTACCAGTTTTTCCATTCGTCTGTAAAGAATTCGCGTTAGTATTTTGCAGCCGTGACTTATTAAACTGATAGTTCGGTAATTTTCAAATCTGTCAACACCTGCTTTCTTTGGGATTGGAATTATTATATTCTTCTTGAAGTCTGAGGGTATTTCGCCTGTCTCATACTTCTTGCTCACCAGATGGTAGAGTTTTGTCAGGACTGGCTCTTCCAAGGCCGTCAGTAGTTCTAATGGAATGTCGTCTACTCCCGGGGCCTTGTTTCGACTCAGGTCTTTCAGTGCTCTGTCAAACTCTTCACGCAGTATCGTATCTCCCATTTCATATTCATCTACATCCTCTTGCATTTCCATAGTATTGTCCTCAAGTACATCGCCCTTGTATAGACCCTCTATATACTCCTTCCACCTTTTCGTAGGCAGTAAAAAAAAAAAAAAAAAAAAAAAAAAAAAAAAAAAAAAAAAAAAAAAAAAAAAAAAGAAAAGCAGTACAATGGTCGAGTTTCTCCTCATAAGGCACACATCTACATCTACATTCATACTCTGCAAGCCACCTGACGGTGTGTGGCGGAGGGTACCCTGGGTGCCTCTATCGGTTCTCCCTTCTCTTCCAGTCTCGTATTGCTCGCGGAAAGAAAGATCGTCGGTATGCCTCTGTGTGGGCTCCAATCTCTCTGATTTTATCCTCATGGTCTCTTCGCGAGACATACGCAGGAGGGAGCAATATAATGCTTGACTCCTCGGCGAAGGTATGTTCTGGAAACTTCACCAAAAGCCCGTACCGAGCTACTGAGCGTCTCTCTTGCAGAGTCTTCCACTGGAGTTTATCTATCATCTCCGTAACGCTTTCGCGATTACTAAATTATCCTGTAACGAAGCGCGCTGCTCTCCATTGGATCTTCTCTATCTCTTCTATCTACCCTATCTGGTACAGATCCCACACCGGTGAGTAGTATTCAAGCAGTGGGCGAACAAGTGCAATGTAACCTACTTCCTTGGTTTTCGGACTGCATTTCCTTAGGATTCGTCCAATGAATCTCAGTCTGGCACCTGCTTTATCGACGACTAATTTCATTTGGTCATTCCATTTTAAACCACTCCCAGTGCCTAATCCCAGATAATTTATGGAATTAACTGCTTCCAGTTGCTGACCTGCTATATTGTAGCTGAATGATAAAGTATCTTTCTTTCTTTCTATGTATTCACAGCACATTACACTTGTCTACATTGAGATTCAGTTGCCATCCCCTGCAGCATGCGTCAATTCGTTGCAGATCCTCCTACATTTCAGTACAGTTTTCCATAGTTACAACCTCTCGATATACTACAGCATCATCCACAAAAAGCCTCAGAGAACTTCCGATGCTATCCACAAGGTCATTTATATATATTGTGAATAGCAACGGTCCTACGACACCCCCCTGCGGCACACCTGAAATCACTCTTACTTCGGAACATTGAGAAGGACATGCTGCGTTCTGTTATCTAGGAAATCTTCAATCCAATCACACAATTGGTCTGACAGTCCATATGCTCTTACTTTGATCATTAAACGACTGTGGGGAACTGTATCGAACACCTTACGGAAGTCAAGAAACACGCCATCTACCTGGGAACCCGTGTCTATGGCCCTCTGAGTCTCGTGGACGAATAGCGCGTGCTGGGTTTCACACGATCGTCTTTTTCGAAACCCATGCTGATTCCTACAGAGTAGATTTCTGGTCTCCATACTGTAGTCAGTGCTACACGACGTTTGAGGTGGTGTAAAATGGGAAGCCATAGGCCAACAGACGACTGGAAACGTGTGATTTGGAGAGACAGATCACGCTATACCATATGGAAATCCGCTGGAAGGATTTGTTTGTATTTTGACGATGCCTAGAGAACGTTACCTAGCATAATGTAATGCCACCAGTGAAGTACGAAGGTGGTGATGGTACGATACGGGGGTGTTTTTGGTTAGGTAGTGGTCCTCTTATTAGTCTTAAGAAAACGCTAAATGAGGTGAGGAACAGTTTGGAGACGATGATTGTCTGTGTCCTCTCATAAATAGTATCAAGTGCTTCGCATTTTTAGAATTTTAAAAATGCTTATGATCACATCGAGTGTTCCTACCCAAGACAATGCCTACGGTTTACGGCTTCGAGCCCAATTTCTTGCAGGCTGTAATGGGACGCATCTTGCACAACAAAACCAGAATTAGGGTCAACCAGTCCCACATATCTCTCGACACCTTTCATCGAGGTCTGATACAGGAATGGCCACAATTTGAGGCGCTATATGCGCCAACCGTTGAACCAGTTCTGTGTCAACTCTGTGCTTCACATTACGCAGACATAAATGTGGAGTGCAGACACTTGCAGATGACATGAACATCATCCTTGCTGGCGAGGCAGATATTTGTCTCACGCATGATGCTGAGGGGAGCACAACAGCCAGTCCCCGAGTGGATAAAGTCTCCGACCCGCCCGGGAATCGAACCCGGGGCCGCTGCTTGGGAGACAAGCTCAGCTAAACACGCGAACACTCACACCGGCATATGATAAAGGTAGAGGCGACATCCTCAATAGGTAAAAATTTGCCCTGCTACGGGTGGGCGGTGAAAAAGCTATGCACCAATCGCAATCGCGTTGGCTCCCAAACGTCACACTGTGTTTTCGGTTACCTTACGAGAACACCGACTTTGGCAGTGTGATAGATTGCTAACGGCTCATTTCAGTGTCGACACTAAGGATATGTTGTACAAAAACGGGATGAACAAAATGTGTGGTTTTTTTTTTTTTTGACGTCTGTACGAGATCACAGACTACGACATTCGACAGATTGCAAATGACTCATTTCATTAACATCTATGCTCTATTCAAGCCCCACTGCGTCAGATCGGTTTACCCCATCTTGGTTAATATAACGATCTCCTCTCCAGGCCCCGAAAGCCCTAGAAATGCCTACCGGCCTCCGTGTCATCCTCTGTCCTGCGTCGTTAGGAGGATGAGCTCTCTCGGCCGTTTTGCAGACTTCCCAGATCGTAGGGTCAGTACGTCTCATTCAAGGAGCTCCTCAATTGGTATTACGAGGCTGGGTGCACCCCATACCAGTGCATCTACCAAAGAGAAATCCTTGGCAGAAACGGGAATCGAAACCACGTCCTCCACATGCAGTACCTATGATGACGAGTCAGCTACGGAGGGGGATCATTCTGGCTAACACAGCGACATAAATTTTGTCAGTCGTTGCTTGGGCAATCTGAGTGCCTAAGATCTTCAAGTTTCGTTTTGTAACGATAGCCGCACCCATTTCTGAAGCAGATTTAGATTTGCATAACTCTTTTCAACATTTTTTACGCCACTACCATTCTCAGTTTCTTATCAGCTAACAGAAATTCTGTAACTAAAATCATATTTCTGGCAGTATTCATGCTTGAAACAGAACCCCCGCCGCGTTATGTGCATTCGTATTTTTTTTATGGCAAGTTACATGGGGGAGGAACCATCCACCGTTCCACACCTTTTTACAACAACGAACATTTCAGGACTCATCGAAAGACTCACCTTACAGGAGTTTCTCTTCGACAAACTGGAGTAGGGCTTCGCGGAATGTTCATAAAAAATAGAAGATTTTCTCTGCTGAAACCGTCAGTTACAGGATACCCTCACACACAGATTCATTTGTTGTGACCAAAATGCAATTTGGTCGTGGACGATGGAGAAAGTAGCTTTAATTACCAGAACCAACCTTACCACCACAAACTTGAATTTTCATGGTCCAACTGGACTCGTACATGTACCCAGGAACCAAACATCGGTCGCATACATGGTATGTGGCTCATTTCATTCACTCCTCGATAACCACAGGCACTTCGGACACAGTGGGCGTTCAGTATTATCTGCAAGAGCAACACTGCATCATGGGACAAAGATACTGCAGTTTCAAAAGTGTTTGATCCCCATTGTTGGTTTGTACTGACGACGAAATCAGTTCTTTGAGTGTTTATTGTCTTCACTGGACCAGAAAGAATACGAACGCCAACGAAAAATTTTGTTTGAAAAACTTTTTTTACGTTGATAGCTGATCTTTATAGATTTTTATGAGCTGAATCCAAATCTAGCCTTAGTTTTTTGTATCACCCATAGTTTTCGAGCAATATGCTTTTTATTATAAAGTATAAAAATCCTATGCTATACGGTAAACGGGGAAATTAATGAAACGCTTTGTTACAACATAAGCATGGTTTGTATTTACAGTAAGCTACTTAAAACAATGATATGTGTTAATAGAGGTTTCACTTGTCGGCTGGAATTGGTTTGTATTTTCTTTCTCTTTTTTCTTTAAAGCTTCTTGTGTAACTTTTCCTACGATGACTCGCTTGCTGAACTACTCGGTGAAGTGACCAACAGTAGTCCCCCACCATGTTGATGTTCCAACTGCCTTGGTAGGGTTTTTCCATCACTTTAATGTCCTGGTGAAAACGCTCTCCTTGCTTCTCACTAACATCTCCCATATTGTCCGGGAAGTAATCAAGGCGACTGTCCAAAAAGTGAACTTTCAGGCTCATTAAACATCCTAAAATTTTAAACTTCTTTAACATTGTAGCTATAATATAAACATACCCTGGGTCTTTTTCATGCCCTAAGAACTTTTTAACGACTTGCTTGAACGATACCCATGCTTCTTTCTCATTTAAGGTCATTTATCTTGATCACAAAGTTTAGATCCAAAGTTTGATAGATAAACCTTCACAAAGTCTGTAACGTGTCTTTGGTGTTTTTTAATCACAGATTCACCACAAATATAACAAAAACTGTCAGCACAGTTTTTATAACTACGATTAGACATTGTACCCCACTCATGTACAGGAAACGGGAAAGTGATGTTAGGTTGACAGTAAACAAAACACCATCTGTTAACACAAAATCAGAATAGACCTTTTTTGCCAGCAAATGTTTTTCAGCAGTGCTACCAACGTTATCTAAATTCATTACACCTCCTCTTTAATTTATTTTAACTATATAAAAGCTGTTACATTCTTTAAATATCGCTTAATTTAGTATATTTAACAGTAAAACGTGAAGAAATGGTGGGTGATACAGTTTTTTAAGTATCGTATTTGGATTTCCCACGCTAGAAACATAAGAATAAGGTATTTTCAGCAAAAAAGTTTTTCCATTGTTGGCCTGTGATATCATAAATCTGAAGAAGGGGCTTCTTTTTTCCGTTTTAAGCATGTGGTTTAATTTTAAGAATTAAAAAAAATATACAAAGATCTTGGGTTCGATACCCAGTCAGTCTTCTGATTTTTATGCGTCACTTTTTTTCTTCTTTTCCCTCTCGCGAAGTTTTGTTACATGAAAAATCAGAGTTGCACAGTGGTTCAGAACCCACGTTGAACTGGAGGCTCCTCTACCTCTGGCTGGGTGAGTCACTTCAGTGGTCGGAGAAGGGCAATGGCAACGATCAGAAAGTTTACGTTCGAAGGTCGTGCAGTCCAGAATTTGTAAGCCAATCGGGCAAATTCGCCGTGAGCACTGAGCAATCATTTTGCCGACGCACTAGGTTGAAGATACCTGTTTGGTAAAGTACCATGTACTGCTGCTTAAAGAAGTCCGTAACTGCCTACTGTACGTCCTCGTCCCACAGGTATCGACGACCCTTCAAGGCCTTTTCTGAGGGAACGAAGGCGTAATAATCGCGTAGGAAGAGATGAGGACTATAGGGTGAGTACTCGAATCTCTCGCTGCAGCTTTAGTCGTTTGCAACAATGCGCTCAAGGAACGTGTTGTGCCTTTTGTCGAATCCAGGTCAGCACGGGACTTGGTACACCATTCCACAATTGTGGTTTTCGACAGACAAGCTCCTCATACTCATTCTTCATTCTCCGGTGGACATCTGCCGGTACTTTATCGTCCGGCAGCCGAGACTAGAATGTAACCACGTTGGTTCTGTTTGGACGCATTTGATAATAACGTTGCCATAATTTTACTCTTGCCCTTATCGATTTTACTGCTTTGGAGTTGTTGTCTATTAGTTTTTTGTTTATTTTTGTGAAAGTTTTATGTACCATTTTTTTAATGTTGGTCGTATGTGTGTGTCTTTTTTTATTTCTTGTTCTATGGCGTTGGCGATATTAACTGTGAGTTTATTTTGTTGTTAAGTTCATAATTTTGCATGTCTATGTGTGGCAGTGAGATGTTTCATCGACTTGTGTATTTTCGGGGGTAAGATGGTACGTAAGTTCTTTGTTTAATAGGTTTTCTTCATCTTTTGTATAAGATATATTTGTACGATTTTTAATGCGCTGATACCACTGGAATGGCGATGTAAATACTTGTGTGGGTTGTAGTGACTGATGCTGTGCAAATTTTAGGTTATTGGTTTTCTTATTATGCAATTCTTGCATCTGTCAGCTAATATGAGAGACATAGTTTTCAATAAAATTAAATATTAAGGTATCAACAAAATCTAGCTAAGGAAAACAAGTACAAGAATGTGGATCACGATTTCAGCTGCAACAAGACATCAAGGTTAAACTACGACAAGAAGAAGATTTGAACTAAGAAGTATATCTGGCGCATCTGCATATGAACAACAGTGTTACGCCTCTAACAGTTGACGTTATATTTAATTTTATAGGTAACTATGTTTCTCACGTTAGCACACAGATACAAAGATTGCACAGTAAGAAAATTAATAACCTAAAATTTGCACAACACCAATCACTAAATCCTACACAAAATCTAACATCACCATTCAAGTTCTACCCAAGCATTGAAAATTTATAAATGTGCCCTTTACAAAAGATGAGGAAAATCTACTATTAAAAAAGGACTTAAGAACAATTGTAAAAAACTATCTATAAACATGGCCAAGTTATGAACGAAAAACCAAAATGAACTCAAAGTTAACATCGCTAACATCATAAAATAAGGAATAAAAAAACACACACATACAACCAAGATACAAAAACGAAATATAAAACCCTGACAAAAATAAACAATAAATTGACAGACGTCGCCATAGTTAAAGTTTCCGCATTTACCGAACGCATGTCGGAAGGACATGGATGCTGGACTATTCCGTTGCCTATATGCCGGTGCTTATATACCCGCATCACAGTCACGTTACGGTGCATATACGTTACTGCAAAGCCCCAAACGGAAATCTTTCGTTCGACCCGTATATAATGGGATCATGTCTAGTATAGCTCAGTGGTCTTCAAACCAACTTTTGGACTGATGACATCTTTGTGTTACCTTTCTTTTTACCAATAATGCTATTAGATAACTTTAGCTGTATTCATTTATTACGTTTTGCTAACTGTCATCACCATTCATTCAAAAAGATTTCGGGTTTGCAGCCGGTCGTCGTTAGCTTCCATCCTCGATATTTCGACTGGACAACTGCCAGCCATCCTCAGGTGAGCCATCGAAGTCTTGCAGCGAGTATTCCGCGCATGCGTCAAAATCATATGGACAGACGAACCACACCGCCAGCAGCGCCCTCGCTGGTGGAACTGCAGAACTCAGCTGTCTTCGGCGTTGTCAATTGCCGCGGCCATCGGAGTACTCTGACGTCTTCGTCTGGTAGAGATGACGGGGTTCCACGCATTACCTAGCTGGTAGCGATTGTCACGGTTGATAATATTGTCTGTCATGCGAATTTCCACTGACTCTTTTATGACAGGGTCCCAAAAGGATGTTGCTGTGGCCAAAATTGTTGTCTTGTCATACTCCATTGAGTGTCCAGTGGAAATGCAATGCTCAGCAATTGCAGACTTGTTAGGTTTCAAAAGGTGAGTACAGCGTTGATATTCAGTGCAACGTTCTTCTATTGTTCGCAATGTTTGTCCTGTATATGACATGCAACACTGACAAGGTATTTTATAAATTCCCGTCATCCACAAAACCAGATCGTCTTTCAGTGATCCCAGCAGGTCGGAAATCTTCTATGGTGGACGGAAAATTTCTTTCACTTCGAAACCGTGGAGGATTCTTGCAATTTTGAAGGAAATGTTGCCATCAAATATCGTGGATGGAAGCTAACGACAACCGGCTGCAAGCCCGAAATCTTTTTGAATACTTAGTTCGCTGGGAAAATTTTAAATTTCATGTCATCACCATATCAAAACTTATGATGGCCAATAAAACTTAGGCGTAAGCGAGGCATGCAGTTTATTGGAACTGACACTGGACATTTTAAGTTTCGATCTGATGATGACAGTTGGAAAAATGTTGTAATAAATGAAAGTGCATAAAGCGATCTAATGAAATTGTTCGTAAAAATTCATAACGATCATAGACTCATTCAGGGGATTTCTTATCTTTATTAATATGTCGTGGGTCATCAAAACTATCGTCAACAGACAACTGTATAGTACAAAAATACCGCAAGACCGGACGTTACTGGTAGTAGTGTCCAGTCGTAGAGAGTCGCTAGGGGTGACGAAACTTGCCTGTTTAGCACCAGGAATGAACCGCAGCTGCGTCCTACGCCACACATGACGGTCTTTCCACATGTGCTCGCGCATTTGGAGCGCCCGCAATCGCACGGATCAGCTGTGCGGCGTATTTCAAAAGCCCTGCCGGGGCTACAGGCGGTTGTCGCGGGATTTATCGGCAGCGGCAAGTGTCTGGGCTTTGCTCACAGCAGCTCCAGCCGCGCCAAGTGCACAAGTTTGAGTATTTTCAGGCCGGCAGCAGCATGCGAGGTCAGTCCATTTGTAGCCTCACAAGAAAGCTACGCCAGTGAATGTAAAACATCTGTTCAAGGAAAGTTGACTATTCTCATAAGCCACTTAAAGCCGTCTTGAGCCTGTTTAAGGAATGCATACGCAGCAGGAGCGTGTCGTAGCTACAGCCGGCAACCTATCATACAGTGAGTAATTCTAAAAGTCCAACGGCTCGGATCTGTGTGATTCAGGGAAAAGCTGAGGTGGTGCAGTGAAGGAAAGTAAAAGTTAGGCGCTCTTGAAAACCGAACTGCAATCAGTGATGCCGAAAATGTCTATGATCGAATAAAACAGCGTGTTTGGTCAGAAACTGTTTCATCTGTAAGTGACATCATCCTTGTGTCTCACTGACAGGCGAACCTAGACCTCCCTCGCAATCTGCTTCCGCAACAGACGTCGAGAATACACGCTTATACAGTGACGATCGAGACGGAAATAACCAGTGGGTGGTGGTGGTCTTGTTTATGTCCGGTACGGCAAAGAGAGGTTACGGTGCAAAACGCCTAGTCGGCAAACTTAGCATCAGTGACCTGCTTTAAATTCTAAACCTCCTCGCGACGTCTAATGAAGTGAGGACACGGGATAGTGCTGAAGGTATTTAAGACACCTCATAGGCAATCTCCCAAATTGGACCCAATTAGAAAGGTTTGTACCACGACGTGAAATGCGAGAGTATAGCACACTGACATGTGTACAGTAAACCGCAGTTAACAGCAGTAAACGTTCCATGTTGGTAACAGAGGAACGCCATGTGGGAGGACAAATAACGTGTCACCTTTAGTTGAACCAGATGCGTCTGTCATGTATTTTTATTTTCTCCTTTCGGAGTATGCTGATGCATTAGATCCATACTTAACAATCATATACAACCGTTCGCTCGACGAAAGATCCGTACCCAAAGCCTGGAAAGTTGCACAGGTCACACCAATATTCAAGAAAGGTAGTAGAAGTAATCCACCAAATTACAGGCCCATATCGTTAACGTCGATAATCAGCAGAATTTTAGAACATATATTGTGTTCCGACATTACGAATTACCTAAAAGGAAACGGTCTATTGACACCCAGTCAATATGGGTTTACAAAACATCGTTTCTGTGAAACACAACTAGCTCATTATTCACATGAAGTGCTGAGTGCTATTGACAAGGGATTTAAGATCGATTCCGTATTCCTGGATTTCCGGAAGGCTTTTGACACTGTACCACACAAGCGGCTCGAAGTGAAATTGCGTGCTTATGGAATATCGTCTCAGTTATGTGACTGGATCTGTGATTTCCTATCAGAGAGGTCACAGTTCGTAGTAACTGACGGACAGTCATCGAGTAAAACAGAAGTGATTTATGGCGTACCACAAGGTAGTGTTATAGGCCCTTTGCTGTTCCTTATCTATGTAAACGATTTTGGAGACAATCTGAGCAGTCGTCTTCGGCTGTTTGCAGATGACGCTGTCGTTTATCGACTGATAAAGTCATCAGAAGACCATAACAAACTGCAAAACGATCTAGAAAAGACATCTGAATGGTGCGAAAAGTGGCAGTTGACCCTAAATAACGAAAAGTGTGAGGTCATCCACATGAGTGCTAAAAGGAATTCGTTAAACTCCGGTTACACGATAAATCAGTCTAATCTAAAAGCCGTAAATTCAACTAAATACCTAGGTATTACAATAACGAAGAACTTAAATTGGAAGGAACACATAGAAAATGTTGTGGGGAAGGCTAACCAAAGACTGCGTTTATTGGCAGATGTACGAAGGAGACTCCCTACACTACGCTTGTCCGACATCTTTTAGAATGCTGGTGCGTGGTGTGGGATCCTTACCAGATAGGACTAACGGAATACATCGAAAAAGTTCAAAGAAAGGCAGCACGTTTTGTATAATCTCGATATAAGGGAGAGAATGTCACAGAAATGATTTAGGATTTGGGCTGGACATCATTAAAAGAAAGGCGTTTTTCGTTGCGACGGAATCTTCTCAAGAAATTCCTATCACCAACTTTCTCATCCGAATGCGAAAATATTTTGTTGACACCGACCTACACGGGGAGTAACGATCACCAAGATAAAGTAAGGGAAATCAGAGCTCGTACGGAAAGAAACAGGTGTTGGTTCTTTCCGCGCGCTATACGAGATTGGAATATTAGAGAATTGTGAAGGTGGTTCGATAAACCCTCTGCCAGGCAGAGTATGCATGTAGATGTAGGTAGAATTCTTTATACAAGTGCGTGGTAATGCTCATGCTCAACTATTACTGACTGAAACACGTATGCCGGCCGTTGTGGCCGAGCGATTCTAGGCGCTTCAGTCTGGAACCGCGCGACCGCTACGGTCGCAGGTTCGAAAAAAAAAAAAAAGGTTCATATGGCTCTGAGCACTATGGGACTTAACTTCTGATGTCATCAGTCCCCTAGAACTTAGAACTACCTAAACCTAACTAACCTAAGGACATCACACACATCCATGCCCGAGGCAGGATTCGAACATGCGACCGTAGCGGTCGCACGGTTCCAGACTGTAGCGCCTAGAACTGCTCGGCCACGCCGGCCGGCTCGCAGGTTTGAATCCTGCCTCGGGCAAGGATGTGTGTGTTGTCCTTAGGTTAGTTAGGCTTAAGTAGTTCTAATTTGTAGGGGACTGATGACCTCACATGTTAAGTCCCATAGTGCTCAGAGCCATTTGAACCATTTTTGATACGTTTACGTCTATTCCCACTTACTGTCTGTCTCAGCTAAGATTCGTAAGGCGCCTTTTATCTGGTGTTTCAGCAGATATTTGTAGTTTCGTTTCTGTAATGTGTAGCTATAGCCTGCCCAAATAAACAATGATCATCAGAGGTTCCATGCAACGTCCAGGGTCAACGGAAAGTGTCGATTTGTTTCCCGTTACAAACAAAATAATTTTTAAAGTGGAATTTTATGTGCCTATTCCATAGATGGACAGAAAATCGTCTTGTGCGATATTCGTTAAATGGATATCTATTAACAGGGGCAGGAAAATATGCATAATCACGACTTCAGCAGCGCTGCCGTCCCGTGATATCTGGTACCACGACGTAACAGTTCTAATTAAGAAGTACATTAGTTGCAGGGTTAGCCATTCATTACTTTCTTTGAACACAATGGATTACTATTTGTCACCTGTTTGTTATACGGTGTGTAGCTCGCTTGCTTGCGGCAAGAGGAGAAAAAGTTTCCTGTTACGGCAGCTGCAGTTTCTTCCTTTTAAAATTCTGTAGGTGCCACGGCACTCTGGCTTTCTTACCGCAAGCTGCCTGACCCGTCGCAATCCGTTTCTCATCAGGCACAAAAGGAAATGATGCTAACTCGTTTCCTAGAAGAAGAGGATGCCGTGAGTGAATGGGGAGCGTTTTTCTCGTTATCTGTCTGTCCACTTGATTTCTGTACAGAAGACTGTACCTATGACACTGTCCATAACGGAGTTGCTCCTGCAATGTATCACAGAATGCAAACTGCCTAGAACCATAGAGCTGGTCGTCGTAAAATGTGCTAACACTTGCTCCATGTTTTACCAAATTCTCCCGCGATTAAAAAACGGGTCATGACGCACTTTGACTCGACAAATGCCACTATCACTTTCAGGATTAGGATTATGAAAAATATTATGATTTGCAAGCCTGGCTGAGAATAATGGTCACCTCGGAATCGTCCTCAAGTACAGTGTGACACACGGGAGACGGACGGTTTTGAACTGCGTAGTACTGAGGGCGCGGTGGTGGGAGGTGGTGGGAGCTGGTCGTGGTGGGGATAGTTCTGATCCACACAAGACGCCATTTCATTTACTCAGTCACTATGGAGCAGTGGGACTTGCAACGTCGAGTGTTTGTCTATGACAGTTTCGTTAAAAGTGCTGAGTCTATTATTGCTACACAGCGATTGTTTCGTGCGCGGTTTAATGTCGGTCGACATGGAGCTGTCCCGAGCCGTAACACATTCCTCAGATGGATGGAAAACTTCAGATCAACTGGAAACATACTGGATAAGAAGCATCCTGGCCCGAGACGCAGAGTAACGACACGAGAAAGTGTTGAAAGGGTAAGGTAAGCGGCAGTCAGAAGCCCAGGACGGTCAGCTAAACGTCATACTAGTGAGTTATGAATCAATCGTGAATTGGTTAGATGAATTTTGCATAAAGAATTAAAATTCCATCTCTACAAAATGCTCATTGTCCAACAACTTAAGGAAACTAATTTTGTGGTACGGGAAGACTTCGCTTACAGAATGCAAGTGATTTTGGGATAGAATGAAAATGAAATTTTATTGATGAGCCATGAAGCTCATTTTCATTTAAATGGGACCGTGAATAACCAAAACCTACGTTGCTGGCGTTACTGGGCTCCAGAGCATCCACACCTTATCCAACAGCGTCCTCTACACTCAGAAAAAGTAAGTCTGGTGTGCTCTTGGCTCCGTTGGCATTATTGGACCTTTTTTTTTTTTTTTTTTTTTTTTTTTTTTTTAAGAGAACGGGGCCACAGTTACTGTTAATTCGGTTCGTTACATTCGTATGCTTGAAACATTCTTGAAACCAGAACTAGGAAGACGATGAATCCCTTTAAAACGCGTTTGGTTCCAGCAGGATGGGGCAACATCGCACACTGCAAACACTTCAATGACAGTTCTTAGACGCATGTTTTGGATTAACTCACGTTTTGGCAATATTCCTTGGCCTCCCAGGTCTCCCGACTTGTCAGTATGTCACTTTTTTCTGTGGGGGTACCTTAAGAACTGTGTCTATAACCACAAAGCACGAAATTTGGACGAGTTGAAGAATGCAATCATTCAAGAAATTGCTGCCATCCCTGCAGAGATTTTAATCCGTGTGATGGAGGATTTCGAGAAGAGACTTGAGTCCTGCATTCTAAATGATGGACATCACCTTGGCGACATTATTTTTCACAAATAGCTTTATTAACTAAAATGGCAAATAATGAGCTTTGATTTTGTGTAAATAAATATGCATTGATTTTAAAGTTGGCTGAGTATTATTTCATTAAAGACTGTGTGTCTCCCATGTGTCACCCAGTACACTCTCAGAAGGAAAAAAAATGACAAAAAAGAGATACAACATGAAGGAATGATCTGAATGGGACTGAAATCAGTAGGTATGATGTATATGTACATACCAACAAATGATTAAAATTTCACAAATTGAGCAAGTCAGTAACGTGCTGATCCACCTCTGGCCCTTGTGCAAGCAATTTTTAAGCTTGGCACTAATTGATGGAGTTGTTGGACGTCCTCCTAAGGGATATCGTATCAAATTTTGTCAACCGGTGCATTAGATCGTCAAAATTACGAGGGGATTGGAGGGTCCTGCCCATAATGCACCAAACGTTCTCAACTGGCAAGAGACCCAGTGACCTCGCTTTGGGCGGGCATTATCTTGCTGAAATGTGAGCCCAGGATGGCAAGCCGTGAAGGGTAACAAAATGGGGTACACAACACCGTCGACATACTACTGTGCTGTAAGGGGCGGAAAATGATAATCAAATGAATCATGTTATGAAATGAAGTGGCACACCAGACCATCACTCTTGGTTGTCGGGCCGTATGGCGAGCGGCAGTCGCATTGGTATCCCAATGGTCATGGAACTCAGATCGAAGACTGATCACTGAAGACAATTATGCTCCAGCCAATGAGAGTCCAGGTCAGAGAAGTGTCTGGAGACACTCTGGACAACCGTGTGATAGTAACCCGACTGTCACCCACCATGCGGCCCGACGACGATACATCGACAATATCCTGTGCCCAGTTTTGTTGTCCTTCATGATAAGCTGTCCTGGGTTTACATTTCTGCAAGATAATGTCCGCCCGCACGCGGCGAGAGTTTCTATCACTTGTCTTCGTGCTAGCCAAACCGTACCTTGGCCAGCAATGTCGCCGGATTTCTCCGCAATTGAGGTCTTTGTAGTATTACTGGCAGGGCCAACCAAACAGCTCAGAATTTTTACAGTCTAACGTGCCAATTGGACAGAATTTGGCACCAAATCCATCAAGAGGGCATCCAACAACTCTACCAATCAACGCCAAGCCAAGTAACTGCTGGCATAAGGGCCAGAGGTGGACTAGCGCATTTCTGTCCTTCTCAATTTGTGAAGTTTTTTTCTTGAATAAATCATTCAATGTTTCTGAAATTGTAGTCATTTGTTGTATATGTACACCGCATCCACCGATTTCTGTCCCATCTGGATAATTCCTTCGTGGTGCGCTTTTTTTTTTTTTTGTCTTAGAGTGTGTACGGCACAGTGTTACTGGTTTCACAGTTACAGAAACGGTAATCAGAAAGCAGTAGATTACGAGAGATACGTTACTCCTGTAAGAGTCTGATTTCATAATCTGCCCCCCCCCCCCCCCCATCTTTAAAAACCAGTTTCAAATCAAATGGCTCTGAGCACTATGGGACTTAGCATCTGAGGTCACCAGTCCCCAAGAACTTAGAACTACTTAAACCTAACTAACCTAAGGACATCACACACATCCATGCCCGAGGCAGCATTTGAACCTGCGACTGTAGCAGTCGTGCGGTTCCGAACTGGAGCGCCTAGAACCGCTCAGCCACCGCTGCCGGAAAATCAGTTTCCTTGTCATTTATATCCAGTACATGTCGTGGGATTTTAGAGGAGGAGCTGTGATCAATACCTGAATGTGTTGTACTCGGCCCATGCAGTACGGCCGTCAAAGGCTTCCAGCTCAATTCGTAGCATCATCTCCTTCTCGTGGGTCAATCTGCAAAGGAAAGCAATACAAACGCGTGAGCAACAAGAAAAGCACATATGACTTAATAGATAAGAACAATTTGTATTCAAGATGTCCAGCGGCCTTCATGAAGTTAATGAATGACATTACGGTCAGTGCAAGACAGTGCACAGTACCAGTATGTTCCAATAAGTTCCGCGGAAAAGCGATTTTTCAGGTGTCGTACATCGAGTTCAATTAATCACAGAGGTAAGGGATCAAATGTTTTGGATAGATCTTGGCCTAGCGATCATTCTTATATCTATCGGAAGAACGAGCATACTGTACCTGTACTACAGCACATAGTTCAAATTTAAACAAAAAAATGGTTCAAATGGCTCTGAGCACTATGGGACTCAACTGCTGAGGTCATTAGTCCCCTAGAACTTAGAACTAGTTAAACCTAACTAACCTAAGGACATCACAAACATCCATGCCCGAGGCAGGATTCGAACCTGCGACTGTAGCGGTCTTGCGGTTCCAGACTGCAGCGCCTTTAACCACACGGCCACTTCGGCCGGCAAAATTTAAACATTTCACACTGCACACTTCCTCCAGAACAGGCAAATTGAGGAAATCGGTTGGTTCTTTTGGATTAGCTGTTCTCTAGGGTGAGTCTTATAGGGCTTATAAGAAAATCACGGTTTGTTCGTGGGTGGTTCCTGAGAAAAACCCAAAAACTATGAATTCTGCGTAAGAAAACTATGGGGATGGTCATTTCTATAATGTTTATCCATGGCAAATCGACGAAATTCTTGCCATATGTTCTTGAAACTTTTTAGAGATCATTGTTCATTACCGAGAGCCAGAAGTTCGAAGTTACTGTACGAGGGGCGTTTGAAAAGTCCGTGCAAAAAAAAAACAAAAAAACTACTTATTATTTGGGGTAAACCTTTTCTATTCTTCGACATAGTCTCCTTTTAGACATACACTTCGTCAAACGCTGTTCTAATTTGTTGATCCCTTCCGAATAATAAGAACTGTCCAAGTCTGCAAAATAGCTACTAGTTGCTGCAATCACCTCCTTGTTTGAATAACATCTTTGTCCCGCCAGTCATTTCTTCAAATTGACGAACAAATAGTAGTCCGAGGGCCAAGTCTGGAGAATAGGGGGGATGTGAAACGAGTTGGAATCCTATTTCCATTAATTTTACAACCACAACTGCTGAGGTTTGTGCCGATGTATTGTCGTGATGGAAAAAGACTTTTTTGCGGTCGAATCGCCGGCGTTTTTCTTGCAGCTCGGTTTTTAAACGGTCCGATAACGACGAGTAATATGCACCTGTAATAGTTTTACCCTTTTCCATATAGCCGATGAAGATTATCCCTTGCGAATCCCAAAAGACAGTTGCCATAACCTTTCCGGCCGAAGGAATGGTCTTCGCCTTTTTTGGTAGAGATTCTCCCTTGGTAACCCATTGTTTAGACTTTTGTTTGGTCTCAGGAGTATAGTAACGTATCCATGTTTCATCCACAGTGACGAAACGACGCTTTAAGTCCTGTGGATTCTTCCTGAACAGCTGCAAACCATCCTTGCAACACTTCACACGATTCCGTTTTTGGTCAAGCGTGAGCAATCGCGGAACCCATCTTGCTGATAGCTTTCTCATGTACAAATGTTTATGCAAAATATTATGTAGCCGTTCATTCGAGATGCCCACAGCACTAGCAATCTCACGCACCTGAAGTCTTCTGTCATCCATCACCATATCATGGATTTTATCAATGATTTCTGGCAGCATCACTTGTGCCCATAAGGCCACTCCGAAAGTTTTGAAACCACTTATAATCTGTTCTAATCGATGGTGGAGAGTCACCGTAATGTTTATCGAGCACCTCTTTAGTCTCCTGAGGCGTCTTGCATTTCATAAAGTAATGTTTAATCATCACACGAAATTCTTTTAGTCATTCGACTTCCTTGGTTAATACGAATGCCAAACACAAATAAATAGACCAATATGGATGAAACTTGGTGTGCGTTCTTTCCAAAGATGCTACTAACTAAACATGACCTCCATACGCGCCGGCGGTGCCATATCTCGGCCTTTGCACGGACTTTTCAAACGCCCTTCGTACTTATGCACGCAAAATAAGCACGTGATATCTGATCTAAGGCGTAAATGTACCGTAGTTTTAACTGATAGAGAACTCGTGACAAGAGTCTGGGGTCATTGCAATGGTTCTGAGGTCACCAAACTAATTTTTAGTTCTCATTTTTCACCAATAAAAGCTTCTGACGCGGTGTCTCTGTGTAATGGAACTTCATGCCTGTACAAGCTACCTGGCCCTGGAAATTAGTGGATGGTGCCACCTGACGCCGTAGGCACCTTACAAAAAATTATTTTGTCATGTGAAGTTCTCTGTACTTGCAAATTAAAAAATGCATTTTTTGGTACCATGTAGGTGCAAAAGTAAAGTAGTGCAAAGTGAATTTACGTTGGATGTGAAGTGTATAAATAAACCGTCAAAGCTTTACTGACCCTTCTCCCACCCTACTATAGCAGCGGACGGAAGGGAAGGAGCTGAAAAATGCTCCTATCGGAGCACAAAATAGACGAATATGTTCTTCTTGAAAAGACTCTGGCAGAAAAGCGGGGAGGCTGTTGCCTCAACCCTCATTTCGCCTTCCTCACCAGAAATTTTGGAACGTGAACATATTCGCGTCTTTTTATGCTAACAGACAGTAGCAGATGGAGAGTGACAGTGAAATGGTTCAAATGGCTCTCAGCACTGTGGGACTTAACATCTGTGGTCATCAATCCCCTAGAACTTAGAACTACTTAAACCTAACTAACCTAAGGACATCACACACTTCCATGCCCGTGGCAGGATTCGAACCTGCGACCTTAGTAGTCGCGTGGTTCCGGACTGAGCGCCTGAACCGCTAGACCACCGCAGCCGGCTGGGCACAGGGGGAGGCTGTATTTTGGAATGGAACTTCAAACGCTTGGGAACAGGGGGAAAAATACGAGGGGTGTCCAGAAGGTAAGTTCCGATGGATCGCGAAATGGAAACGACTATAAAAGTCTTATAAAGCTTTGCACAGATGTGTTGGGCAGTGTCTCTTGTATGACCCTAGATAGCATCACGTCGCTCTTCTCATTTCTGAGCTCACAGTGAGAGCGTAGAAGATGTCTAGAAAGTAGTGTCTCCAGCCAAGTACGAGGGCCTGGTGAGAAATTTCGTCTGAAGCTATGCAGCTAACATTACATAGCTGCCTTGCGGTTTCTTCTACAAGACAATTCTCAGCCGCATTCTGCAGGGGCAATGAAGATGCTCCTGCATCGTTTTCAGTTGGAAATGTTTGATTATCCACAATACAGCCCTAACTGTCTCCCTCTGAGTTCCATCTCTGTTCACATGAACCGCTGGCTATGAAGACACCATTTTTGCACAGCCAACGAGCTCCAGGTCAGCGTAGAGAATTGGCGGAAAGCACTGGCGGCTGTCTTCTATGATGAGGGTATTGCAAGGTTGGTACAACGCTAAGGCAAATGTCTAAGTCGGAACGGCGACTAGGTAGAGATGTAGCTGGAAGGTGTAGCTAACTGTTACAAATAAAAAATTTTTGATTTTCGCTGTGGTTTCCACATCGCGAGCAATCGGAAATTACTTTCCGGACAGCCCTCGTAAGTTGAACACCTTCAGAAGTTTTGAGCTGCCGAGGTACGTGAAGACAGTACCAGATGGAAAGGAAGACAAAAGGAGACATTCTAAGTGAGGGACGAGAGAGCGGTAGTGGGATATACTGTAAATTAATGGGAGAAAAAGAAGGCAGTGCGAGACAATGCTAGTGACAGGGAGGTGCTAAGTCTGAAGGCTTCACTACAAAGACGGACTGGGTAAAATTATTTAGAATGTTCTGTGTTAGAAAAGGGCGACTTCCGCATGCCAAAATTGTTGGCGAGGAAGGTGGTTTGAGGCAGCTGGTTCCCTACTTTTCTGCCAGAGTCTTCTAAAAAATGAAAGTATTCGCCTTTTTTGAGCTCTGATGGGAGCATTTTTCCTCTGATTGCAATAACCTTTTCTTGGCTGCGTAGTGTGTAGGTAATACCAAATCAGAGTAATATATTCGGAATTATACGACTGCAGAGCTACCTACAGCAGCATACAATCAAAATTCTTCTTCATCTCTGTGTTTCTTACGAGTTTTATCTAAAATTACAGAGATACTGACTTGGTGACGTAAATTTTCCCTTTTTCATGGGTATATAAAAAGTTATACCATCTCATCAAAACTGTACAGACACCCACTTTCGTCGGCTTCAGCGGTACCTGCTTCAAATCGCCAAAACGGTTCACCCAGAGTGTGGCGTGCGCTTGAATCTCATAATCTTGTTTGCATGTAGGCTGTCTGTCCCGTAAGAAGTTCAAATTTTCCCACAGTCCTGCCAACGCCGCCGAACCATTGTTGAGCACAGCACCTGCTTCACCAGTGGAGCCAAGGCTGAGGTTTAAGGCTTCCCCCACGGCGTCGCGCAAACGAGCAGGAAATGATGTCACGAGAATGGGCAGTGACAGCAAAATGGGTCGGCCAAGAGAGTTCAGCGACTTCGAACTTTGACTAGTTACTGGATGTCACCTGAGTAACCAATCCATCAGGGACATTTCAGCCCTTTCAAGCTATCCAAGTTGACTGTCTGTGATGTTATTGTGAAGAGTAAACGCGAAGAAACCACTGTAGCTAAAGCAAGACGAGGCGGATCCCATTTACTGATGGACAGGGACTTTCCAGTATGGGAAAGGTAGTTGTAAAAAAATCGCATGAATTTAGCGGAAGGAATCACTTGTGATTTACAAAGCGCTACCACTTTGTAACACCAATATCGATTGTAAGTAGTTTATAATGTGTAATTATGTGTATGTAACTATGAAGTGGTTGTTCTTTACTAATGAAAGTCACTGAATTGTCAGAGAGAAAGTGGAAGTTTGTAATACACTACTGGCCATTAAAATTGCTACACCACGAAGACGACGTGCTACAGATGCAAAATTTAACCAACAGGGTGAAGATGCTGTGATATGCAAATTATTAGCTTCTCAGAGCATTCACAGAACGTTGGCGCCGATGGCGACACCTACAACGTGCTGACATGAGGAACGTTTCCAACCGATTTCTCATACACAGACAGCAGTTGACCGGCGTTGCCTGGTGAAACGTTGTTGTGATACCTCGTGTAAGGAGGAGAAATGAGTACCATCACGTTTCCGACTTTGATAAAGGTCGGATTTTACCCTATCGCGATTGCGGTTTATCGTATCGCGACATTGCTGCTCGCGTTGGTGGAGATCCAATGACTTTTGGCAGAATCGGTGGGTTCGGGAGGGTAATTCGGAACGCCGTGCTGGATCCCAATGGCCTCGTATCACTAGCAGTCGAGATGACAGGCATCTTATTCGCATGACTGTAACGGATCGTGCAGCCACGTCTCGATCCCGGAGTCAACAGATGGGAACGTTTACAAGACAACAACTATCTGCACGAACAGTTCGACGACGTTTGCAGCAGCACCGACTATCAGCTCGAGACCATGGCTGCGGTTACCCTTGACGCTGCATCACAGACAGGAGCGCCTGCGATGGTGTACTCAACGACGAACCTGGGTGCACGAATGGCAAAACCTCATTTTTTTCGGATGAATACAGGTTCTGTTCACAGCATCATGATGGTCTCACCCGTGTTTGGCGACATCGCGGTGAACGCACATTGGAAGCGTGTACTCGTCTTCGCCATACTGGCGTATCGCCCGGCGTGATGGTATAGGATGCCATTGGTTACACGTCTCGGTCACCTCTTGTTCGCATTGACGGCACTTTGAACAGTGGACGTTACATTTCAGATGTATTACGACCCGTGGCTCTACCCTTCATTCGATCTCTGCGAAACCCTACATTTCAGCAGGATAATGCACGACCGCATGTTGAAGGTCGTGTACGGGCCTTCCTGGATATAGAAAATGTTCGACTGCTGCCCTGGCCAGCTCTTTCTCCAGATCTCTCACCAATGGAAAACGTCTGGTCAATGGTGGGCGAGCAACTGGCTCGTCACAAAACGCCAGTCACTACTCTTGATGAACTGTGGTATCGTGTTGAAGTTCGATGGTCAGCTTTACCTGTACACGCCATCCAAGCTCTGTTCGACTCAATGCCCAGGTGTGTCAAGGCCGTTATTACGGCCAGAGGTCGTTGTTATGGGTATTGATTTCTCAGGATCTATGCACCCAAACTGCGTGAAAATGTAATCACATGTCAGTTCTAGTATAATATATTTGTCCGATGAATACCCGTTTATCATCTGCATTTCTTCTTGGTTTAGCAATTTTAATGGCTAGTAGTGTATATATATTATGGAAACTAAAATAATGTTTGAAAATAATGAAACTTTATAAAATATGTATGTTCAGAGAGAGGAATTGTACTTTAAATACTGGTTCATGCTTAGGGATCTTGTATTGTATAGTACAAAAGGTGTAGGGAACCCCCTCCGCTACGGAAGTGGCCTGGCGCTCGTTAAAAGGTCGTTTCGCGGTCGATATGGGCGGCTACTGAGTGAGCACGTTACGCAGTCAGTGGCTAGCCGTTGTACGGTTATCATCGAGGGGACAAGAGGCATTTGAAAGGCATTTTATATTCAAACTAGATGTGGTTTCGGCTGTGGTATGCTGCTCTTGTTATTAAGGAATGGCTCTAAAACGAGGATCATATGTCGCCGAGAAGAATTTATAAAGAGCATTCAACAGCAAGAGTGTCAGATCAGATAGCCGCCACGTGCTTGCCACCACTATTGCGCTACTGCCCCGCCAACTTCAGGAACTCGGATATGTATCATAGTATAGACCAGTATGTTTGTGTGAGTGTTTTTCAATAATAATTCCAGTGGTATAAACATGTATTTGAACCTTAAAATTGTCCTTATCATGAAACCAATGCAGGGTCCCGTCTAAACGTGCAGATACCTTGTATCCTGTTTCTAACTAATTAATAGTTTCCTTCTGTGCTACATGTGCTAAAGTGCAGTGCCAAAGTGTGAAGTGTTACCGAAAAATACCTGCTTCACAGATAATGGATAAGGCACACAAATTGAACCTATATGAAAAGTAATTTTGCTTTGATTATTACTATGAATTATCTTCTGAAGTTAATTGAACTTAATATTTGAATTACTTGCGTTCAAGTGTGAACATATAAACTATTTTAAGTGGGGTTGGAAAGCAATATTTGCAAATTGCATTTTGTCTCTGAAATAGTCACAGAATTTGCCTGTAAAGACAGTTTCAGTTTATGGGCCCCCACTATATTCTTTTCTATTATAAGAAAGATAAACTAAATACTGATTTGCTAAAGAAATCTGAAACATTTCCATAAAAGTGTGAGTATAAAAAGTGTTTGTGTAATGTTATTTAACTTCATTTGTGGTATCTGTATGTTGGTTAAACAAGGGCTCTTGTTATGCCCAATTTTAGTCTCGTGAGGTCTTTAGTAACATCTTATTGCTGAGTTAGCTATTGATTGCAACAGTAACTATTATTACTATGAGTGAAATAACTTTAAAAATTCCTGTGGTTGCTGATTTCCGTAAATAGTAACTACTGCTACCCACCACTCAGTTCGTCCAGTAGTCGTGTGTATTCATTGCACTATTTAAAATGATTATTAATGAAAGTCAATTTAGTAACTCCTATTAAATTTTCTTGAAACATAATGTTTCAAGTTATGATGCTTAATTAGGCTGGCGACCGTTTATTATTTCATTTGTATGGATTTCAATACTCGTATTACCTGCAAAATAAAGTCTTTCAGTTTTCTATTAATTGCCACCTATACGAAATTAATGTTTCGATACCCTCTGTCCATTAGTTATACACATGGTCAAATAAATACAAAAATCCTCACAGAGGGTAACAGTAAACTGCGGGCATAGCGTTATACTTGGCGCAGACTTGCAGCCAAGCTTCCCTGTGACAGGACTAAAAGTTCAGTTTCTAGGGAAATATAGTGTTATAAGCTGTCAAGGTAAAACAGTCACTGTGCGCTGGGAGTTAAAAAGAATGGGGTGCAATGAGTGAGCAGCTCCTCATAAGCCACTCATTGCTGTAGTTAATGAAAAGCGATGCATGGGCTGGTGCAGAGAGTGAGGTCACGGGACAGTGCATGACTGGAAACGAACGATTTGGAGTGATGGATTACATTACACCCTGTGGCAATCCGTTGGAAAGGTTTGGGTTTGGTGTATGGCTAGCGAACGGTACCTGCTGTAATGTGTAGCGCCAACAGTGAAGAGCAGAGCAGGTAGTGTACGGTATGAGGATGTTCTAAATGGTTAGGGTAATGTAGAAGGACTTGAACACATTTTACAGCGTTGTGTATTGCGAACAGTAGAGGAACAGTTCGGAGACGATATTAGTACGGCAATACACCCTGTCACAAAGCAGCATGTGTGAGACAATGGTCTATGGGCGATAACATGCCTGAAATGGACTGGCCTGCCCGGAGTGCCAAACCCAATGGAACATCTTTGGGGTGAGTTAGATGTCGGCTTCGCTCCAGACTCCACCGTCCAACAATATTACCTTCTCTGGTTTGGTATCTTGGGGAAGAATTGGCTGACGTTCTTCCACAGACGTCCAGACATCTCACTGAAAGTGTCCACAGTACAGTTCAAGCTGTCACAAAGGCGAAGGTTGGACACATCCCCACTGATAGATGTCCGGATACCTTTGATCAGATGGTGCAGAAAGCAGTACCACAACATTGTAAAATCCAAGAGGAATCTAATTTCAGTGCAGGCTGGCGAAAATGGGAAGATCCGATACCGTTTGACTACGTGATTGACTACCAGTCCCTGGAGCAGTCACAACCGTGAAGCCGGCCGGTGTGGCCGAGCGGTTCTAGGCGGTTTAGTCTTGAGCCGCGCAACTACTACGGTCGCAGGTTCGAATCCTGCCTCGGGCATGGATGTGCGTGATGTCCTTAGGTCAGTTAGGTTTAAGTAGTTCTAAGTTCTAGGGGACTGATGACCTCAGATGTTAAATCCCATAGTTCTCAGAGCCATTTGAACAGCCGTTAAGTATCTAGAGGTAAGTAACAGAGGTGATTTAAGACGGAAGGGCAATAGAAATGTAGCCGTGACGAAGGCGCAGGCCACACGCCATTTTTAATTGAAGAATTATAAACTAGTGTTATTCGTACACGAAACCCTACTTCCTCTAACTCTTGACTACTGTTTGCCGTTCTGGGATCCTTATCAAATTTAAAGGAAGTGATTGAAAACAGTGATAAAAGAGCTCCCCGTTCTGTCATCGATTCATTTAATTTGCACGACGGCTTTAGAGAAATGCTCACAAATTTCAACGGGAGGCGCTACAAAAAAGGTGTTGCATATCGCGGAGAGTGAAAGTCTAAAAGTACCGAGAGTTCAGATTTCAGTACAAACCAAGACTCCTCTTACGTCCTAAGACATACTTTTCATGGAAACATCACATCCACATCTACATCTACGTAATTACTCTGCTATTCACAAAAAAATGCCTGGCAGAGGGTTCAATGAACCACCTTCAAGCTGTCTCTCTACCGTTCCACTCTCGAACGGCACGCGGGAAAAACGAGCACTTAAATTTTTCTGAGCGAGCCCTGATTTCTCTTATTTTATCATGATGGTCATTTCTCCCTGTGTAGGTGGGTGCCAACAGAATGTTTTCGCAATCCGAGGAGAAAACTGGTGATTGAAATTTCTTGAGAAGATCCAGTCGCAACGAAAAACGCCTTTGTTTTAATGATTGCCACTCCAATTCATGTATCATGTCTGTGACACTATCTCCCCTATTTCGCGATAATACAAAACGAGCTGCCCATCTTTTTACTTTTTCAGTGTCATCCGTCACTCCCACCTGATGCGGATCCCACACCGCACAGCAATACTCCAGAATAGGGCGGCCAGGCGTGGTGTAAGCAGTCTCTTTGGTAGACCTGTTGCACCTTCTAAGTGTTCTGCCAATGAATCTTTGGTTTGCTCTACCCACAATATTATCTATGTGATCGTTCCAAAATGGCTCTGAGCACTATGGCACTTAACATCTGTTGTCATCAGTCCCCTAGAACTTAGAACTACTTAAACCTAACTAACCTAAGGACATCACACACATCCATGCCCGAGGCAGGATTCGAACCTGCGACCGTAGCGGTCACGCGGTTCCAGACTGAAGCGCATAGAACCGCACGGCCACACCGGCCGGCTATGTGATCGTTCCAGTTTAGGTTATTTGTAATTGTAATCCCTTAGAATTTAGTTGAATTTACAGCCTTGAGATTTGTGTGACTTATCGCGTAATCGAAATTTAGCTGATTTCTTTTAGTACTCATGTGAACAACTTCACACTTTTCCTTACTCAGGGTCAATTGCCACTTTTCGCACCATACAGATATCTTATCTAAAACATTTTGCAAGTCGTTTTGATCATCTTATGGCTTTACAAGACGGTAGATGACAGCATCATCTGCAAACAATCTAAGACTGCTTCTCAGATTGTCTCCTATGT
This sequence comes from Schistocerca serialis cubense, assembly GCF_023864345.2. Classification (NCBI taxonomy): domain Eukaryota; kingdom Metazoa; phylum Arthropoda; class Insecta; order Orthoptera; family Acrididae; genus Schistocerca; species Schistocerca serialis. Next base: position 130,325,014 of record NC_064638.1, read on the forward strand.
CGTTAATATAGATCAGGAGCAATAGATGGTCTATAACGCTTCCTTGGGGAACGCCGGATATTACTTCTGTTTTACTCGATGACTTTCCGTCTGTTACTACGAACTGTGATCTTTCTGACAGGAAATCACGAATCCAGTCGCACAACTGAGGCGATATTCCGTAGGCACGCAGTTTGGTTAGAAGACGCTCGCGAGGAGCGGTGTCGAAAGCCTTCTGGAAATCTAAAAATATGGAATCAATTTGACATCCCCTGTCGATAGCACTTATTACTTCATGAGCAGTCCGCCCCTGGTAGCTGAGTGGTCAGCGTGACAGACTGTCAATCCTAAGGGCCCGGGTTCGATTCCCGGCTGGGTCGGAGATTTTCTCCGCTCAGGGACTGGGTGTTGTGTTGTCCTAATCATCATCATTTCATCCCCATCGACGCGCAGGTCGCCGAAGTGGCGTCAACTCGAAAGACCTGCACCAGGCGAACGGTCTATCCGACGGGAGGCCCTAGCCATACGACATTTCATTTCATTTCACTTCATGAGTATAAGGAGCTAGTTGTGTTTCACAAGAACGATATTTTCTGAAATCGTGCTGACTATGTGTCAATAAATAGTTTTCTTCGAGGTACTTCATAATGTTCGAATACAGTATATGTTCCAAAACCCTACTGCAAATCGACGTTAGTGACACAGGCCTGTAATTCAGCGGATTACTCCTACTTCCATTTTTGGGTATTGGTGTGACTTGAGCAATTTCCCAGTCTTTAGGTACGGATCTTCCTGTGAGCGAGTGGTTGTATATAATTGCTAAATATGGAGCTATTTTATCACAATACTCTGAGAGGAACCTGACTGATATGGAATCTGGAGGCCTTGCCTTTATTAAGTGATTTAAGCTGCTTCGTTACTCTACTTCTATGTTTCTCATCTTGGCAACTGTTCTTGATTGGAGTTCAGGAATATTTACTTCGTCTTTTTTGGTGAAGGAGTTTCGGAAAACCGTGTATAATAACTCTGCTTTAGTGGCACTATCATCAGTGACTTCACCGTTGTTATCGTGCAGTGAAGGTATTGATTGCGTCTTGCCACAGGTGTGCTTTATGTATGAGCAGAATCTCTTTGGGTTTTCTGCCAGATTTCGGGACAGAGTTTCGTTGTGGAAATTATTAAAAGCATCTCGCATGGAAGTACGCGCCATTTTTCGAACTTCTGTAAAACTTTGACAAATCAAAGAAATTATAGCGTATACAGAGCGGTTCCGAAAATCGTTCTTCCCTCGCACTTTACCCTAATGGACGAAGACGGGAAAAAGTTTGTGGTACATTACATATGCTCCGCTTCACATCGTAGAGTGAATAGTGGATATCAGATGTAGATGCAAGGACGTCAAACGGGCCGACTTGGAACAGGAGAGGCACCACAGGACATTTTATTTTCTACTGTCTCTAATTTTACAAATAAATTCATAAAACTTTGTCAGTATGACCAGCAATGATTCAGGATTCACACTCATAGCTGTGGAAGTGCAAAAACATAACAAAATAAATTTTTTTAGACATGAAATTTCATAATTTTTTCAATTACCTTTGGCTGCATTTGTTGTTATAGCTACATTTTTCTTCACAAGTATGAGAGATTCTTTGAAAAATTTTGCACAGCATGAAAACCATACTTACAGTTATATGAAACTCTAGAATTTTCCAAATCTATTAAAAACTGTGGTAAAAATTGAGATAATTAACTACAAAATTTGGTTTTTTTCTAAACATAAAGCTTAAAATGTAACAGTTCATTCATTTTTTCATAAATTAAATAGATTCTAGAGTTTCAGACACCTGTAAGTATGGTTTGTATGCTGTGCAAAATTCATGGAACAGTCTCTCTTACTTATGAACGAAAGTGTACCTATAGCAACAAATGCAGCCAATAGTAAGTGAAAAAAATGATGAAATTTCACATGTAAAAAAAAAAAAAATTATTTTGTTATGTTTTCGAACTTCCGCTGCTACGAGTGTGAATCCTGAATCCTTCCTGGTCATGCTGACAAAGTTTTATAAATTTACTTGTAAAAAGTATAGACAGTGGAAATTAAAATGTCCTGTGGTGCCTCTCCTGCTCCAAGTCGGCCCATTTGACCTCCTACCTCCGTTAAACAGTAGTGATATTTACTAGCCAAAAAGTTCAGAGACTGATTTTATTCCTGGCGTGTAGACGACGTCAGCCCAGTACCTACGGTGGCACCTTGAGCTAGCAGCTGTGAACAACAGATGTTTCTTGGACCAGGTAGTTGTGAGCAGGCAGTGTTAAGTAGTGGACGTGGGGCGGTAGCGTGTCGACGTTGTAGTGTCCCTTATCGCAATGCAGCAACATCTGTAAATCAAGTGTTCACGAAATTATCCACAATGTTTTGCAGAAGAGAAAAGTATGTGCAAAGTTTGTCTCGCACATCTTGATTCCCAAACAAAAAGAACGACGCGTGGGCGCGTGCCCCGACTTGACTAAAATGAAAAACATGGACGGTTCGTTTCTGGAAAATACGAACCTACCTCATAACGACGAACTGCTGAAATTCATAAGAAGGGTCAATGCTTTGATGTCATATACGACGTTCAGCCAACTCTATTGTCCGCCCGCGTAGCTAAATGGTCAGCGTGACGGAGTGTCAATCCTCTGGGCCCGGGTTCGATTCCCGGCAGGGTCGGGGAATTTTCTCCGCCCAGGGACTGGGTGTTGTGCTGTCCTCACATCATCCTATCATCCTCATCTACTGCAGGTCGTCGAAGTGGCATCAAATTGAAAGACCGGTACCCAAAGAACGGTCTGTCCGGCGGGGAGCCCTCGCCAAACGAATAAATAAGTAAATAAATAAAGTCGATCAACATCTAAAAAGGACTTTTCTGACAGCTTCACACGGTCGTGTGAAGGAATTTGTGTGTGTGTGTGTGTGTGTGTGTGTGTGTGTGTGTGTGTGTGTGTGTGTGTGTGTGTGTCTGTGTCTGTGTGTTTTCTGTACCTCAATCAGTGTTCCATACCTCGAATGGCAAAAGCGGATCCCTTATATTATTACTTTGTTGTCCGTCTGTGTCTTTGTTTTTTCAGGAACGGGATGACGAATCTGGTAAAAATTTATGCCACATGGGTAAGTGGCCTCTTGACGGTGTGAAAAATTGAAGCTTCTAAGTGAATGCAGTCAAAAGCAACGGCTTTTTACGTCATATAGTTTGTTTCTCGAGCACTCATGAAACGTATAAGGTACCTTTCGTTGATCTATAGTCATGAAATTCGACAAGAAGCAAGGTTCCACAGTAAAAGTGAAGGAAAAAATCCGACAATTATTAATTTGTAATTATATCATAAGAAAAAAATGTTTTTTATCATTTGTTATTCGGTTGCCTCTCTGTCCGTCAACATTTTTCTCAGGAACGTATCAAGGTGAAATTTATGTCACATACTAATGTCTACAGGCTCTTGGTGCTAGAATAGATGTAAGCTTACAAGTCAAAGCGCTCAATAAATACGGTTATTTATGTCACATGTTTTTATACTTGCAAATCACACATAAAATTCTGTACCTTTGACCTAGAATCATGAAATGTGACAAGCAGCGAGCATTCATAGTAAAAGTAAAGGAAAAAATCCGACAATTGTTAATTTCTGATAATAAAACAAGAAAAACAATTTGTTTTGTTATCCGACAGTTTTGCTTGTCCGTCTGTTAACACCCCTTTTGTTCAGGATCAAATGGACTTATTGAGTTGAAGTTTCTGTCACGTTCTAAGGTCCCTTGGCGTTGTAAAATATTTAAGATTCTAAGTCAATGCACTCAAAAGATACGGCCATTTATGGCATATATTTTGCTACTCGCAAATTCACTCATCATAATCAGTGGGGTACTTCTCCTGGACCTAGAATCATAAAATTTGGCAAAAAGCCATGTTTCAGAGTGCCGGTAGAGGAAAAAATCCAAAAAGTGCTAAGCTATAATTGTATCACACAAGAAAAGCTTTTATTGTCATCCTCGGAAGTTTTGTAATTCTCCGGGACGATATATTGGCAGTATCGGCACTGATAACAGGAAAAAATAGTGGAGCTTATGATACGTGGGACAGATGAACTGTTTACATACATAACAAATTTTTGTACGGAACCCTCGGTGCGCGATTCTAGTCGCACTTATCCACTTATCAAGAAACTTTTTTGACTGTTGGGGTACTTTATAGAAAGATTTGAATTATGTTCTGCAAATTTAGCCTTTTAGCCTTTTAATGAAATTGCAATATATTCTGATTTTCAATTCTAAGTTACTAGACTACCCTGGTGCTTGTTTCTTTCATTTAACATAGAAGTTCATCACAGTAGTTGACAGTCGCTCATTGTACTATTATTTTTTGTATTTTGTTATTGTCCGAAGTTTTCGTTTGATGTAGCTCTAAACGGTTTGTCTCTCCAGTGTAAAACTCTCTGACTCTGCACAACTGCTGCAACCCACTTTCATATGAATCAATTTGATACAGTGAATCCTTCACCTCGCTTTATAAGTTTCATCCTCTGGAGTTCTTTCTTTTACAAGCATTTTTGAATTCTGTTGTGACTCTTTGAATGCCTGAGTAGCATTGGCTAATGTATTCCTGCAGAACTGGAGATAAAAAAGAGAGAAAAAGATTACTGACGAGCACCAAGAGAAACCCATCTCTTCCTTCCTGTATGACAATTTTGGCTTCCATCAGTGTACAATTGTACAAAAGTCGCTTGTCTGAGCTGGGCAACAAAGTCTGCCTTTTTTAAAACCGAACTATAAACAATGAAAACGCTTCAACAGCCACACAGAATTCAAGGGCGGTATCTAAATATTGATTTTGACCGACGTGCACGATTTGTTGTAAGAGGAATTTTTTGAGACTGGTGTCCAGATACAGAAACCTGTAGATCATACTTCAACGTACTTAATCTGCTCCAGCCCATTTCATAGCGAATTGCACTGGTTATCAGGTATCGCGATACTTTTGTTAGAAATGTGACTAATTCTTTACATGGCGAACTTACTTTACAAGTGTTTTATTTGCGTATTTTGTGTCATTTGAAATACAAGGACGTACGGAAAAGTAATGCTTCTGAATTTTTAATGTGAAAATTCTTAAAGTCACCGTGGCGACGAACGTATTTCTCCCAAGAGACCAAGTTAAACGTCACTGAGCAGTGGCTGGCTCGCGTCATGCCTTGTTTTTTATCACTGGTTGCAGTCCAGTGGTGTCTTATTTCTTCTTCGGTTACCACCATAACGTTGCTGTCTTCTCTCCGTGAGTGGCAGCAGCAGCGTGTATCGATACTAGTACTGCTGTACTATCTTTGGTGTGGCGGATATATTTTCATGGTGTGCTTGTCGCCTACCGATCCTGGACACAAGTTGAGTGCTCACTTAGCCTACTATTAAGCCTCAACTGCTATCACATCTCTTCGTTTGATCCTGGTTGTCGCCTTCAGGGAGATTCCCGCGAGCAACAACGTTTGTGCATTGAAGTCGGCTAGAGTTGCAGCTGTCTTCCACTGTGTTGGTTAACTTCATTTAATTCATTCCTTCATTCCTGGAGTGTACCAGCGGTATCTTCTGCCTTGTGGCCTTGACATTCCAGTGAAGTGCCCTGGTCGTTGACATAATTTTTGGCAGTGTATTTTCCTCGTCGTGTTGATGCTATCCAGCATGGCGTGTAGTTCGACTGCTGAGCTGTTGTTGGTAGTTTTGGGCGTTTATTCTGACTTGACTGGATTGGGCACCAGTATCCAGAACGTTGTGCTATTGATATCTTGTTGTCGTTCGCTGGTTGGGTGGAGCGGAACTGATCTTGTTGGTAGGTTCGTCGGATGGCTTTCGGTTGGGTTGCCTTCCGGTTAAGAGGCTGTCGGTCTGGCTGCCTGTCTCACCTAAACGTGCGTTAGTGTTACCTTCCCAGGCCGATCCTTGGAACCTTCTGACCACCGCTCCTTGTGTTTTACATAGCGATTTCCTTTTTAGTCTTAAGTACTCTGTCGCTACGGTCGCAGGTTCAAATCCTGCCTTGGGCATGGATGTGTGTGATGGCCTTAGGTTTAAGTAGTTCTAAGTTCTAGGGGCTGATGACCTCAGCAGTTATGTCCCATAGTGCTCAGAGCCATTTGAACCATTTTTTAAAGTACTCTGTGTGGCCTTCAGCCGGGTTCTAGCTTATTAAAATTGCAAGGCTTTCTTTCTTAGGCCCTAAACCGTAAAAAAATTGTTTCTTGTTTGGTATGTGGTCTTCAGCCGAGTTTCAGCCTTTAAAAATTAAAACTGAAAATTCCTTGTGTCTAGACCTTAAGCCGTAAATTGGTTTCAAGTTGGTATGTGGCCTTCAGCCGAGTTTTCAGCCTTTTCAAATCAAAAATTGCAAAATTTTGTCTAGGCCTTAAGCCATAAGAAATATTTTCTAGTTTTTATGTGGCCTTCAGCCGAGTTTTAATCTCTCTTAAACTAAAAACTCAAAATCCTTGTTTTGCTCTTAAGTCCAAAGATGATTAGTATGAGGCCTTCGGCCGAGTTTTACTCGAAATATTTTTAGATAAGGCCTTCAGCCTTTTCAAATTGAACGCCCGTCCTCCTAGGCCTTAAGCCGTTAAATTGTTTTGTTGATATGCGGCCTTCCGCCGAGTTTTCAGCCTATTTAGATTAAACTTTGAAAATCTTTGTCTCAGCTTTAAGCCGTAACACTATTCTTGATTAATGTGAGTCCTTCAGCCGAGTTCTATGGGAAAAATTTAAGCTAAGGCTTTCAGCCCATTTATATTGAAGTTAAAAAATTTTTTTCTAAAGAAGTGAAACCTCCATAAGAACTCCCGTACTTCAGTTCCTTGCTTAGGCCTTGTGCCTTGGATTTTCGATATGTCCTTCAGCCGATCTAAACTAAATCAAAGGAGGTCTTTCGTTAAAACCTTGAGAGTTTTGAGCCGGCCGCGGTGGCCGAGTGGTTCTAGGCGTGGAGCCCGGAGCCGCGCGGCTGCTACGGTCGCAGGTTCGAATCCTGCCTCGGGCATGGATGTGTGTGCTGTCCTTAGGGTAGTTAGGTTTAAGTAGTTCTAAGTTCTAGGGGACTGATGACCTCAGCTGTTAAGTCCCATAGTGCTCAGAGCCTCATTTGAGAGTTTTGATTCTTTCTTGTGTGATTGTGTGTTTTAAGAAATAAAGTTTATACGTTGAGTGCAACTGACAGTAACTTATTTTGGCGCCCTTCCACAAATATAACCAAATCCGCTCTGTCCTGCTAGCCCAGGGATTTCAGTCACCTCTGCCTGCAACGCTGTATCTCTATGAAACTGATGTCATCGAAGGCGTTCTTTAAGTTTTGGGAACAGGTACAAAGTGGACGAGGCCAGGTCGGTACTGTATGGAGGATGATCGATGACAGTGAACCCAAAGCGTCGGACTGTTGCACGTGTAGCAGCGCTCGTGTGCCGTCTGGTATTGTCAATGCTGTAAGGAGAGGGCGGACCAATTCAATTACAGCACGCTGTTTCTTACGCACCGACATACTACGTTACACACCACCGTTACGCACTACAATCCGGCGTCCTCTACTGGCATAGAGCTGCAGATATAGAGATGAAGAATAAAGGGGTAGAAAGTTAAACACGTTGAGCCATGGTGCGCCTTTTCTGGCACATCAGCTCTTTGGCAGTACTATCGATTACCCGGCTGTACTACGAACTTTGCCCCTGTTGTGATCTGGCGGCGGGTATTTGCGGTCGGGAGTTGGTCGTGCGACTCGCTACGAGGCGCTAGGACGTGGTTGAGGGGACGAAGGAGCAAAACACGCGGGCTTGGCCAGCGGCGGCGCTGCCGGTCTACCTTGCAGGACGGTTGCGATTTTGTGGTACCTGATGTCAACTTCGGGCGCTGCTCGTCGCCTTGCTTTGGGGCCTGTTTTCTCGGACAGACCATTTCCTCGAGACCATCTCGAACAACGCTGTCCATCAGAGGTGTAAGTGGTTTTGGTGCCTTCGTTTCCTGGAACCATTTGCATTATAGCCACTGTCAATTGTTGGTTAGTTGGTTGCCCTGATGTATGTGTTGTTGAAGTAAGAGGAGCCGGCATGGTGTGTGACAGCAAGGAGACCAGCAGTCACTACTTCCTTTAAGGAAATCAGCGTTCCCAAAAGATGTAGTAATTGTAAGGTATTGAAGATATTAGGTCTTAGTCTAGTTGTAATTTTCTGCATACCAAGCTTACACTATTGCCAGTTACATTGCAGATCTATGCAAGGAAATTAAAGTGCACCAAACCTAGTTTGTGGTGAAGTTGCGCATTTGAATAACGTAATAATATCTTGAAATTATTTCCATTTCATCCTTGTACACGTTGTCGGTCTTAATGATATGTGCAAATATTCGTTGCCTAACTATGGAATGTAGTCGAATTAAGTCGGGTGACGCTGAGGGAATTAGACTAGGAAATGAGACACTTAAAGTAGTAAAGGAGTTTTGCTATTTGGGGAGCAAAATAACTGATGATGGTCGAAGTAGAGAGGATATAAAATGTAGACTGGCAATGGCAAGGAGAGCGTTCGTGAAGACGAGAAATTTGTTAACATCAAGTATTGATTTAAGTGTTAGGAAGTCGTTTCTGAAAGTATTTGTATGGAGTGTAGCCATGTATGGAAGTGAAACGTGGACGATAATTAGTTTAGACAAGAGGAGAATAGAACCTTTCGAAATGTGGTGCTACAGAAGAATGCTGAAGATTAGATGGGTAGATCGCATAACTAATGAGGAGGTATTGAATAGAATTGGGGAGGAGTTTGTGGCACAACTTGACTAGAAGAAGGGATCGGTTGGTAGGACATGTTCTGAGGCATCAAGGGATCACCAATTTAGTACTGGAGGGCAATGTGGAGGGTAAAAATCGTAGAGGGAGACCAAGAGATGAGTACACTAAGCAGATTCAGAAGAATGTAGGCTGCAGTAGGTACTGGGAGATGAAGAAGCTTGCACAGGATAGGGTAGCACGGAGAGCTGCATCAAACCAGTCTCAGGACTGAAGACCACAACAACAACAACTATGAGAGTTTAAAAGTCTGATATTATTTTCTAACATTGCATTTGTGTATAAGTCTTAGTTTAAATATTTTACAGAACTGATATTGCTGCAAAATTTTAGGCCTTTTATTCAAATCACTTATTGTTTTTTTTAATTATATTATTATTTGTTGGTTGTTAACTTATATTAATTGATGTTTGCTTGGTGTTTGCAGTGTTTCCTGCGGTCTGTTTGTGTTCCAGTTTTTCTGCGAGTTGGGGTGTGTGGGAGCGGCGCCACGTTCTGCTTCGGTGCACAGAAGCTGTGACGTGTCGTCTAATGGGAAGTGACTCCCGGTTGGGCCCCGGCGTTTAGGTATTGTTTTGGACGGCTGGTCTGCTGCTTCAGGCATCAACTTTTGCCCAGGGCAGCCTGGCGTCACTTCCCGTATAGTAGTTATTGAACTTATTTTACATATATATGTAAAAAAGGGATTTCAATTGCTTGGGAATCAATTGTATTAATTAACTTGTTGTGATCCTTGTGTTATTTGGGTTCGTAACGAACTGGTGTGCTTTGTAAATCATTTTCGTATTATTGATTATTGCCTTTAAAAAGAAAAGGGGGAACATATGTGCCATCTTGTAAAATCACCTTCAGATTTTAATTTATTTCTTAAGTATTGATATCTCCAGTATGCTGTTGTAATTGTACATGTTGATGTATTGGCAAATGTGCCAACACCTTGTAGATAGAGGAGGCCGAAATGCACGCTATCTAACGCAGACGGGCGTGAATTCTGGAACAGGATAAGTAGTGAATGGTAGCAAGAAAAGTACGTTGCTTTGGGAATACTTAACTGAACGTTCTTGATGAGACATTTCATACGATAACTATCAAACTATGTAAGGCTAATGGCGCCTTGCTAGGTCGTAGCCATGGACTTAGCTGAAGGCTATTCTGTCTCTCGGCAAATGAGAGAAAGGCTTCGTCAGTGTAGTCGCTAGCAAAGTCGTCGTACAACTGGGGCGAGTGCTATTCCGTAACTCGAGACCTGCCTTGTGGTGGCGCTCGGTCTGCGATCACACAGTGGCGACACGCGGGTCCGACATGTACTAAATGGACCGCGGCCGATTTAAGCTACCACCTAGCAAGTGTGGTGTCTGGCGGTGACACTACACATGTTGATATTCTCTTAAGAACGGCCATGTGTTGTTTGCCTCTAATTTGTTTTATAAAAGCTTTTTTGAATAATTTGTTAATAATTGATGTCATGGTTATCTTAAGGAGTGACTTAGTAGGGGCCTTAACCTTCCATGCTAAGTGATCCCCTCATCCCGACTTCTTAAGTCACATAAAAAATTCGGAGGCATTACTTTTCAGTACGCCCTCGAATTATCGTTACCGTTCGGTATTGGCGGACAATCTTCAATCTTAACCTACCACATAGTGTGACATATTTTGTAACGGAAGCCGTTGAACGTTGTTCACTCTAGAGCTTGAAGCTGCCGGAGGAAGAAATCAACCGTGACCTTTGGAGAAGTAAAAGTGTGACGGTAGCAGACAGCGACTTCCACATGTTGTGTTTCAGATGAGGCAAAGCAGAAGCCACCTAAAAACGCTTTGGCCAGGCGCTACTGCGGACAGAAGCGGCGGGCGCTTGCGGCGAACCCAGTAGCAACGCGCCAACAGACCATCCATTACGGGGCTATCTGCGGGTTCTGTGCAGACCCATGATGTCACTGCGAGAGATATCTGACCGAGCCAGAGTGGCTGCGTGCGTTCGATTTCTTTCCTCTGGCAAGCATGCCCATTTCATCCGTTACCCAAGAACTTCTGCGATAACTGCACTAGTTTGCAAATTGGATACATTTTTTCACCAATGGAGGCGCGGAGAAATGATTTTCATTAAATTAGCACATCATTGATTAATCAATTAATGTAGCTACCCTGGTCCGTCGGAGGCGTGAGAAACCGTGCGTCGAAGTCAAGAATGTAGCCATTCAGTTCCACCTCACTACGTCCGTTGAAAACCCGCAACAGAATTTGGAGTGCCCTATCAGAGTAATTTTTCAACAAAATGCGTCACTAACAGTGGCAAAAGTGTTTACGAAATCAATGAGGACATACTGATACCGCTTGTATCTGCATCTGTGATCCGGTCTTTGCCCCCCCCCCCCACCCCCCCCCTCCACCCTTTCTCCATTCCTATGGCGAGTGGAACCTGAGAAGAACGACTGTCAATAAACCCTTTATTAGCTCTAATTTCTCTGACTAATCTCGAGAGACCTACGTTGGAGAATGTAGTATGTTGCTCGATTCGCCCTGAAAGGCACGTTCTCGGAATTTAAACACTAAACTTCTCCGTGATGCGCAACGCCTCTCTTATAGCGCTTACTAAACGATCCCTCGACGAAGCGTTTCGCTGCTGATTTGATCCCGTCTACCTCTTCTTTTAATTCAAACTGGTAAATACCCAGACTGACGAGCAGCTCTCAGGAATCGCTACTATACGTGTTTGTATAGCCAATTCTTTCGTGGAGAATTACATTCCGTAAAGACGCTTCCAGTACATCTCAGCCTGACATCTACTTCTCCTGCAAACCGTTTCTTTGGTCTTTCCACCTTAGGTGCCGGCCGGAGTGGCCGAGCGGTTCTAGGCGCTACAGTCTGGGACCGCGCGGCCGCTACGGTCGCAGGTTCGAATCCTGCCCTGAGCATGGATGTGTGTGACGTCCTTTAGGTTAGTTAGGTTTAAGTAGTTCTAAGTTCTAGGGGACTGATGACCTCAGAAGTTAAGTCCCACAGTGCTCAGAGCCACCTTAGGTTGCTCAGAGAATGTAGTTGCCAACGTGGGGGAAATTACCCCCTGACGCGTAAAATGAAAATTTCTAAGAGATTAAAAAAGAGGGTACAGTAGTGTCTCGAAACTGAATTGTTTTCAAAAGATCATTATCACCACTATTTTGTAAAGCTGTAATACTGATTACATAACTTACCAATAATAATATTTTTTATTTCAAATGCTAGCATTAACGCGTGAGAGAATGTGATGGAGGTTACAGCTTAAAGAAACGAATGTATGAACATCTTTCTTGTTCCTCACATAGTCCACCTACTGCGCATATACTTCGTATCATCGATCTGTCACAGTCAAATTGATACATACGTCCTTAAATATCTAACGAAAATGCCTTCTCTGAGCTGTATGTAATTCCCACAATGGACCAGAAACTGCTTCATTATTTAGTTCGCAACAGTGAATGATCTAACTGAGATCACAACACGCCTGTAATTATGTGATGGTTACTGCATTGCTGCGCAGCAGTAGTCAAGCGCAAAGCATTGGCAACCTAAAGTCTTCCAATTTCTAACGTTTCAGGGGTAAGAAGTCCAGGAATCCAGTGGTACACAAGAAATAGTATAGTGCACACCCTTCGACTTTGTTGATTTTAAAATGGGGTTGCAAGGTGCGAGTGAAGCAAGTGTCACTAGGGAGGGGAGTGGTGCCGAGAAAGCACGTTTTGTACTAAGTATCTACCATCAATGTGGAAAATTAGCTTTCTTATCTGAGGAGGAGTTGCAGGTAGCACTCGCGATGTACAGGAATTACGTCACCTTTCTATAAATATAAATAAAATGTTAGAATTAAGCGGTAGCAGTTGTCTCATTGACTCATTATTTCAGGAAATTAAAATTTAAAACAGTCTTTATCGCATTTTTTTTTATTTATTGGAGTGGGTGACCGGTTTCGACTCTTTCATAGAGTCATCTTCAGGCTCCAGAGCGGTGGATGAACACTGCCAGACAAGTTACACGAGCGTCAAGGGTCGACGAAACTCGTCTGGCAGTGTTCATCCACCGCTCTGGAGCCTGAAGATGACTCTATGAAAGAGTCGAAACCGGCCACTCACTCCAATAAATATAAAAAAAAATTGCGATAAAGACTGTTTTAAATTTTAATTTTAACAAATTTTAAGATCGCTGAGTATGTTTTCAAAAATTTCATTATTTCCGGGTTTAATAAGACACCTACGAAAACCAAGTATCTTATCTTCCATCATTTAAAAAAAAGCATTCAACGAAAATTCGTTTTCATTCTAAAGTTTAGTTAGGCGCTAATGTTGTTAATGTTGGCCGGGTAGGGGGTGGGGGGGGGGGGGGGGGGGAGAACTAGCCAATATCTGATTGCACTCAGAAAGGTTGGGAACTACTGCTCTACAAGGGTAATCCTAAGAATTTTACAACTGATACTACTTTCTGGGATTTATCGCCGGCAGAGTAACCGGACAAAAATCACTCCTAAAATGGTTCAAATGGCTCTGAGCACTGTGGGACTCAACATCTGAGGTCATCAGTCCCCTAGACTTAGAACTACTTAAACCTAAGGACATCACACACATCCATGCCCGAGGCAGGATTCGAACCTGCGACCATAGCAGCAGCGCGGTTCCGGACTAGAGCGCCTAGAACCGCTCGGCCAAATCACTCCTAAAGAAATCATTACAAACATTATTTAATACAGTATAATTCCGCCCCTGGAGCTGCTAACCGCCTGGACTCGGTTAGGAAGTGAGTCCACAAGCTTGTGTAGTCACCTCGCATACAAGTTAAGCCACTCACTTAGGATTTGATCGGACATTCCCACCAAACTGCGGGGATGCTGATGTCGGAATTTTGCCCGCTCTTCCAACATATCCCACAGATTTCTGTTGGGTTCAAGTCAGGTGATTTCGCAGGCAAATCGAGAAGTAATGGGGTGGGGTGTGTTCAGAAAACCATTCATATATTCTTCCACCCGATGTTGTGTGAGCAATGGCCACCATATGTCCATAGGCATGGCCAAACACGATGGTCCCTCTTTGCCACTTGTCACGTCCTTAAATTTATCCATGTTTACGTACATTGTCCGCTTTAAATATACAGGGTGTTACAAAAAGGTACGGAAAAACTTTCAGGAAACATTCCTCTTACATAAATAAAGAAAAGATGTTATGTGGACATGTGTCCGGAAACGCTTAATTTCCATGTTAAAGCTCATTTTAGTTTCGTCAGTATGTTCTTCCACCTACGCTCAATGGAGCACGTTATCATGATTTCATACGGGATACGCTACCTGTGCTGCTAGAACATGTGCCTTTACAAGTACGACACAACATGTGGTTCATGCACGATGGAGCTCCTGCACATTTCAGTCGAAGTGTTCGTACGCTTCTCAACAGATTCGGTGACCGATGGATTGGTAGAGGCGGACCAATTCCATGGCCTCCACGCTCTCCTGACCTCAACCTTCTTGACTTTCATTTATGGGGGCATTTGAAAGCTCTTGTCTACGCAACCGCGGTACCAAATGTAGAGACTTCGTGCTCGTATTGTGGACGGCTGTGATACAATACGCCATTCTCCAGGGCTGCATCAGCGCATCAGGGATTCCATGCGACGGATGGTGGATGAATGTATCCTCGCTAACGGAGGACATTTTGAACATTTCCTGTAACAAAGTGTTTGAAGTCACGCTGGTACGTTCTGTTGCTGTGTGTTTCCATTCCATGATTAATGTGATTTGAAAAGAAGTAACAAAAAGAGCTCTAACATGGAAAGTAAGCGTTTCCGGACACATGTCCACATAACATATTTTCTTTATTTGTGTGTGAGGAACGTTTTCTGAAAGTTTGGCCGTACCTTTTTGTAACACCCTGTGTATGTGTCTCACTGATCGCTACTGCCTTACGCTCATGTGAAGGCAGTGGAGCGTGGTTCAGCAGGTGATTCGATCACTGCACCATCAGCAAAGACTTAACAATTCATCTGTGCCTGCCCAACGGGGTGACTAATTTTTTTGTCCGGTGATCTTATGTTCACTTATGTATGCGCAACCGTTACATTTATTTACACTCAGGGTCAAGTGCCAATCCTTGCACCAATAATCGTTGCTCCACAGATCTTAATGAATCACGCTGCAGACTTCGAACGTTTAGAACTTCCTGTTCACAACAGTATCGCCTTCCAACGGTGGCAAGGAGCCTCCGACCTTATCCGCTAGATAATATATGTAATAGTCTGCATGACGAAAAACGTGTAGCGCCCAGAGGACATGATCGTATGTCACTAACTTCTTTCACGAACACATCATTGGCGGGAATGTAAATGATAAGGGTTGCAATTCTCTGTAATAAGGGGAACGGCCACCAGAGAGCATTACTGTTGCTCGAGTTTAGTGTTGTTACCAAAGCTGGTAAGGTATATAAGGAGCGTAAACAACATCAGATTTTCAGTGATCATTGTGAAAGACACCAATGCTTATTATGTTGCCTCGCGTGAGGCAGCATAATTGGGCGCAGCCCCGAATCCTCCTGCGGTCATGAAAATGGTACCGAATCTTCCTAAGCCCGCAAGGGTCTGAAAAACGATGGGACCTAATCCTCTCATTTCAAACAGGTAGCAGTTCTAAACGTTATGAATACTCCAAGCAGGCAAAGGAAAGCATATGAAGTTACAGTAGAAGATGTAACATTTTTTTGCGTGTATTGTGAGTAGTTTAAAAGTTTTATCTTTTACCTTATTTAGATACCTTTTTTTAGAAACTGGAATCATTTATAGCCTTGATTTCGTCGTAATTAGTTTATTAAAGTAGCAAATCATGATTTCGCAACACATATTCTGTCTCAGTGTTCATTTTATGAATTATAGTTACATTTCCAGCAAATCTATACATACAACAAATTGATAAGTGCCCTATGTGTGAATATAGGAGATGGTTAAGAAAACTTAATTTGAATTGTCTACAGAAGCGCAATAGATGGCAAAAAGTACTTTTATAATTTCTTCTGGGTGCCAGTTTGTACTCGTATTATGCAAAAGGTAATGCACGAAGTTGGATGGAGGCGAACTGGTTCACACCTCAAAAATACTTATATTTTTAATTTTTTTTCATTTTTAAGTATATTTACAAAAAGCTATTTTATCCTAATATGTTTATGTACATCTAAAAATCACAATTATTTATTGTGTAGCTCCTGGTCTGATTTTATACGAAACTGATTTTACATACTGAAATCTGGAAACTTTAGCAGCTTCGAAGTTTGCCACTTGCTGTTCCATAAATTTCAAGTGTGGGCAATTTCTATCCTTTTTCTTCCTTTTCGACGAATTTATTGCAATTTTAGAATCGAGCTGAATTTGTTTTAGCACTTGAAGAAATCGGTAAATGTCAGGACTGGAGGAGTAGAACTGACTATTATATTTGCAATGGAAACTTTCGCAAGCATTAGTTGTTCGCTGTCTGTTACAGCTTAGTTCTGTCCGCATAGATGGAGGAAAGAGTGCATTCTCTTCTATATAAGTTTCTACTAAATAGACACAAAAGGCTTGGAATTTTTCCGATGAAGATATCTCTGCCATGAAATCGTCAACAAAACAGTCGCTAACCATATCAGGAGCCAGCATGGGCAAACAATATACTGTATATACGACAGAAACCTTCCAATTTCATTTTTTGTGTACAAGTCATGTGCAACTTTGGACAGCACTTGAACGTGCCATCAACATACATTGATTCACACTGCGTTAATGTTTTAAGGTTTGCAGAGTCACAAAATATGATCACTTTTTTCTCGGTGTTATTTTCTAATAAACACTTTGTTCCGTCTGTGGTTTCCATATTCAGCGTGTCGATAACATAATGAAAATCTGCCGCGAACTGTGAAGTGGCCGCAGGCAGCTGTCGTCACTAGCGCACACAATGCTCTGTCGCATTGTGTCAGTTTGGGAGGATTCGATCCTGTTACCTGCTTACCTACCTGGTTTCGGGAGGATTCGGGGCTGCGCCTGCATAATTATCATCCGACATACACTGAAGAGCCAAAGAAACTGGTACACCTGCCTAACATCGTGTAGAGTTCCCTCGAGCACGCAGAAACGCCGTAACACGGCGTGGCATGGACTAGACTATTGTCTGAAGTAGTGCTGGAGGGAAATGATACCACGAATCCTGCACGGCTGTCCACAAATCCGTAAGAGTACGAGGGGGTGGAGATCTCCTCCGTCGATACCCAGTTACTCGGTTGTCATAAATATTGTGAAACTCTGAATGTTTGCTAAACCTGGCATCGTGAGGTGAACAAGACACAGAGATCTGAATCAATCACTACAAACTAGCTAAGTACCCAGCATTGCCTGGACATGTGTTTATTCCATTCTTCCATTAGTCCATCTTCTCCTTCCCACCTTCTGGCCCCCTCTCTATCCATCTCCTCCTCCTCCTCTCTGCTCATCTGCTCCTCCCCCTCTATGTCAATCCCCTCCTCTCCCTCTGTCATCATCACTCCCTCTAACTCAATCTCTTCGTCCCTCTCTACCAGTCCACCTTCTCCTACACGTCTCTCTGTCCATCTCCTCGTCCTCCCTCTCTCTATCTCCAACTCCCACCTTCTCTACGTCCATCTCTTCTTCCTCTGCCCTCTGTCCACCTCCCTCTTTCCTTTCTTGATCTCCTTCTCTTCATCGCCTTACTCTTTCTTTTCTCTACCCATCTGCTGCTTCCTCCTCTGTCCATCTGCTTCTTTCCCATCCATCCATCTCTTCCTCTCCTCTCTCCAGGTCCATTTCCTCTTCTTCCGTTTCTCTGCCCATTTTTTCTCCCCCTCACTCCTTTCCCCCTCTCTGTCTATACATCTCTTCGTCCTTCCTCGCGCTATGGATCTCTTCCTTTTATTTCTCTGTCCAACTCCTCATCTCCCTTCTCTTTGCCCATCTTCTCCTAACCTCTTCCGCAACAGGTGTTTGCTGTTTCTGACTGTCACAGTATATATTTCCAGCTAGCAAGTAGAATATGTACCAAATTTGGTTTAAATTACTCCAGGTGTTCAGGAAGAGCTTTTTACCCGTGGTTTTACCATCCTACGCAAATGTCACACGTATTTCGCTTATACTTAACATATTTTACATATATTTCTTAAGACAGTTTATGTGTCTTTAGCGAATTTCGCCCTGCACTTTCGTTTACAGTACCTCAATAATTTTTATGACATCATATCTCCAGAACTACTTGAGAATAATGATATAAATTTGCAGTCACATTCGGTGATATATGTGAACATTGCCTGCAGAATGTGTCACGAATACAGTGAGTACTAAAGAAGTATTAAATTAGAACGTCCTGACGGATGCTGAAGCTTCACTGCATGAACAGCAAAAATATGATAAGCGATAAACAACCTGATTTCATCATTTTGCTGGAATTATCAGCGAGAAAAAGTTTCGTATAGGCTTGAAAGTGAAGTCTGTTGCAACCCAATAAACACTCTCATTCTCAAATATTCAATGAATAAAATCTGGGTATTCACGCGTTGTGGGTTACATTTCTTTTTCATTCTCACCTCCTTCCCTTTAATAGGACCAGGGTATTAGGGGGAGATGTGGAACATACATACATCCAAACACACACACACACACACACACACACACACATACATACACACATCGAAGTGGCAAAGAAACTGGTACAGGCACGCATATTCAAATACAGAGACATGCAAACAGGCAGAATACTGCTCTGCTGTCGGCAACTCCTAAATAATACAACACGTGTCTGGCGCAGTTGGTAGATCGTTACTGCTGCTACAACGGCAGATTATCAAGATTACAGTGAATTTGAACGTGTTATAGTCGGCGTATGAGCGTTGGGACACAGCATCTCCGAGACAGCGATGGGATTTTACCGTATGTCCATTTCACGATTGTACCTTTAATATGAGGAATCCGGTGAAACATCAAATCTCAGATATCGCTGCGGCTGGAAAAAAGATCTTGCAAGAATGTGACCAACGACGACTAAAGAGAATCGTTCAACGTGACAGAAGTGCAACTCTTTCCGCAAAATTGCTGCAGATTCCAATGATGGGCCATCAAGTGTCAACGTGCGAACCATTCAACGAGACATCAGCAATATGAGCTTTCGGAACCGAAGGCCCACTAGTGCAACCTTGATGGCTGCACGACACAAGCTTTACGCCTCGCCTGCTTCCGTCAACACTGTCATCGGACTGTTGATGACTGGAAACATGCTGCCTGGTCTGACGAGTCTCGTTTCAAATTGTATCGAGCGAATCGACGTGTACGGGTATGGAGACAATCTCTTGAATCCAAGGACCCTGCATGTCAGCATGGGACTGTTAAAGCTGATGGAGGCTCTGTAATGGTGTGAGGCGTGTGCAACTGGAGTGATATGGGAACCGGGTACGTCTAGATGCGACTCTGACAGATGACACGTGCGTAAGCATCCTGTCTGATCATCTGCATCCATTCATGTCCATTGTGCATTCCGACGGACTTCGGCAATTCCAGCAGGACAATGCGACACCCTACATGTCCAGAATTGCTACAGAGTGGTTCCAGGAACACTCTTCTGAGTTTAGACACTTCCGCTGGCCACCAAACTCCCCAGATATTAACATTATTGAGTATACCTGTGATGCCTTGCAACGTGCTGTTCAGAAGATATCTCCACCCCCCCCCCCCCCCTCTTACGGATTTATGGTCAGCCCTGCAGGGCTCATGGTGTCATTTCCCTCCAGCACTACTTCAGACATTAGTACAGTCCATGCCACGTTGTGCTGCGTCACTTTTGCGTGCTTCCAGGGCCCTCCATGATACTAGGCCGGTGTACCAGTTTGTTTGGCTCTTCAGTGTATATACTTACACACAAACACTTTTGTGTATGTATGGATTTAATAGAGCTGATCACAATACAACACAGCTGTAACTAACAACCGGTTTCAGTAGACCAAAGACCATTTTAATATCCTATTTCCACTGTAATTAGCATCTGAGACATCAAACAGTGTCAACCATGACAGAGCATGTCTGGTGGCGAATAGAGCCAGATGAAGACACCTCATTGTACACTTATTTAAGTTTCTTCCCGTTAAATTCGCATATGGGCACGGGAAGAATGTTTAAATGCCTCTATGCATGCTATAATTAGACTGATCACAATTTCGCGATCCCTACGCCAGCGATATCTAGGATGTTGTCGCATGTTCCTGAATTAATCCAAGCTGGTTCTCGGAATATAGTAAGTAGGCTTTCGTGGGACAGTTGTCGTCTACCTTCAAGCGTTTGTCAGTTTAGGTATTTCTTAATTTTCGCAAAGCTCTCACGTGAGTCATACCAACCTGTTACCATTCGTGCTGCCCTACCTTGTATATTTTCAATATCCTCTGTTAGTCTATTCGGTACCGGTCCCACACACTTGAGCAATGTTCTATGATGTGTCGTATTAGTTATCTTCCTCCTTTGTCGATTCATTTCATTTTTTCAACTCCTAGCAATGAATCAAAATTTCGCTCATGCGATCATTTCATTTCATATTCCTACAAATTGTTACACCCAGTTGCCCAATTCCAACTGTGGCAAAATGATAATGCAGCATAGGATACTACGTTATTTCGTTTTGTAAAGTGCAGAAATGCTACATTTCTGCACATTTAAAGGAAGCTGTAATCTTGGTTTCCTTTGAAACCTGACCAAGATCTGAATGAATATTTGTGCAGCACTTTTCAGATGTTACTTCATTATAGACAAATGAATAATCTGCAAAAATTCTGACGTTGCTATTAATGTTGTCTGTCAGGCCAGCAAAACACTACATGAAAACAAAGGTCCAAAAATACTTCACTGCGACGCGCCTGGCCTTAAGTATCGCGATGACTCTCTTTCCAAGATAAGATGCTACGTCCTCATCCTCAATCCCGTCATAGAATTCATTTGATGTGCCATACGGTGGTAATTTCGTTAATAAGAATTGGTGTGGTATCGAAACAAATGGTTTTCGGAAGTTATACTGCAATCACTTCAATGCGTTCATCCACAGCATTAGGTATGTCATGTGAGAAAAACGTGAATTGCGGTTCACATGATCCATGTTTGCGGAACCTATGCTCTTTGGCATGGAGAGCATTCTGTTCGAGGTCTTTCATTATGTTCGAGCTCATAATATGTCCTAAGATTCCACATCAGATGAATGTCAAAGATGCTGGATGGTAGTTTTATGCATCAACTGTACATCTACCTCTGCATACATACTCGCCATCACTTCTCTACCCTCCTTGTAGACATGTGCGACCATTGCTTTCTTGCAGCTGCTAGGCAAAGGTTTTTGTTTCAGGGATCTACCGTATACAATGGTTAAAAGAGAGGTTATCCGCGACCCAAATTCCTTATAGAATCTGATAGTGGTTTCATTTGGCCCCAGAACTTTGTTAAATGTTAGCGTTTTCTCAATTCCACTGAAACTGTTATCTTATTACTTATCTCATCAGTGGCACGAGAAATAAAATGGGACAATGCTCCTGGAATTTTTTTTTGTATTATTCCAAATAATATGCCAGTTGCGAGAAAACGATATCAACCTCACTGATAGTTCAAAATTTCATTCTCTCTCTCTTTTTCTCCTTCTTTCTTTCTCTCTCTCTCTCTCTTCCTGGACTAAAATCTATAATGAAGACGTGCAGCAGAAAGTAACCACGATAATAATTCCGGACTATGTGAAGACGGCGGCTCATCGTATAACATTAGATACCGGTTATCTTGAAATGAGCATTTACGTATCTTGTGCCAAGAGGTCGAAATGGAGTGATTCTTTATTTAGCATGTCGGATATAACGCCTCTCTTAATGATAACTGAATAAACCAATAAATACTCCGTCTTATCTGACAGCGGCTGATTAATTTAGAAATAAGAAATCGTCGAAGGATCTTGTTTTGCTGAGATTGAATTCCTGGGACGCTAAATGACGTATCAAGATGATTTTAGCCAGTAAATACACGGTCAGACAATTGACACTATGAAACTAACACGACTTACGCTAAGAAGCGTTAGTGAAGATACTACGAGCGCTTAATGGGTTTGTCTGACAAACTGCTTCGTTTCGAGGCCATAGATAATTGATATTGGTTTGTGGTCTATTGTGTAGGCCTCGTTCCGATTGAATTTATGTCATACAAATGTTAGATGAATAACATGCACAGGGAATATATGAATTAGGGTGCTTCTTATTTTGTTCAAATTTCGTGTTTCTTCACGCATCCCTCCTTATTTTTTCTTTTCTTTTAATTTTTAATTTAAGACCTATTTTGTTGAAATTGAAGACGAGAAACCCATACTTAAGTGGCCGAGTTCTGTCTTGTCACTACATGTTGTTTATTATTGTTTATGCGTGTGCTTGACTGCTATCGTATTCCAGAATGAAATTATCTCTGTGCAGCGGAGAATGCGCTGATGCAGCGGAGAATGCGCTGATATGAAACTATGTGGCAGATTAGACTGTGGGCCCTATCCGAATCCGAACACGGGACCTTTTCTTTTCGCTGGCAAGTGCTCTACCGACTGAATTACCCAAGGAAGACTCACAGCCAGTCATCACAGCTTTACTTCCACCAGTACCTCATCTCCTAGCTTACAAATTTCACAGAAGCTCTCATGCGAAACTTGAAAGAGTAGCACTCCTGGAAGGAAGTGGTGAATCCTGCCTAGTCGTCGAATATGGGGTGTCTAGGAAATGTGCTTTCTCGGATCGCTAGACAAGTAGTTCAAACAGATCGCATTTGTGAGTTTTATTACGAAAAGTAAATGACAATACTTAATTTTGAGAATTACATAGGTGTGTCACAAGCAAAGGGCGACATGCAAAATAATCAATGTTCTTCAGTATAACAGTTCCAAGATTGAGCTACATGTAATGTACAAGCAAGTAACGAGTGTTGACGCTTCTGTACTAGTTGCTAGTCTTGACCTGCTGTAGAACTGGTCGCGGCTAGTTTATTTTCTTTATTGTTATTTTAATACCTTTACAATAAAGGTAGGCCGGCAGCGGCCTATCTGCGCCGCTCTTCGGCCACAGGGAACACATACAGGAAACAGAAAGACAGAAAAACAAACAAACGTGGTGGACAAAAACGGGAGACAGACGTAGTAAAAATAAATTAAGCCGCTCACGGGCGCACTGTTTGAATAAAAAACGTTCATCACTGTACACAACGGGGAAGAAGGAGTTTACACACGTGAACGGAGGAGCACAAACGGAGAGACACTGAAGCACTGAAGCGAAGACACACACGAGCACTGGCGACGACCGCCAGCGCACGAAGGTGGACTGTTCACGCACAAAGCAGGGGACCTGCCAAAGGGAAGAGGTGCGGATAGGAGGGAGAGGGGGACGGTGTTGATGTCAGTGGGAGAGGAAAAGGGAGGGGGAGGGGAGAGGGTAGGGGGGTTGTGGAAGCCCAGGTGAGGGGAGGGAGGAAGGAAGAGAGGAGGGAGGGACGAAGAGAGGAGGGAGAGAGGGGAAAGAGGGTGCCCTGGAGGCAAAATACAGGGGGAGGTATGGGAGGATCAAAATTGGTAGGAGGGGTAGATGGAGGGGATGAGGGCATTATCAGGGAGGGGCAGTTGGTGGAAGCCACCTTGGGCAAGGGTATGGAGTGTGGAGAGATGTAGAGTTGGTGGAATGTGGGAGTACAGGTGCGGCAGCGTATGGGGGTGGGAAAGGATGGGAGAGACAAGTGGGTCAGGGGGATCAAGTTTGCGGGAGGTGTAAAGGATCTGTATCTGTTCGAGAAAAAGGAGGAAGTGTGGGAACAGAATTAAGTTGTAAAGGATCCTGGTGAGGGAGGGGAGGCGGATGCGATAGGCGAGGTGGAGCGCATGGCGTTCCAGGATTTGAAGGGATTTGTAGAAGTTATGAGGGGCAGCGATCCAGGCAGGATGGGCATATCAGAGAATAGGGCGGATGAGGGATTTATAGGTGTGGAGGATGGTGGAGGAGTCCATACCCCACGTGCGGCCATACCGCAGTCAGTCGGGTGCGGCACTTATGTCGTCTTCGCATAGAGTCCGCTTCTGTCGCGTTGTCGTCCTGGAGAGGGGTCGGTCGCCATTCCCTTCTGGCGTGCCGGCCCTTGACTTTACACAGTGACGGAATGGATATTGAGGGGACATGGCTTAGCCACAGTCTTGGTGATGTTTCCAGAATGAAATTTTTACTCATCAGTGAAGTGATAAGTTCATTTCAACCAACAGTTTGGACACGCTGAGGAAGTTAAGGATAAATTTAGATTTCTTAAGTAAGGTTTCTTTATTTTAGGATTCGAACACTTACTACCTTAGCGCCAAAATGGCTTCAAAAATCTTGAGGTGACATGTCACCCTTTCCTCCAGGAGTGCCAGTCCCATACGTTTCACAGGAGAGCATCTGTGGAGATTGCAAGGCAGGAGATGAGGTGCTGGCGGAAGTAAAGCTGTGATAACAGGTCTCGAGTCATGCTTGGGCACCTCAGTCGATATAACACTGGCCTGTGAAAGGCAAAGGTCCTGAGTTCGGGACTCATTAACCTATCAAGAAGTTTCATATCAGCACACACTTCGTTGCAAAGCGAAAAGTTCATTCTGAAGCATGATAGCAATCAAGCATGAGTATAAACTGCAATAAACAACACAATGTGACATCATGAAAATTCTCGGTCACACTGGCATGGGTCCTTCGTTTTCATTTTCAACAAAGTGAATCTTAAAATTCTTCTTACAGCAAAAGGAAAACGACATGGGGGTGTACGTGAAATTCGAAAAAAATAAGGACCACCCTAATATATACATAAAATTTACACGAGTTTTTTGTAGCTCCTGTGGTATCGTCCAGAGATCGTGGCAACACACATCAATACCGCAGACGTTAGCGGGGTTTCACGGCAGTCCGCAGTGACGTACAGGAAATGCTTCCGAATACCATGCCTTCCCTCTCAGCGCAGCAATGTCCTCACACCAGAAGTCAATTTAGTATCGAACGTGCAATAGCCTGAGCCCAGTTCATGACATCACCTGAAGGAGTCAGCATCATAGTGTAGGACCAACGAGTTGTTACAGTTTCTGATGAACTTGTACTTTAGTACATCTACATCTACGTGATTACTCTGCTATTCACAATAAAGTGCCTGGAGAGGATTCAATGAACCATCTTCAAGCTGTCTCTCTACCGTTCCACTCTCTAACGGCAGGCGGGAAAAACGAGCACTTAAAGTTTTCTGTGCGAGCCCTGATTTCTCTTATTTTATCGTGATGATCATTTCTCCCTATGTAGGTGAGTGGCAACAGAATTTTTTGCAATCGGAGGAGAAAACTGGTGATTGAAATTTCATGAGAAGATCCCGTCGCAAGGAAAAACTCCTTTCTTTTAATGATTGCCACTCCAATTCATGTATCATGTCTGTGACACTATCTCCCCTAGTTCGCGATAATACAAAACGATCTGCCCTTCCATATACTTTTTCGATGTCATCCGCCAATCCCAGCTGATGCGGATCCTACACCGCACAGCAATACTCCAGAACACGGCGGACAAGCGTGGTGTAAGCAGTCTCTTTAGTAGACCTGTTGCACCTTCTAAGTGTTCTGACAATGAATCGCAGTCTTTGGTTTGCTCTACCCACAATATTATCTATGTGATAGTTCCAGTTTAGGTTATCTGTAACTGTAATCCCTAAGTATTTAGATGAATTTACAGCCTTCAGATTTGTGTGACTTATCGCGTAATCGAAATTTAGCTGATTTCTTTTAGTACTCATGTGAATAACTTCACACTTTTCTTTATTCGTTGTATCTCAAGAGAAGAGTTTGTTAGCCAGTGCATCAAGTGATGCTCTGCAAGTCAGTGACAGTTGTTAATCACCCGGTACTCCTGTGGCAAAGACGTGTGTCAAAGTTAAGCGAATCTTTTATTCATTAATGTAATAAAGTAAACCAATATTTCATGAGTCACCGAGCAATCAAAGAACCGGTAGGCAAGGGCTGACGATTGTAGCTTTGTGTGGTCACAGCAGTTCTTCTGTGAGGTGACGGAAGAAAGCAACAGAGTTCTTAATGGTTTTTCGAACGGAGGCAGTAGCTTTACCACACCGAAAGTCCTCAATTATTTGTTGTGTGTATTCCAATCTCTGTCCTCCCCAACAATTTTCATCCAGTACAATTTCCCTCTAGTACCGTAGAAGTTATTCCTCGATGTCTTAAAACACGTCCTTCCATCTTGTCCATTCTAGCTAGTTAGTTTCTTCCAAATATTCCTTTCCTCGACGATAGAACCAAGAATTTCTCTCTGAACGCCACTTCTCAAACACTTCCTTTCTCTTCTTTTCTGATTTTGATCACAGATCGTGATTCACTGTCATACCATAACGTATTACAGATGTTCTTTCTCAGAAATTCCATCCTCAGATTGAGGCAGCAGTAATCTTCCTTCGCTGACGGATGTTCTATTTTCCTGCCCCAGTCTACTTCGCAAGCCTACCTTCCTTTATCCGACATACGACGTTTTCCTTCCAAGGTAGCACATTTCAGTCAAAGGAAGAAAAGAAGTAAGGTTAGAGTTTAACGTCCTGTCGATAGGGAGGCCATCAAAACAGAGCACAAACTCGAGTTACGAAAGGTAATCAGCAGTGTCCTTTCATAGAAACCAGCCGTGGATTTCCCTGGAGCAAATCAGACAAATGACGGAAAAGCGAAATCTGGATGTCCGGACGCAGATCTGAACCGCCATCCTACCGAACGTGAGAGTCCAGTGTGCTAACCTCTGTGCCACCTCGTTCGGAAGATTTCCTTCGATTCGTCTACTACGTGTTTTCCAGATTTCATGTTTATTTTGTCGCTAATTTCATATTTGCTGTTCTTAGTTACATTTGTCTTGTACTGAACTAATTTCGATCCATAATCTGTAATGAGGAGACTTCATTCCGTTCAATAGGTTCTATAACTTTTCTTCACTTTCACACAGGATAGAAATGTCATCAGCATGTCTTTGACTTATATTTTTTCACCTCTGATTTTAATTACGATTTCAGTTCCAAATAATTCCAGTTTCAAGCCCAAATACGAGGGTAAGTCAATTATTATCCGCAATTTAGATATATTTTTGTTTATTTTAGTAGTACTGTCACTTTACGTTGACGACGCATCCTTTGTTTATTTGTTGTTGTATCTCTGCAATTTTCAAACTGCTAGGTTAGTTTTTTAATCGCTGCCGTGCTGCTAATCATGGCTGCTCCGCTGTCATTTGCACCAAAGAAGAGCAACGTTCAGTGATCCGTTTCTTGTGGTCGGAAGGCGTATCAGGGGCCGAAATTCATCGAAGACTTTCGGTACAGTACGGGAACAGTGTTTGCCTCAACGGAGTGTCTACGAATGGATTGAAAAATTCCGAAATGGTCGCATAAGTGTTTCGTACGATGAAGGAGCCGGACGACCGTTTACCGCCACAAATGAAAAAACCATTGAGCGTTCACGTGAAATGATTCTCTTAGACAGACGATTAACTATTGACGAAGTGGCACATCGTCTGCAAATTAGTCACTGTTCTGCCTCCGATATCATCCACAACAGACTTGGGTTTTATAAAGTTTGTGCAAGATGGTTCCCAAAAAAACTCACACTCTTGCATAAACAAACGCGCTTGGACATCTGCAAGAAACATTTGGATCGCTATGGTAACGAAGGGGACAACTTCTTAGGCAGGATCATTATTGTTGACGAAACACGGATCCATCATTATGAGCCGGAGAGTAAACGGCAGAGTATGGAATGGAAACATCCAAATTCGCCGTGCAAGAAAAAGTTCAAGACCCAACCGTCCTCAGGAAAACTGATGCTTACGGTTTCTTGGGACGCATAAGGTCCAGTACTGGAACATTATGGGAAAAGAGCCAGAACAAGAAACAGTGTACGTTACAGTGAGATGTTTACTGCCAGGCTTAAGCCTGCAATTCGAAGAATACGCCGAGGATTGCTGTCAAAAGGTGTTGTGTTGCACGACAATGCCCGTCCGCATACTGCTGCCCACAAGGCTGAAACGCTGCAGAATCTCAAATTTGAAGTACTGGATCATCCTCCACATAGTCCCGAACTTGCCTCTTCTGACTATCACTTGTTTGGTCCACTCAGACATGGAATTAAGCAGCCGTCGATTTGCCACGGACGAAGCAGTGAAAGAAGCGGTGCGTACCTGGCTCGCAGCTCAACCGAGAACCTTATTTTATGAGGGCATCAGGAAGCTTGTACAACGATGGACCAAATACGTTGAAACACAAGGAGACTATGTTGAAAAATTATGTTCTTGTAAGTTTCCTATTTCATCACAATAAAATTTTATAACTACTTTGTGGATAATAATCGACTTACCCTCGTAGTTCCAATTCTGAAACTTTCTTTTATTGCTGTCATTGCTTCTTTGATAAATAGGCTAAACAGTACAGGACAAAGACTACATTCTTGAAGGGCGCCCCTTTTAATCCGAGGACATCTCTCTTGGTCTTATGTTCTCACTGTAATCTTTCGGTTCTTGCAATACTACATATTAGCCATTCTCACCTGCAGCGTTTATCTGTTTTATGAGAATTTCAAAACTCTTGCAGCAATACCTTGTGGGACACTCTTTTTGTATCTATTGAGTTATAGTCTCAATATCACAGTAATATTAATCGCGTATTTGAAAGAAGTACTCACAGGATGTAACTTCAACACAGCTAAGTTCATTATTTCTACCCGCCTTGGTGCTATAACTTTTGCTGCGGCGTAATGCCA
This sequence comes from Schistocerca serialis cubense, assembly GCF_023864345.2. NCBI lineage: Eukaryota > Metazoa > Arthropoda > Insecta > Orthoptera > Acrididae > Schistocerca > Schistocerca serialis. The sequence continues at coordinate 130,353,649 of NC_064638.1, forward strand.
GTCGGCAACGTCTCCACCTAACAACGCCTGCCAATCTGATTAGTGCTTTTGGTTACACAACCACAATAGTCCAGAAGGCGATGAAGGCCTCTACTTCCATTGTCTCAAGGGCTTTAACCACACTAGATACTTGCCTCCCCTGTTGCGTGAACTCAAAATCCAGAAGAACCGCTACTGCAGGCGGTGGAAGCAGTTTCGTGATCCTCAGGATAAGCATCACGTGGAACGTCTCCAACGTGAATTCTGCCACCGCCTCGCCGATTGGAAAACAGAACAATGGGATGACAAGATGTCCACATTCCTCCTCCAGCATAAATCCGAATAGGCTTTTGTCTGAGCCCTAGGATGTTCTGCAATGAAGACAAACCATCCCATCCACACAGTGGGAGGCTTAACGTATCCCATGTGGTAGAAGCTTTGGCCAACGCATTTGAGACCCAGAATCAATTGCTCATCCAGGACCTCACGCCTGATGAACTCGAACGCTATATTCTGGCAGCCGATGCCGCTTTCAGACAAAGACCGTCCCTCACCTTACGTCCTTGGTGGAAATCCAACGGATCCTGCGGCGGAAGCGTGGGCAGTCGGATCCAGGTCTGGATGGCATCTTAAATGAACAGCTCCGCCTGCTCCCGCGCAAGCCATTTGTCTCATCAACATCCTGAACCACTGTCTCACAATTGGACTTTTTCCCACACAGTGGAAGCAGGCCAAAATCATTGCCATCCCCAAGTCCTCAAAGGATCCTAAGGCCTCCACTAACAACAGGCCCATTATCCTTCTAAATACCATGGCAAATGTTCTAGAATATTAGATCATCCACTGCATTTCCCAGCCTGTGACAGCGGCTGGAACAATCCACCTGGAATAATTTGAGTTTGCTTCCCACCTGTCGGTCGAACTTCAATTCTTAGGATTACAGAACATGTCAGCGAGAGCTTTAACACCACCATGTCGGCGCCAGCGGTTTTCTTGGACCTGCAAATCCCGTATGACAAGATCTGGCAGGACAATCTTACGTACAAAATGCTGACACAGATGACCAACCCCGACATCTATGTGAAGATCGTGGGTACCTTCCTCCATGATAAGACCTTCTAGGTTGCTCAGCAAAGTCGCCACTCCAGCTTACGTCACATGTCCATGGGTACTCCTCAAGGCTCTGTGTTGTGTCCCATCCTCTTTAACATTTATGTTAATGATATGCTAGTCATACCGCACTGTCACCTGGCGCAATACGCCGATATACGGCACTCTAGACAACAGGCCGCAACACGGACCAGCTCAATGCTCGTCTCCAGAGGCAGGCGAACGCGACAGTGACCTGGTATTGTTGAAACAATATTGCCCTCAATGTCGCGAAAACTACGGTAGTCTATTTCACTAAATGGCGTCCCATCCTCCACCACAACATCACTATTTCAGGCGTCCAAGTTCTATGGTCCCCTGATACCAAATATATAGGTGTCCAGATGGATAAAAAACTGCTCTTCCATCGACATGCAGAATACGTCATTCAGAAAGGACAAAAGCTGATAAAAGCGTTGTACCCAATGTTCAACAGCAGAGAACTGAACATCCAAACCAAGCTCCGGCTGTACAGGATGGTTGTCCACGCTTCCCTCACCTATGACTGCGTGGGCTACGATTAGTGCCTTCCGGATGCAGACCCTTCAGCGCTTGCAGAATAAGGTGCTTCGGCGGAGCCTGCGTGCCCCTCTCCTCGCGAGGGAATTACCCTCCACGAGGAAACAGACATGGTCACTCTTCAGAGGTCCATACGAGAGAAGGCAAAGGCGTCTCTATGACAAAGTGGAAGTCCTACGCAACACGGCCGCTGGCTTACAAAACATTGGCACCACGACTCCTCGGCGTTGGCATAGCTACCCTGCTTCTCTCACTATTCCTGAGGAAACAGATTCTGATCATGGCTACCGATAGCCCTGTTATGGCCACTAATGAAGCGTCAGTGTTGAATTGACCACTCGCTAGGTGTCGACCATTAGAAAGAACCAATGTTGGCCCCTAATGTCATTATATCACCTATTGCCTGCAAATTGAACTTCTACTGTCGGAGGATGGTATGGGACTTAGAGCCCCATGCCACACCTTCAACGTGCACTCCAATGGTGTCCTTGGAATGACGTCATTGTAGCATAGAACACTTTTAACATCCACCATGATAGTGAGACCGTGATCCACCAATAACGCTGTATTGAAACCTCACAAAAAAAGAAAGAAAAAATGTTTGATTTCAATTCCGGCCATTTAGTGCCTCGGCTTAATCACCTGAAGATGATGGCCAGGTGGACCGCCGAAATATTATGTCAAGATGAGGTTATGTTCGGGCTTTAGACCCGATACGAATACCATCCTGCATTACTATCCACACAAAATTATCCATGTTCAAGTTTTACCTCATCCTGACCTGCCAGTAAGACAAACGTTTGCTCTAGAATTTCTTGCTCGCATGGAAGTGAACAATGAATGGCCGTGGAAAATTTTGCGGACAGATGTAACCCATTCCCATCTCCAAGGACATGTCAATACACAAAAGGGGAACAGACAATTCGTTCGCCCACCAACTAGTATCACGTCAGTCTGCAACGGTAAGTGTGTGGTACAGGTTGACGGCTTCGTTTATCGTAGGGCCATATTTTTCCGACGAGATGGGTCCTGCGGGCCCCGTTTCCTGTATCGTCACTGGTAAACGTATGAGAGTCTTTTGCCCACCAACCACCAACTCCAACTGTCCCGGATGTTCTTCGAAGCAATCTCAAACTGTTGTTGCCCGATGATATGGAGCACTGTGACTCACAAACATTCCATCGTTGTTTGGAAACATAACGTCCATGAATGGCTGCAAAAGGCCTCCAAGTAGCCGAACATCCGGAGCACCCAGTACATTCCATGCAAACACAGCCCATACCATTAAGGAGCGACCACCAGTTTGTACAGTGCCATCTTGACAACATGGCTTCATGGGGTCTGCGCCAGACTCTAATCCTACTATGAGCTCTTCCCAACTGAAATCGGGACTCATCTGACCACGCCACGGTCTTTAAGTCGTCTAGGGTTCTATCCACACTAAAGTGCCCAAGAAACTGGTATATACATGCGTATTCAAATACACAGATATGTAAACTGGCAGAATACGGTGCTGCGGTCGGCAACGCCTACATAAAACGACAAGTGTCTGGCGCAGTTGTTAGATCGCTTACTGATGCTAGAATGGCAGGTTATCAAGATTTAAATGAGTCTGAACGTGGTGTTACAGTCGGCGCAAGAGCGATGGGGCACAGCATCTCTGAGGTGGCGATAAAGTGGGGATTTTCCCGTACGACCATCTAACGAGTGTACCGTGAATATCAGGAATATGATAAAACATCAAATCTCCGACATCGCTGTGGCCGTAAAATGATCCTGCAAGAACGGGACCAACGACGACTGAAGAGAATTGTTCAATGTGACAGAAGTGCAACCCTTCCGGAAATTGCTGCAGATTTCAATGCTGGGCCATCAACAAGTGTCAACGTGCGAACCATTTAACGAAATATCATCGATATGGGCTTTCGCAACCGAAGGCTCACTCGTGTACCGTTGAAGACTACACGACACAAAGCTTAACTCCTCTCCTGGGCCCGTCAACACCGACATTGGACTGTTGATGACAGGAAACATGTTGCCTGTTCGGACTAGTTTGTTTCAAATTGTATCGAGCGAATGGACGTGTATGGGTATGGAGACAACCTCATGAATCTAAGGACCCTGCATGTCAACAGGGGACTGTTCAAGCTGGTGGAGGCTCTGTAATGGTGTGAGGTGTGTGAAACTGGAGTGATATGGGAGCGCGGATACGTCTAGATACGACTCTGACAGATGACACGTGCGTAAGCATCCTGTCTGATAACCTGCATCCGTTCATGTCCACTGTGCATTCTGCGGACTTGCGCAATTCCAGCAGGACAATGCGACACCCTACACGTCCAGAATTGCTACACAGTAGCTCCTGGAGCACACTTATGAGTTTAAACGCTTCTGCTGGCCACCAAACTCCTCAGACATGAACGTTATTGAGCTTCTCCGATGCCTTGCAACGTGTTGTTCAGAAGAGATCTCCATCCCCACATACTCTTACGGATTTATGAACAGTCCTGCAGGATTCATGGTGTCGGTTCCCTCCAGCATTACTTCAGACATTAGTCGAGTCCATGCCACGTCGTGCTGCAGCACTTCTGTGTGCTCGCTGGGCCCCTACACGATATTAGGCAGGTGTACCAGCTTATGTAGATCTCCAGTGTATGTGGACACGAGCCAAGCGTTGCTTGCACTCGCGTCGGTCGTCTGCTGTCGTAGCCCATTAACGCCAAATTTCGCGACACTCTCATAACGGATACGTTCTGCGGTTATTTCAAGCAATGCTGCTTGTCTGTTAGTACTGACAACTCAGCGCAAACGCCGCTGCTCTCGGTCATTAAGTGAAGGCCGTCGGCCACTGCAATGAGAGGCAATGCCTGAAATGTGGTATTCTTAGCACACTCTTGACATCGTGGATCGCACGATATTGAATTCCCTAACGATTTCCGAAATTGAATGTCCCATGCCATTCCGCGTTCAAAGTGTGTCAGCTCCCGTCGTGCGGTCATAACCACGTCGGAAACCTTTTCATACGAATCAGCTGAGTACAAATGGCAGCCCCGCCAATGCACTGCCCTTTTATATCCTGTGAACGCGATACAAACGCCATTTGTATATGTACATTTCCCTATTGCATGATTTTTGTCATCTCAGTGGGTATTGACGTGTAAGAAGCAACAAGTACCTCACAGACTAGGTCTAAAGGACTTAACTCTCTGTTAGTGTAACGTGGACTAACGGAAACATGGCCTGGAATCTAACTGAATGGAATAGAATTGTTTTCAGTGACGAGACCCGCTTCGAACTGAGCTTTGATGAGCAGGGAAGACTTTTCTGGAGACGCCCCGGACAGCGGTGGAATATCAACCTGATTGTCGCCCGCCATATGGATCGATAACCAGGAATGATGGTCTGAGATACCATTTCTTTTCATAGCTAGAGCCCTTTGGTTTTTTTCAACAGCACCTTTAAGCACAGCGGAACGTCGACGATATTCGACACTCCGTTTTGATGCACTTTGTGGAAAGCCACCCTGGGGTTATATTTCAACAAGACAATGCCTGACCGGACACCACGAGGGTTTCTACTGCTTGTCTTCGTGGTTGCCAAACCGTACCTTGGCCAGCGAGGTCGCCGGATCTCTCCCAAATTAAGAAAATTTGGAGCATTATGAACTAGGTTCTCGAACCAGCTGGGGATTTTGACAATCTAACGTGCCAATTGGACAAAATTTGGCACTATATCCCTGAGGAGGATGGTCGAGCAACTCTATCAATAAATACCAAGCAGAATAACTGCTTGCATAAGCGCCGTTGGTGGACCAATGTGTTGCTGACTTGCTCAATTTGTGAATCTCTCTCTCTTGAGGAGTCATCAAATTTTTGGAAATTCAAAAAATGGTTCAAATGGCTCCAAGCACTATGGGACTTAATATCTGAGGTCATCAGACCCCTAGACTTAGAACTACTTAAACCTAACTAACCTAAGGACATCCATGCCCGAGGCAGGATTCGAACCTGCGACCGTAGCAGCAGCGTGGTTCCGGACTGTAGTGCCTAGAATCGCTCAGCCACAACAGCCGGCTTCTTGAAATTGTAGTCATCTGTCTGCACATTTACATCATAACTACCGAATGTCGTCACATTCGGATAATTCCTTCGAGATGAGTCCACTTTTTCTGTGTTAGAGTGTATTTTCCAGGTAAATTTTATGTTGTCCACCCTTTGTATAACCGTAACCTATATGAATCTCATATATACATATATAAAGAGCGCAGTTTGACTAAACTACATGATGAATTCCTTTTGCTGCCATCCTTGCTGCCCAAACTTCCCTCATTCGTTCGCTGCATTTCTGTTTTCGGTCATCTGTCCATGCTTTTTGTTTCATCTTGATTGCCTTTTTGGTTACCCATATTTCTATCATCTTCCGGCTGTGATCTTGCTTGCGTTCTTCAGTCCATTTTACGCCTGTTCGTTTACCACAGTGTATCTGAATTTTATTCTCTCGTTTATTGTGTCTGCCGTGATGTTGAGTTGGTTCAGGTCGTTTTTTACCTCTGCCACCTATTTGTTGTTTCTAGTGGTTACCCAGTCTGTGTGATGGCATTCTGTATAGGTGTCCATAGAAATGTAGTCTGTGTTTTCTAATCTTTTCTGTGATTGTCTCCGTATGTTTGTATAGTTCCTCTGTAGGTTTCTTGATCCATATTCCATTGTTGTTAGTTGAGCACAAATATTTTCCTAAGTGTATTCCGTTCTACTTTTTTCTAGTTGTCTGATATGTGTATGCCCTAAGATTAGTGTGCTCTCTGCTGCATATAGTGCCTCGGGGAGCACCACCGTGTCGTAGTGGCGTAATTTGACTTTTTGTGAGATTGACTTCTTATTGTAATGATTCCACACTACTTTGTATGCCTTGTCCAGTTTAGTTTATCTTTCTTCGTTTGAGTCTCTGTTATGTCCGCTCATTTGTAGTGTTTCACCGAGGTATTTGAAGTTTGCCGTTTCGTAAATCGTTCCGTACTTTGTGTTCAAAGATGAGAGTTTCCTTGTGCTCATAAACTGTGTCTTTTCGTAAGAAATCTATAATATATGTATGTGTGCAAGCACTTATTTGTCGTCTACGTGTCTTCGGTTTCATCTTGATTGCCTTTTTGGTTGCCCATATTTCTTTCATCTTCCGGCTGTGATCTTGCTTGCGTTCTTCAGTCCATTATACGCCTGTTCGTTTATCACAGTGTATCTGAATTTTATTCTCTCGTTTATTGTGTCTGCTGTGATGTTGAGTTGGTTCAGGTCGTTTTTTACCTCTGCCACCTATTTGTTGTTTCTAGTGGTTACCCAGTCTGTGTGATGGCATTCTGTATAGGTGTCCATAGAAATGTAGTCTGTGTTTTCTAATCTTTTCTGTGATTGTCTCCGTATGTTTGTATAGTTCCTCTGTAGGTTTCTTGATCCATATTCCATTGTTGTTAGTTGAGCACAAATATTTTCCTAAGTGTATTCCGTTCTACTTTTTCTAGTTGTCTGATATGCGTATGCCCTAAGATTAGTGTGCTCTCTGCTGCATATAGTGCCTCGGGGAGCACCACCGTGTCGTAGTGGCGTAATTTGACTTTTTGTGAGATTGATTTCTTATTGTAATGATTCCACACTACTTTGTATGCCTTGTCCAGTTTAGTTTATCTTTCTTCGTTTGAGTCTCTGTTATGTCCGCTCATTTGTAGTGTTTCACCGAGGTATTTGAAGTTTGCCGTTTCGTAAATCGTTCCGTACTTTGTGTTCAAAGATGAGAGTTTCTTTGTGCTCATAAACTGTGTCTTTTCGTAAGAAATCTATAATAAATGTATGTGTGCAAACACTTATTCGGCTTGGCGTTTATTGATAGAGTTGTTGGATACCCTCCTCAGGGATATCGTGCCAAATTATATATATACAGCGACCTACAGGAGGAGAAAAGATCGCACAGAAGACTCGACTACAAAAAATGAAGAGAGCGTTCGGCAAGACACAGCACGTGTATAATAAAAAATACATGTCTAATCACACAAAAGACAGACACTACAACACTGTAATCAAGCCTGAAATACTGTATGTAAGTAAGACGCTAACACTCTATATGAAATGCGACGTGGAAAGTGTACTGAAGAAAGAAAGGAAAATCATGAGGAAAATTGTCGGCCCAAAGCTGACAAAAGAGGGAAACAGATTACACTCTAGGAAAACTACAGAGAAGATGTCAAACATAGCAGCAGATATCAGAAAAGAATGTTGAAGTTCTATGAGCACACCATCAGGCTGTCATCAAAACGACTCACCGAGAGAATTCTAACATGCAGACAAGGGGTCAAATCAACAATAACGTGGATCACACAAGTGAAATTGGACCTAGAAGCAGCAAAAATCGATCCAATAGAAACTGAAGACAGAAATGTATACAGGGACAAGGTACACAAGTGGAATATGAGATCAGAGAATGAAATCCCAAAGAAACCAAGGACAAAGTGGACTGAAGAGAGAAAGAGACTCCATGGAGAAAAAAATGAGAGATTCGGGAAAGATCAGAAAGAACACTCAAATGAGGCAGAATGCTTTGAGTGGTCATACAGGGTCTCGACGCAAATAATAATAATCATAATAATAATAATAATAATAATAATAATAATAATAATAATATATAGCGAAAAGAGGAAATATTCGTTTGACACTACCATCGAGAGAATGAATTTCGTCGTGATATCGTTCGCTGTTGGCAGAAATGTGATTAGCAAGAACATGTTCCAACCAAAACTGGTTTCCTAAAACAGTCTGTTCAAATAAGGCATCACATTTTCAAGATTCGCTCAGCGAAGCAGCTGAATTTAATATGAATAACACTGGCGCATACAGATAGACGAGATCAGACTTGCAGACGTGACTGGATCTGGCTAAGGCTACAAGGATGTACATAATTAAATAAATGAGGAGGGAGCGTGGCGTTTGCACAGACTTCATTTGAGATAGTGGGATTAGCTCGCGGGAGATAGAAATGGCCGGGAACTTGTCAAATGGAACATATTAGCAGTGGCACGAATCGATTTCATTGAACGGAATCCTGTTCAAGCCAACTGCTGCACCACGAGTTCTGTGAACTAGAGTTGCCAGTGGGATTCAAATGAACTCAACCGTCCAGCTCCGATGTTAAGTGCTGCTGCGTGATCTTGGTGCTCACGGGAAGCTCAACTCATATCTTCTTCCCTTCCTTTTTATGTCCAGCGTTACTCATTAGTTGTGTGAGAGGTTCAGTGTGGAACGCTATTAGCACTCCGAATGGACAGCTCAAACGCTGACCACGCCTATTTCATCATCATAAATGCAGGAAACCGACATCCTTTAATTTGTTCCAGCGGCTATTGCCCTCCCTGACTGTTCTAGAACCTCAGCAACTGAGTGACAATAGGTCACACACACATGTTAATTTTTTGTTAAGGGAGATATCATTATTAAGCTATCGTTTACCAGTCATATTCGTGTGAGGTGTATGGACCGTGACGAGCTGAATGCTGTATCGCTCCTAAGCCTCCACAATGGCGGATTTAGGTGGGCGAAGCTCGTAATCACAGGCGAAGAAAGAGCTAAAGAACTGTCTGAGAAATTTTCGAAAGATCCTGAAATCCTCCCAGAACTCTAAGAGTATGGTCAAACCCACCAAAGTTTATGGTGTCCCAATATCAAGTTATTCTTTTGCTGCAGTCAATCGGTACAATGCCGATGCTGAGGAACTATAGCGAACGTGCCGAGTGCTAATGACAAAAGCGTGTTAGTCACTGACAGAAAGGACAACAACGCCTAAATATAGGGGTGGTCAGTGGTCTTGTGGATGGCAACAATCAGTGTGAAAACCAGATAGTCAGTCATAGAATTTTTCTTCAAGAAATAAAGTCCAACGGCGTTACACCCTGCAGTGCGTTATGCAGAAAATTAGACATACTGCATATCCACCAGGGAGGAAATCATTACATCTGTAGTGACAGAAAATGAATGCCTCGACGTAAAGTATCTTGAGTGGACCATAACCCAATAACGAAGTCAACCAAGGAAAGTTTACAAAGCATTTTATCTCCGAATAGCTGTTCCCAGAAACTGAGCGTTGAACCATGTCAACAAAATAAAATATAAACAGAAATAAGAGCAACTAATTGTACAATATGAACGAAATTTCCTGACGTATTGTACTAGATAAGTGCAGCCACAATCCATGGCCTTTTTACATTGCGTTTATAAACAACTTGCGCCTAAATTTCACTGAGAATATTTTATGGTTATTTGACGGAACCATTATACAGACAGTGAGATGCTACACGTGTTCTTGTAAAAGATATCATTTAGAGCACAGGAGTAACATTTCACAGACGTAATGGAGGTGTAAGGAAACTGGTCGCATTAGCAGAAATTTGTAGGTCGATTTAAAAGCATGAGATACTTTTGACGTCATTGGAGTCAGTAAGTTCACGGGCAGCTGAGACTAAGAGAGAAACTATTATGTGTCAGTTTTTAGGTACCTGTGCATTGTTTACGTTATAAAATATATCACCTAGTGTTGTTCGCAAATGATACTAGCCATTTAATTAAAGGCCACACTGAAGCCAGTTAACAGCAGAATGAGATAAACCGCAGAAATATCGTCTAGAGAAGACTACATGGTGTTGATGAGAAGCGAATAGTATTGATTAGGGTGGAAAACGTAAGTCCAAAGTCTAGAGGCAATAGAATCCTTGAATTAACGTTCTGCAGCATTCAGCAAACATCTTTCACGTGGTTTCTAGGAGTGTGGTTAGATTATCATTTAAGACAGGAAAAACATCTACATCTATACTCCGCAAGCCACCCAACGGTGTGTGGCAGAGGGCACTTTACGTGCCACTGTCATTACCTCCCTTTCCTGTTCCAGTCGCGTGTGGTTCGCGGGAAGAACGAATGCCGGAAAGCCTCCGTGCGCGCTCGAATCTTTCTAATTTTGAATTCGCGATCTCCTCGGGAGGTATAAGTAGGGGGAAGTAATATATTCGATACCTCATCCAGAAACGCACCATCTCGAAACCTGGACAGCAAGCTACACCGCGATGCAGAGCGCCTCTCTTGCAGAGTCTGCCATTTGAGTTTGCTAAACATCTCCGTAACGCTATCACGCCCACCAAATAACCCCGTGACGAAACGCGCCGCTCTTCTTAGGATCTTCTCTATTTCCTCTGTCAACCCGACCTGTTACGGATCCCACACTAATGAGCAATACTCAAGTATAGGTCGAACGAGTGTTTTGTAAGCCGCCTCCTTTGTTGATGGACTACATTTTCTAAGGACTCTCCCGATGAATCTCAACCTGGCACCCGCCTTACCAACGTTTAATTTTATATGAACATTCCACTTCAAATAGTTCCGTACGCATACTCCCAAATATTTTCCAGAAGTAACTGCTACCAGTGTTTGTTCTGCTATCGTATAATCATACAATAAAGGATCCTTCTTTCTATGTATTCGCAATGCATTACATTTGTCTATGTTAAGGGTCAGTTGCCGCTCCCTGCATCAAGTGGCTATCTGCTGCAGATCTTCCTGCATTTCACTGCAACTTCTCTGTATACTACAGCATCATCGGCGAAAAGCCGCATGGAACTTCCGACACTATCTACTAGGTCATTTATACAGGGTGTTACAAAAAGGTACGGCCAAACTTTCAGGAAATATTCCTCACACACAAATAAAGGAAAGATGTTATGTGGACATGTGTCCGGAAACGCTTAACTTCCATGTTAGAGCTCATTTTAGTTTCGTCAGTATGTACTGTACTTCCTCGATTCACCGCCATGATTTCATACGGGATACTCTACCTGTGCTGCTAGAACATGTGCCTTTACAAGTACGACACAACATGTGGTTCATGCACGATAGAGCTCCTGCACATTTCAGTCGAAGTGTTCGTACGCTTCTCAACAACAGATTCGGTGACCGGTTGATTGGTAGAGGCGGACCAATTCCATGGCCTCCATGCTCTCCTGACCTCAACCCTCTTGACTTTCATTTATGGGGGCATTTGAAAGCTCTTGTCTACGCAATCCCGGTACCAAATGTAGAGACTCTTCGTGCTCGTATTGTGGACGGCTGTGATACAACACGCCATTCTCCAGGGCTGCATCAGCGTATCAGGGATTCCATGCAACGGAGGGTGGATGCATGTAACCTCGCTAACGGAGGACATTTTGAACATTTCCTGTAACAAAGTGTTTGAAGTCACGCTGGTACGTTCTGTTGCTGTGTGTTTCTATTCCATGATTAATGTGATTTGAAGAGAAGTAATAAAATGAGCTCTAGCATGGAGAGTAAGCGTTTCCGGACACATGTCCACATAACATATTTTCTTTCTTTGTGTGTGAGGAATGTTTCCTGAGAGTTTGGCCGTACCTTTTTGTAACACCCTGTATATAGTGTGAAAATCAGTGGTCCCATAACACTCCCGTGTGGCACGCCAGAGAGAGAGAGAGAGAGAGAGAGAGAGAGAGAGAGAGCAGAAAAAGAAGCTAGTATCTAGTAGTTTCCATAGCATCTGGAAGAAGTCAACATAAGATTTTCATTTTTCTTGTACATAAAGATATTGATTTGATTTATGTTATATTATTTGCATTCTGGGAACGTTACACCTCTTCAGAAATGACTTGCCCACATCTGTGATTATGTTAAGGTCCACCAGCGCGTTTTTCTATCTGTATATTATGGGTAATCTCAGGAAGAACTGTGGGGATTTCGATACGTTTTTCACCGTAGACTGTTTCATGAGGAATGTCTGTGTGGATCATACGTATTATAAAAATGTCGTGCGGCCATAGATACTCAATGCTACCTGTAGTGACAGTACATGCGACTGCAGAGAGTACCGCACCACAATCGATAAGCCGCGCTCGAAACACGCGTAGCGCAGCAGCTACATGGATTGTCAGTACGAACTTGTGGTGTCCACCACCATTAAATCTCTGCACCCAGCAGCGGCGCGCTCCATTAGGCGCAGTCGAGGAACTCATCATTGGCCGCGCTTCTCCGTGGGCGGCCCGCTGCTAACATCGCAGGCGCCTTCACGCGCGCGCGCCTCAAAACACAGCGATTGGCCTCCCATAACACTCAGAGCTTGGCCGCCCGGAACATACATCCCCAGCCGCTGGCTCCAATAACTATGGAGCATTATTTAACGCCGCTACTGATGTCTAAAAGCCAGTTCTCATCGTGTGCTACGTTCTACTTCACAACTACGCTGCAGTGGAGCTTCTGTTCGATGTCGATCCGGCTCCGCTCTGGACTCACACTACTGGCCATTAACATTGCTACACCAAGAAGAAATGCAGATGATAAACGGGTATTCATTGGACAAATATATTATACTAGAGCTGACATGTGATTACATTTTCACGCAATTTGGGTGCATAGATCCTGAGAAATCAGTACCCAGAACAACCACCTCTGGTGGTAATAACGGCCTTGATAACGCCCGGGAATTGAGTCAGAGCTTGGATGGCGTGTACAGGTACAGCTGCCCATGCAGCTTCAACACGATTCCACAGTTCATCAACAGTAGTGACTGGCGTATTGTGTAGAGCCAGTTGCTCGGCCACCATTGACCAGACGTTTTCAGTTGGTGAGAGATCTGAAGAATGTACTGGCCAGGGCAGCAGTCGAACATTTTCTATATCCAGAAAGGCCCGTACACGACCTGCAACATGCGGTCGTGCATTATCCTGCTGAAATGTAAGGTTTCGCAGGGATCGAATGAAGGGTAGAGCCACGGGTCGTAACACATCTGAAATGTAACGTCCACTGTTCAAGGTGCCGTCAATGCGAACAAGAGGTGGCACCCCATACCATCACGCCGGGTGATACGCCAGTATGGCGATGACGAATACACGCTTCCAATGTTCGTTCACCGCGATGTCGCCAAACACGGGTGCGATCATCATGATGCTGTAAACAGGACCTGGATTCATCCGAAAAAATGACGTTTTGCCATTCGTGCGCCCAGGTTCGTCGTTGAGTACACCATCACAGGCGCTCCTGTCTGTGATGCAGCGTCAAGGGTAACCGCAGCCATGGTCTCCGAGCTGCTAGTCCATGCTGCTGGAAACATCGTCGAACTGTTCGTGCAGATGGTAGTTGTCTTGCAAACGTCCCCATCTGTTGACTCAGGGATCGAGACGTAGCTGCACGATCCGTTACAGCCATGCGGATAAGATGCCTGTCGTCTCGACTGCTAGTGATACGAGGCCTTTGGGATCCAGCAAGGCGTTCCGTATTACCCTCCTCAACCCACCAATTCCATATTCTGTTAACAGTCATTGGATCTCGACTAAAGCGCGCAGTAATGTCGCGATACGATAAACCGCAATCTCGATAGGCTACAATCCGACCTTCATCAAAGTCGGAAACGTGATGGTACGCATTTCTCCTCCTTACACGAGGCACCACAACAACGTTTCATCAGGCAACGCCGGTCAACTGCTGTTTGTGTATGAGAAATCGGTTGGAAACTTTCCTCATGTCAGCACGTTGTAGGAGTCGCCAACGGCGCCAACTTTGTGTGAAAGCTGTGAAAAGCTAATCATTTGTATATCACAGCATCTTCTTCCTGTCGGTTAAATTTTGCGTCTGTAGCACGTCGTCTTCGTGGTGCAGCAATTTTAATGGCCAGTAGTGTAGAATCCCAATGCTATACTGGAAGTTGGACTTTAATGTTCACTAGGCTTAATATGTCAACGGCCTTGTGATTTCCGCCGGAACTCGGCAATTCACTTGCACTTCCTGCACATTGGTATAACTACCATCAACTAATATAACTTTCCATTAAGTGTTGATCTACAACTTGGCGCTTGGTAACATAGTTAATTGTATTAGTGTTGTGTCAATAAACCGTAGAACGGTGATACATTTGTTGTTTTATTCATGGTTATAACAGAACTATACTGAGGTTCGCCAGGGGCTGCAGCTGGCAACCCATCAGCATCACGTGTGTGGACAGCGATTGGTCGATGCCTCGTTAAATACCGGAGTACCGAGCTACGGCAGACAGTTCTCTTCATTGCGTGGAAACGTATACAGTTTGCAGTTACCGCCGAGTCTTCGGGCCGCACTGCTCGTCCGTCGTCTTCGAGACTTAGGGTCCGTAGACATCGTAGGCCAGGGCTGGACTCTACCGTAGGTATCACTCAGAGGCACAGTGGCAGGACTTGAGTATTTTAGAGGACTTGTAATAATTGTGCTGGAAATTTCACAAGAAGAAGCATCATTTAAGTTGAGTACTCGTTGCCGGCCTCGGTGGCCGAGCCGTTCTAGGCGCTTCAGGCCGGAACCACGCGGCTGCTACGGTCGCAGGTTCGAATCTTGCCTCGGGCATGGATGTGTGTCATGTCCTTAGGCTAGATAGGTTTAAGTAGTTTTAAGTTTATGGGACTGATGACATCAGATGTTAAGTCCCATAGTGCTTAGAGCCATTTGAACCATTTGAATACTCCTTCATATTTAAAAATATATCACATTATTACTAATTGTTGGGAATCTTTCTGACTGAAGATAAACTACGCTGTCCTTCCACATTCCCAACACTACCAATCAGAAGCCGACACAGGCCAATAGTCAGTGTATAAAATGGTCAAATGGCGAATGAATAATATTATTGTACCACTGTATGTGGAGTAATAATAATAATAATAATAATAATAATAATAATAATAATAATAACTGAGCCGTGCTCTCTCCCAGTTATGCGTTTTCGTGAACTTCGCTGTCTGTCTGTGTTTGGTTTCCCGCCCTTGTCGCGTTTTCGTCGTGGTTCTTCTTCCTTCTACGTGTGGCAGCAGTGATGTGTATCGATATTTGCGCTGTGTACCATCTTTGGTTTGGTGCATATAGTTTCCGGCAAAGGGGTCTGGAGTGAGTTGGTCGGTTGTTGCGGACGAGGGAAGCTATCTCCGCGCGGTGCAGTCGGCTGGGGCCGCTGGCAGTCCCTGCACAGTGTTGGAGCGTGTGTGGAGCTGTCCGATCGCTACGAGCTTCGTGGTTCGCCGACCCAGGACGTCAGAGTTGAGTAGTGCTTTCAACTACCCAAGCCACGTCTATTCATGTTGTGGTGGTTCGCTTCTGTGGTTTGCTGACGGGAAGGTTTACCGGTGAGCAACACCGAGTGGTTCTACTGCTGAGATTTAGCCGCCATGGTCGACTACGATTTGAATGCACCAGTGGAATTGTCTGTCTTTTGGCCGTCATTGTTCTGGTTACCTGCCTTGGGCACTAACGTAAATTCAGGCAGTGTTCTTTTGAGCGAGTTAACTATTGCCGTGTTTCAAATTCAAGTGTACCAGAGGAATTTTCTAGCTAGTGGCCGTTAGTGTTCCGGTTACCTGCCCTGGCCACTGACGTAATCTCAGGCAGCGTCCTTTCCTCACATGTTGTAGCTGTCCAACATGCTGTGTTTTTAACAGCTAACACATACTCCATTGTGGATTATTACGTTTGTAACATTGCCGGTTGCGGTTCTCATATACTAACTGACGGGAAGCAAGTTGTTGTGTCAGTCAGTCCGTGGCTGACCCCTGGTTGGGTACCGATGGCTCGATGGTTGATGGCCGTGTGGGGTACGCTTACGCTCATGCGGACTATGTCGACCAGCGCTCCTTGCCGGACGGCTGCAGTGTTTACACCGCAGAGCTAACAGCTATTTTTCGTGCCCTTGAGCGTGTTCGTACCAGCACTGGCGAGTCTTTTGTCATTTGCAGTGACTCTCTCAGTAGTCTCCAGGCTCTTGACCAGTGCTACCCACGCCATCCCGTTGTTGTTGCCATCCAGGAGTCCGTTCATGCTCTTGAACAACGTGGCCGTTCAGTGGTGTTCATGTGGATCCCGGGACACGTTGGGATAGCGGGCAACGAACACGCCGACAAGTTAGCTAAAGAAGCCACCCGCAAACTGCCGTTGGAGATCGGCCTCCCGGCAACTGATCTCCGATCGGTGTTACGCCGTCGGGTCTTTGGGATGTGGGCAGACGAATAGCGCACCCTGTCTGTCCCCAACACGCTGCGGCGTGTAAAGGAGGCCACGACTGTGTGGGGTTCCTCCATGCGGGCCTCTCGGAGGGATTCTGTGGTTCTCTGTAGGCTCCGCATTGGTCACTCTTGCCTGACGCATGGTCATCTGCTGCGTCGAGAGGACCCCCCTAATTGTCGCTGTGGTGCGATTATGACGGTGGCCCATATATTGTTGGACTGTCCTCTTTTAACCGCCCTCAGGCGAACTTTTAATCTCCAGGGTGCTTTATCATCTCTTTTAGGTGACAACGTCTCTATGGCAGATCGGGTTTTAAGTTTTATTCGCGCAAGCGGCTTTTATAGGTCCATTTAAATTTTTTTTAACATCACCCTCTTTTGAGCTCTCTCTTTTAATTAGTTTTGTGTTGTGATTCGACTCCGCCCTAAACTTTTAGGCTGGAGGTTTTAACGTGTTGCAGAGTGGCTGGCTTATCCTATTATTTTCGTGATCAGCCAGCCACAGTCCTCTGCTGTGCAGTTTTAATTCCTTCTGCCTTTGTTCTCTATGTTGTTTTTGTTGCTGTGCTTTGTTTTCCATGTTGTCTTACAATGGACTATGGGGCTTTTCTTCCCCCGGAATTTTTCTTTTAGTGCTTCGCCTGACTGGTGGATAGTTTCACTGTGCTCTGTGTTTTTATGAAACAAGGGACCGATGACCTTTGTAGTTTGGTCCCTTTAATCTTTAAGCCAACCAACCAACCTGGTTGGGTTCCGACGGACCAAGTATAGTTGGGCTCACCACCACCTGTCTCACCTAAGTGAAGGAGGGCAGACCGACCTCCCTGGAGGCCTTCTGAGTGCCACCGGTGTTTAATTACTTGTTGTCAGCTGTTTTAAAATTTAGGCTTATGGTTATTGTCTGTTTCTTAAAATTTTGCAAATTAATTTTTAAATTTATCTTTCAAGCTTAAACACTGCGGCCTTCTGCCTTTAAAGATTATGGTAATATATTTTGAAATTTTGAAGTTTGATTGTGGCCCATGCAATGTTATGTGTGCCTCACCGCTTCTTTCTTTAACTAATTTGTGCCTGATTTTATTGTGAGAAGCTCAGCAATGTATGTAAATACCGTAAATGTAAATGTGATTCAAGAAGTACTTGAAGTGAAGTGAAGCACAGCTGCCGTCTATCAATCGACAGAATTGTAAGTGTACAAAGTTCACTAAAATACAGGAAAAGAAATGCATTCTCTATAGTTTTCATTCAATAAGTAACAATTTCTCATAATTTCTTAATTACAGTAATTGGATTATATTCTTGTACAATAGTATCGTGCTGAACTCCACTGACCAATTTTGATGTAGCAGGACGTGTAGTTTGAAGGAAGTTTGTGTGCTAAGCAATCTTCTTTTCTCACGAAAAGCAGATTGCCGTTTGATCTTATTTACTTACAACAGTGGTCCATTAGGTATGAAAAGCTACCTGATCATTCAAGGAGGCAGCAACCAAAATTCAGGTACCAGTTACGACTTAAAGTAAAAATCTCAATCAAAAATCAGTCTCTCTCTCTCTCTCTCTCTCTCTCTCTCTCTCTCTCTCCAAACACATATATAAATATTCATATTATTTTATTAAAAGAAAGTCATTTTATACCCTCCGCCAATTGGTATTGCACCTTGCATTTGTTGTTTCTTTAAATTATTTTATTGCTATCTTAATTGGAGTTTTTTTACCTTGTTAATATTTCTTGTTGGAGGCTTTCAGCCGTGAAAGAGTTGCTAAATTACAATAAATGACAATTAGAAGCAGAAACTGACTTCAACCCTTGGCTCTTTTCACAATCCTATTACCTGTTCTGCCCAGCGGGTTTAGCGGGCGTTTCAGTAATAATAAAACTACAATAAAAATGCACAATGCAGCAAGCAAAATAGGAGTGTCAACTTGAGAGTGGTGCCTTAGAAGGAGGTTGGACGCTGGCTCACCTGTGCAGGAAGTCGTTGCCGAACCAGAACTCCTTGTCCAGGTCGCCAAATCCGTGACGATACTCGTCCCACGTGCGGGTGAAGTTGAGAGGGCTGTCTCCGTAGTCCCCACGGCGCTGGATCACCTGCAACACCAGCATCGTTCTTGATATCTCATAGCCTTACCCAAATATCTGTCGTGTCCAAAAAGTTTGATCGCTTTCAAAACTCGAATCCTCTGATAGCTTATTTCTTCCGAGCTAACCTCCGAGCATATTTTAAAATTTCGTAGCGCTTCATCCAGTGATAGCCAGACAGAATTCATTTGGTTGAAGAAATTTTCATTACCGAACTACCTTCAGGTCCTACGTCTATTACCGAAGATAACGGTAGTGACTCTTGACGCGGAGTCCGCGGGACGTCGGAAGTGTTTGGGAGCCATCCTGACCCCTGACCATACAACCGCAGCCTACGAGTCTCGCAGATTGGTGTGGTCCGAGTCAAAAGCGTGCAAAATACTCCAGATAATGCCCAAAACGTATGGGGTGAGGTCAATCGCATCCGTGAAATGTTCCTACAACCTCTCTGACATAATTCAGAGATGGAGGGGTAGTGCATTGTCTTGCTGAAAAAACAACGCACGTAGGCACGTGATCTGACATGTAGTAGACTTGCGAACTGAGCAATGCTTCACAATTCCTAAGTATATATGGGATGTGAATATACGTTCTAATATCTCTCTCTCTGTCCATCGCCTACTTCCCCCCCCCTGTCTGTCCATTTTCTCCTGACTCCTCTGCCTAACCACACCTTCTCCCTCTCTATGTCCATTTCTCTTCTCCGCCCTCTCCTTTAGCCTTGATTATTGTTATTGCCAACGAATCATTGACTGGGAATGGAATTCACTTAAAGAGAATGGGTAAACTGATTGGGGATCATTGTATACGGGATATAACAGACATCTACTGCTGTTGGATATGTGAGGATAGTAGCTTCAATGGCAGTATTTCACATGGTTGTCATCTGCAAACGGTAGGATTAAAACGCTTCGGATGATCCATTATGCCAAGTAGTGTTCCAATCATAAGCCGATAAGCCATAAATACAACTTTCCTGTTTTCTGTTAAACCCGGCTCCGAGGAAGAAAACAAAACAGCACATAGTTGTGTATACAATTTTTGTTTAAAACTATCTGTGTAAGAAGGAAGAACATCGAGATTTTTGGTAACAATGTTTCCCTTTTGCTTGTAAGTAGGCTGTTTATGTTTTCTTATTGGCAACGTTACGTAGCGCTCAAAATGAAATCACTGGCTGTGCTGTGTGCAGTCTGTGGCTAGTTTGCATTGTTGTCTGCCATTGTAGAGGGGCAGCTGGATGTTAACAGCGCGTAGCGTTGCGCAGTTGGAGGTGAGCCGCCAGCAGTGGTGGATGTGGGGAGAGAGATGGCGGAGGTTTGTAATTTGTCATGAACTGATATATATATTTATATATGATGATATCAAGGTAAATACATTGTTTGTTCTCTATTAATATCTTTCATTTGCTAACTATCCCTATCAGTAGTTAGTGCCTTCCATAGTTTGAATCTTTTATTTAGCTGGCAGTAGTGGCACTCGCTGTATTGCAGTAGCTTGAGCAGCGAAGATTTTGGTGAGGTAAGTGATTTGTGAAAGGTATAGTTTAATGTTAGTCAGGGCCCATTCTTTTGTAGGGATTATTGAAAGTCAGATTGCGTTGCGCTAACAAAATATTGTGTGTCAGTTTAAGCACAGTCTTGTATAATTGTTCAAAGGGGACGTTTCATGCTTAGTGTATATACACATATCAAAAAGAGTTTTGCATCGCCTTGGTTCCCAGAATCCTGACGATAGACGTTAATTGTGGATATTGTATCACAGACACAGACACTTTGACTGTTGAGAGGCGTCACTAAACCGTCCCAAAGATGTAAAGAACCATGCATGAGTAGCGCCTATTAGACGGAGGGGGTCCAACAGCCGATTAGTTCCAGTCATTCCACCAGGAAGGAGGTACACGGCTCGTGGTGTCTGTAGTTCAACCATGCCTAGAAGGTCAATACCGCGGTTCGATCGCGTCCGCATTGTAACTGTGTGTCAGGAAAGGCACTCAACAAGGGAAGTGTCCAAGCGTGTCCGAGTGCACCAAAGCGATGTTGCTCGGACATGGAGAAGATACAGAGAGACAGGAACTGATGATTTCATGCCTCGCTCAGGCTGCCCTAGGGCTACTACTGCAGTGGATGACCGCTACCTACGGATTATGGCTCGGAAGAACACTGACAGCGACGCCACCATGTAGAATAATGCTTTTCGTGCAGTCACAGGACGTCGTGTTACGACTCAAACTGTGCGCAATAGGCTGCATGATGCGAAACTTCACTCTGGACGTCCATGGGCGAGGTCCATCTTTGCAACGACAACATGCAGCGCGGTACAGATGGGCGTAACAACATGCCGAATGGACCGCTCAGGATTGACATCACGTGCTCTTCACCGATGAGTGTCGCATATGCCTTCAACCAGAAAATCGTCGGAGAGGTGTTTGGAGGCAATATGGTCAGGTTGAAGGCCTTAGACACACTATTCAGTGAGTGCAGCAAGGTGGAGGTTCCCTGCTATTTTGGGGTGGCGTTATGTGGGGCAGACGTACGCCGCTGGTGGCCATGGAAGGCGTACGATACGTGAATGCCATCTTCCGACCGTTAGTGCAACTATATCAGCAGTATACTGGCGAGGTGTTCGTCTTCATGGACGACAATTCGTGCCCCAATCCTGCACATTTTGTGAATGACTTCCTTGAGGATAACGACATCGCTGGACTAGAGTGTCCAGCATGTTCTCCAGACACGAACCCCATCTAACTTGCCTGGGATAGATTGAAAAGGGCTGTTTGTAGACGACGTGACCCACCATCCACTCTGATGGATCTACGCCGAATCGCCGTTGAGGAGTGGTACAATCTGGACCAACAGTGCCTTGATGAACTTGTGGATGGTATGCCACGACGAATATAGGCATGTATCAATGCAAGAGGACGTGCTACTGGGTATTAGAGGTACCGGTGTGTTCAGCAATCTGGATCACCACCCCTGAGGGTCTTGCTGTGTGGTGGTACAACGTGCAATTTTTGGTTTTCATGAGCGATAAAAAGGGCGGAAATAATGTTCATGTTGATCTCTATTCCATTTTTCTGTACATTCCGGAAGTCTCGGAACCGAGGTGATGTAAAACTTTTTTTGACCTGTATATAATTATATACCATTTAAAATGTGTAGCCTATGTCCGCCCGAACGCTTGTTACAGTATTGTGTAAAAATTTGAAGTAAATCGGTAATGAACATTTCGTGATCTTTGGTAACAACTTAAAACAGACTCGTCTTTATAGAAGATGGTTATGAATAATCTCAAAAGCTTGTAAGGGTGTTGAAGAGTAGGTTGTGCTGAGAAATAAATCGGCACGTTGCACCGTTTCCGAATTAATTAGCACTGAAATTAGCGAATCAGGTCGTACGAGCGTAAATTCAAGAGGCTCGAGATATATAGTTAGTGCCAGTTTTTCTGATAATGTAGCGTAGACGCGTGTCATGTCTGGCGTCTCAAAATTCCGAGCAGCCGTCGCTTGAATGGCACTCATAATTTGGGACCAATTGCTGATTCCGCCACAAAACCTTCAGAGAGTCATATCCATACGCCGTTGGATCCGTAAACTGCCACAGTAGAGGTGGGGGCTGATACCACGTTTCTCCGGTGGCGCATAAATGGAGACGCACACTCAGGCAGTTCTGCAGTTCCACACTTGCAGGTCCAGTTGCGCTTCATTGGTTCTTCCTCGCTACAGTTCGACCAAACGCTGATCATGCGTTGCTGCCGTTATA
Organism: Schistocerca serialis cubense; assembly: GCF_023864345.2. Classification (NCBI taxonomy): domain Eukaryota; kingdom Metazoa; phylum Arthropoda; class Insecta; order Orthoptera; family Acrididae; genus Schistocerca; species Schistocerca serialis. Next base: position 130,376,180 of record NC_064638.1, read on the forward strand.
GCAAGTTGCTGTTTAAGAGACATCGTCGGACAATTACGAGGCATGTGAGAAAAGTAACGAGACTGATTTTCTGTCTACCTAAGTTTTTATTTTTTTCCAAACAACATTGTCCCCTTCAGAGTAGTTCCCTTGGGCAGCTGTGTACCAGTAGAGTCGTTGGGCCCAGTCTTGGTAGCAGCCCTGAAAGGCTTCAACTGGTAGACCCTTTAACATGTAGGTCACATGTTCTCCTGAGTTCCTAAATGACGTCATTTTTAGGATAGTTCTCAATTACGGAAAGAGAAAAAAGACACAAGATCAGATGAACAGGGCGGCTGTGGAAGAACAGGAATGCCTTTTGAGATCACAAATTCCGTGATGGAAGTGGTCGCGAGACGTGGCCATGGACACCATTCTCACACAAAATTTTCACATGTGAGAAACTTCTGTTAAAATTTGATGTACGGTGAAAGTGTTAAGTTTGACACCTCATCCATCATCCGTATTATCAAACGCTGATCTGATCTCACAAGCACACGCACAGGTTCGACGTTTTCGTCGGTTTTTGTAGTTGAAGGTCTCCCTGAGCGACGTTCTTCTTCACCGTGTTTCAACCTTCCAAAAATGATTTGTGGCAGTGAAAAACTTGTGCTCTTGATAAGAAATGGTTCAGTTTGTCAAAGGTCGCACTCGCAGATTCCCCAAGTTTGACACGATACTTCATAGCATAACGTTGCTGTAAATTCCTCTGTTCCATTTTCGTAACATACAATAAAAACATAACTTCACTGATGGCGCTCTCAAAAATCACTTCTACATCTACATCTACATCTACATGGTTACTCTGCAATTCACACTGAAGTGCCTGGCAGAGGGTTCATCGAACCATTTTTATACTACTTCTCTACCATTCCACTCTCGAATGGCGCGTGGGAAAAAGGAACATCTAAACCTTCCGTTCGAGCTCTGATTTCTCTTATTTTATTATGATGATCATTTCTCCCTACGTAGGTGGGTGTCAACAAAATATTTTCGCATTCGGAAGAGAAAGTTGGTGATTGAAATTTCGAAAATAGATCTCGTCGCAATGAAAACCGCCTTTATTTCCGTGACTGCCACCCCAACTCGCGTATCATATCAGTGACACTCTGATCCCTATTACGCGATAACAGGAAACGGGCTGCCCTTCTTTGCACTTTTTCGATGTCCTCCGTCAGTCCTACCTGGTAAGGATCCCACACCGCGTAGAAATATTCCATCACAGGACGAACAAGTGTAATGTAGGCTGCATCTTTAGTGGGTTTGTCGCATCTTCTAAGTGTTCTGCCAACAAAGCGAAGTCTTTGTTTCGCCTTGACTACGATATTACCTATGTGGTCTTTCCAATTTAAGTTGCTCGTAATTGTAATTCCTAGGTATATAGTCGGACGGACAGCCCTCAGATTTGTGCGATTTATCGTATACCCAAAATTTATCGGATTTCTTTTAGTACCCATGAGGTACTAAAAGTCTTCGGTCCCGGGTTCGATCCCCGCCACAGCCTAAATTTTGATAAATAATCAGCATTGGCGGCCGAAAACTTCCGGCATAATAAGTCAGCCTCATTCTGCCAACGGCCTTGTCAAAGAGGGCGGAGGAGCGGATACAGGTTCAGGGAACTCTCTTTAGGGGTGGGAAATTGCCCCTAAAGGCGGAAGAATCAGCAATGATCAACGACATGAGGATGCAGAAGGCAATGGAAACCACTGCATTAAAGACACGTAACGTGTATCCACAGGACATGTGGCCTGTAATTCAAGAAGTGTCATGATGATCTCTCCATTGGCAAAAGATTCCGGAATAGTCTCCCATTCGAATCTCTGGGAGGGGACTGCCAAGGGGGAGGTTACCATGAGAAAAAGATTGAATAATCAACGAAAGGATAACGTTCTACCAGTCTGGGCGTGGAATGTCAGAAGCTTGAACGTGGTAGGGAAACTAGAAAATCTGAAAAGGGAAATGCAAAGACTCAACCTAGACATAGTAGGGGTCAGTGAAATGAAGTGGAAGGAAGACAAGGATTTCTGGTCAGATAATATCAACAGCAGCAGAAAATGGTATAACAGGTGTAGGATTCGTTATGAATAGGAAGGTAGGGCAGAGGGTGTATTACTGTGAACAGTTCAGTGACCGGGTTGTTCTAATCAGAATCGACAGCAGACCAACACCGACAACGATAGTTCAGGTATACATGCCGACGTCGCAAGCTGAAGATGAACAGATAGAGAAAGTGTATGAGGATACTGAAAGGGTAATACAGTATGTAAAGGGGGACGAAAATCTAATAATCATGGGCGACTGGAATGCAGTTGTAGGGGAAGGAGTAGAAGAAAAGGTTACAGGAGAATATGGGCTTGGGACAAGGAATGAAAGAGGAGAGAGACTAATTGAGTTCTGTAACAAGTTTCAGCTAGTAATAATAGCGAATACCCTGTTCAAGAATCACAAGAGGAGGAGGTATACTTGGAAAAGGCCGGGAGATACGGGAAGAATTCAATTAGATTACATCATGGTCAGACAGAGATTCCGAAATCAGATACTGGATTGTAAGGCGTACCCAGGAGCAGATATAGACTCAGATCACAATATAGTAGTGATGAAGAGTAGGCTGAAGTTCAAGACATTAGTCAGGAAGAATCAATACGCAGAGAAGTGGGATACGGAAGTACTAAGGAATGACGAGATACGTTTGAAGTTCTCTAAAGCTATAGATACAGCAATAAGGAATAGAGCAGTAGGCAGTACAGTTGAAGAGGAATGGACACCTCTAAAAAGGGCCATCACAGAAGTTGGGAAGGAAAACATAAGTACAAAGAAGGTAGCTGCGAAGAAACCATGGATAAGTGAAGAAATACTTTGATTGATTGATGAAAAGAGGAAGTACAAACATGTTCCGGGAAAAATCAGGAATACAGAAATACAAGTCGCTGAGGAATGAAATAAATAGGAAGAGCAGGGAAGCTAAGACGAAATGGCTGCAGGAAAAATGTGAAGACATCGAAAAAGATATGATGGTCGGAAGGACAGACTCAGCATACAGGAAAGTCAAAACAACCTTTGGTGACATTAAGAGCAACGGTGGTAACATTAAGAGTGCAACGGGAATTCCACTGTTAAATGCAGACGAGAGAGCAGATAGGTGGAAAGAATACGAGGGCAGTTCAATAAGTAATGCAACACATTTTTTTTCTTGGCCAATTTTGGTTGAAAAAACCGGAAATTTCTTGTGGAATATTTTCAAACATTCCCGCTTCGTCTCGTATAGTTTCATTGACTTCCGACAGGTGGCAGCGCTGTACGGAGCTGTTAAAATGGCATCTGTAACGGATGTGCGTTGCAAACAACGGGCAGTGATCGAGTTTCTTTTGACGGAAAACCAGGGCATCTCAGATATTCATAGGCGCTTGCAGAATGTCTACGGTGATCTGGCAGTGGACAAAAGCACGGTGAGTCGTTGGGCAAAGCGTGTGTCATCATCGCCGCAAGGTGAAGCAAGACTGTCTGATCTCCCGCGTGCGGGTCGGCCGTGCACAGCTGTGACTCCTGCAATGGCGGAGCGTGCGAACACACTCGTTCGAGATGATCGACGGATCACCATCAAACAACTCAGTGCTCAATTTGACATCTCTGTTGGTAGTGCTGTCACAATTGTTCACCAGTTGGGATATTCAAAGGTTTGTTCCCGCTGGGTCCCTCGTTGTCTAACCGAACACCATAAAGAGCAAAGGAGAACCATCTGTGCGGAATTGCTTGCTCGTCATGTGGCTGAGGGTGACAATTTCTTGTCAAAGATTGTTACAGGCGATGAAACATGGGTTCATCACTTCGAACCTGAAACAAAACGGCAATCAATGGAGTGGCGCCACACCCACTCCCCTACCAAGAAAAAGTTTAAAGCCATACCCTCAGCCGGTAAAGTCATGGTTACAGTCTTCTGGGAGGCTGAAGGGGTTATTCTGTTCGATGTCCTTCCCCATGGTCAAATGATCAACTCTGAAGTGTATTGTGCTACTCTTCAGAAATTGAAGAAACGACTTCAGCGTGTTCGTAGGCACAAAAATCTGAACGAACTTCTCCTTCTTCATGACAACGCAAGACCTCACACAAGTCTTCGCACCCGAGAGGAGCTCACAAAACTTCAGTGGACTGTTCTTCCTCATGCACCCTACAGCCCCGATCTCGCACCGTCGGATTTCCATATGTTTGGCCCAATGAAGGACGCAATCCGTGGGAGGCACTACGCGGATGATGAAGAAGTTATTGATGCAGTACGACGTTGGCTCCGACATCGACCAGTGGAATGGTACTGTGCAGGCATACAGGCCCTCATTTCAAGGTGGCGTAAGGCCGTAGCATTGAATGGAGATTACGTTGAAAAATAGTGTTGTGTAGCTAAAAGATTTGGGAATAACCTGGTGTATTTCAATGCTGAATAAAACAACCCCCGTTTCAGAAAAAAAAGTGTTGCATTACTTATTGAACTGCCCTCGTACATTGAAAGCCTCTATGAGGGTGAAGATTTGTCTGATGTGATAGAAGAAGAAACAGGAGTCGATTTAGAAGAGATAGGGGATCCAGTATTAGAATCGGAATTTAAAAGAGCTTTGGAGGACTTACGGTCAAATAAGGCAGAAGGGATAAATGACATTCCATCAGAATTTCTAAAATCATTGGGGGAAGTGGCAACAAAACGACTATTCACGTTGGTGTGTAGAATATATGAGTCTGGCGATATACCGTCTGACTTTCGGAAAAGCATCATCCACACAATTCCGAAGACGGCAAGAGCTGACAAGTGCGAAAATTATCGCACAATCAGCTTAACAGCTCATGCATCGAAGCTGCTTACAAGAATAATATACAGAAGAATGGAAAAGAATATTGAGAATGCGCTAGGTGACGATCAGTTTGGCTTTAGGAAAAGTAAAGGGACGAGAGAGGCAATTCTGACGTTATGGCTAATAATGGAAGCAAGGCTAAAGAAAAATCAAGACACTTTCATAGGATTTGTCGACCTGGAAAAAGCGTTCGACAATATAAAATGGTGCAAGCTGTTCGAGATTCTGAAAAAAGTAGGGGTAAGCTATAGGGAGAGACGGGTCGTATACAATATGTACAACAACCAAGAGGGAATAATATGAGTAGGCGAACAAGAACGATGTGCTCGTATTAAGAAGGGTGTAAGACAAGGCTGTAGCCTTTCGCCCCTACTCTTCAGTCTGTACATTTAGGAAGCAATGATGGAAATAAAAGAAAGGTTCAGGAGTGGAATTAAAATACAAGGTGAAAGGATATCAATGATACGATTCGCTGATGACATTGCTATCCTGAGTGAAAGTGAAGAAGAATTAAATGATCTGCTGAACGGAATGAACAGTTTAATGAGTACACAGTATGGTTTGAGAGTAAATCGGAGAAAGACGAAGGTAATGAGAAGTCGTAGAAATGAGAACAGCGAGAAACTTAACATCAGGATTGATGGTCACATAGTCAATGAAGTTAAGGAATTCTGCTACCTAGGCAGTAAAATAACCAATGACGAACGGAGCAAGGAGGACATAAAAAGCAGACTCGCTATGGCAAAAAAGGCATTTCTGGCCAAGAGACGTCTACTAATATCAAATACCGGCCTTAATTTGAGGAAGAAGTTTCTGAGTATGTACGTCTGGAGTACAGCATTCTATGTTAGTGAAACATGGACTGTGGGAAAACCGGAACAGAAGAGAATCGAAGCATTTGAGATGTGGTGCTATAGACGAATGTTGAAAATTAGGTGGACTGATAAGGTAAGGAATGAGGAGGTTCTATGCAGAATCGGAGAGGAAAGGAATATGTGGAAAACACTGATAAGGAGAAGGGACAGGATGATAGGACATCTGCTAAGACATGAGGGAATGACTTCCATGGTACTAGAGGGAGCGGTAGAGGGCAAAAACTGTAGAGGAAGACAGAGATTGGAATACGTCAAGCAAATAATTGAGGACGTAGGTTGCAAGTGCTACTCTGAGATGAAGAGGTTAGCACAGGAAAGGAATTAGTGGCGGGCCGCATCAAACCAGTCAGTAGACTGATGACAAAAAAAAAAACCTTAGGATGACCTCGCACTTTTCTTTGTTTAGTGTCAATTGCCACTTTTCGCACCATACAGAAATTCTCTCTAGATCATTTTGTAATTGAAATTGATCGTCTGATGATTTTACTAGACAGTAAATTACAGCATCATCTGCAAACAATCTAAGGGGGCTGCTCAGATTATCACCTAGATCATTTATGTAAATCAGGAGCAGCAGAGGGCGTATGACACTACGGAATGCCGGATATCACTTCCGTTCTACTCGATGATTTACCGTATACCACTATGAACTGTGATCTCTCTGAGAGGAAATCACGAATGGAGCTGCTGTATATGATTGCTAAGAAAGGCGCTATTGTGTCTGCATACTCTTAAAGGAACATGACTGGTATACCGACTGGCCTGGAAGACTTGCCTTTCTTAAGTGATTTGAATTGTTTCGCAACACCTAAGATATCTAATTTTATGTCACTCATGCTAACAGCTGTTCTGGTTTCGAATTCTGGAATATTTACTTCACCTTCTTTCGTGAAGGAATCACGGAAAACTGTATTTAGTAACTCCGCTTTAGTGGCACCATCATCGGTAACATTTCCATCGCTATCGCGCAGTGACGGTATTGACTGTTTTTTTGCCACTGGTGTAGTTTACATACGACCAGAATCTCTTTGGGTTTTGTACCATATTTTGAGACAATGTTTCATTGTGGAAACTATTAAAAGCACCTCGCATTGACGTCCGCACTAAATTTCGATCTTCCATTAAACTTAGCCAGTCTTGGGGATTTTGCGTTCTTCTGAATTTGGCATGCTTTTTTCGTTGCTTCTGCAACAGTATTCTGACGTGTTTTGTGTACCATGGTGGATCAGTCCCGTCTCTTATTAACTTATGCCGTGTGAATCTATCTATTGCTGTATATGCTGTATCTTTGAATTTGAGCCATCTCTGGTCTACCCTTACATAATTAGCTTCGAAGGAATGGAGATTCTCTCTTAGGAAGGCATCAAGCGAATTCTTATCTGCTGTTTTAAATAGATATATTTTGCGTTTATTTATAGTGGTTTTGGTTGATACGGTTTTGAGCCTAGCTACAATGGCCTTGTGTTCACTAATCCCTGTATCCGTCATGACGCTATTATCAGGATTTTTTGTGGCTAATAAGGGGAGGCCGCCAATTGTGAAATTCAGATTCGATTCATACTGCGCATAATAAAAGCTCATGGCCAGAGGTGTAATGTGGCAAAGCACCAAGATGCACTTCTCAGCCGTTGTCGAGAAAATGACAGTTAAAAGAAACCGTTTCGGAGAAATACTCTCTACGGTGAATAATGTTCTACAGCGTCGTGGCGCAGCGGTAAGCGCTCGGGTTGTAATCCGCAGGTCGCCGGATCGAATCCCGCGGCATGCAACTTTTTTTTATTATTAGTTTTTTGTAATTCAAATATATATATATATATATATATATATATATATATATATATATATATATGCAACTTTTTTTATTATTAGTTTTTTGTAATTTAATATATATATATATATATATATATATATATATATATATATATATATTTGAATTACAAAAAACTAATAATAAAATAGTTGCATGCCGCGGGATTCGATCCGGCGACCTTCGGATTACGAACCCATTGCTTATGCATGTTGGTGAAGGCGGATCGCTCTCCAATTGTACCGCCTCCATTTTTCCGTTTGTTTAACAGGGTGTACCAAAGCTCTCACGCCCGCACTGATTTTCGACGATGTTATAAGTTGCGCTAGGGACCGCATCTACCTTCTTTCGAAGTTAGCAGGCAACTACGCTGTTATGCGGCGGCTCGTTTCGGCCCATTCAACATCTGTCCATCAAGTGTAACGAGCGAGTAACGGAGTTTATATTTCATACCTGCCACAGCAAATTTGTGTTCGTGGGGTCTCTATTCTAATTCGAACGTTTGACTTACGCTATACGAATTCGTTTCGGAATATCGTTTCTACGTCTTCCGTTAACTATACGTGGTAAACATTATGAAGACAATTAATAACATTTGTGAAATACAACTTTGTTTGTGGAAAATATAATGATGTTCGAAGTCGCCAGTTTTTCCACGACAAACGACTTTCAACAACTTATTATATGCATAATTGTTGCAACTGATTGCCGGGAATTATATATATGTGTGTGTGTATATATATACACATTTGAATTACAAAAAACAAATACTAAAAAAAAAAAGTTGCATGGCACGAGATTCGATCCGGCGACTTTCGGATTACAAACCCGAGCGTTTAACGCTGCGCCACAACGCTGTAGAAAATTATTAATCGTAGAGAGTATTTCACCGCAACGGTTTCTTTTTAACTGTCGGTTTTCTCGACAACGGCTGAGAAGTCCATCTTGGTGCTTTGCCACATTACACCTCTGGCCATGAGCTTTTATTATGCGCAGTATGAATCGAATCTGAATTTCACAATTGGCGGCCTCTCCTTGTAAGAGGTCAATGGATGTACGGAGCTGAAAATAAGAGTGAGTATCTGAAAGCGATCAACACACCGGTCTACACAAGTGGAACAACAAGCGCTGGCAGATGGCATGCAGTGTTGTCAGTCTCATTATCTGACACACCTCGAAAACACCTGAAACGTTCCCTTAGAAAAATTATAAATGACTGTGCTTAAACTGACACACAATATTTTTAGCGCAACGCAATCTGACTTTCAAAAATCCCTACAAAAGAATGGCCCTGACTAACAATAACCTATACGTTTCATGACTCACTTACCTCACAAAAATCTTCGTTACTCAAACTACTGCAATACAGCGTGCGCCAATACTGCCAGCTGAATAAAAGATTCTAACTACTGAAGGCACTAACTACCGATAGGCATAGTTAGCAAAAGGAAGATCTTGATAGAGAACAAACAATGTATTTACCTCAATAGTGTTCAAAAGTCGTAATATATACAGCAGTTCATGACATCCAGTCTTGCAAATTTACTGTGTCTGATGGACACACGTCCAGATCATCCGCTCTCAAAACTCCACCATCTCTCTCCCCACATCCACCACTATTGGCGGCTCACCTCCAACTGCGCAACCTACGCGCTGTTAACAGCCAACTGCCCAACACTACAATAGCAAATTCCAACAATGCAAACCAGCCACAGACTGCACACAGCACAGTCAGTGATTTTCATATAGAGCGCTACATGGTGTTACCAACATAAAAACCTAAACAGCCTACTTACATACCGAGTGTCTAGTAAAATTCAGATCCAAAGACTGAACTTAGTTACTGTCATAGAAAGCAGTCCAAAAAGAACTCTATATGTTTGATGGTTAACTTTCATTGTGTTACAGAAATCAGAAGATAGGAGTCGAACTCCCGTGCCGCGCACTTTTCAGAATTCCAAGTTGAGTACTGTTTAAACGTTTATTACTTGCTTTGTACTGTACTGCCCGCATTTCGTGTTTTCGAGATCCCTGTGACCAGGTACTATGCAAAGAACACGTCCTATGCTAAGCATGCAAACTAACTATCATGTCCTGCAACGAATATCCTGCTACACTGTGTGATCAAAAGTATCCGGACACCCCTAAAAACATACGATTTTCATATTAGGTGCACTGCGCCGCCACCGACTGCTAAGTACTCAATATGAGCGACCTCATTAGACATAGAGAGCAGAATGGGGCACTCCTCGGAACTCACGGACTTCGAATGTGGCCAGGTGGTTGGGTGTCACTTGTGCCATACGTCTGTATGCGAGATTTTCACATTCCTAAACATCCCTATGTCCACTGTTTCCGATGTGGTAGTGAAGTGGAAACGTTAAGTAGACACGGACAGCACAAAAGCGTGGTGGTCAGATCGACGCCAATGTTTTCGGGGACGAGCTGGCGATAGCTCATACGAAGCAGCGATTATCGATATCCACACGTCTCCAACTTCTGCAGTGGTGATCTATTCGATATGAGAACAGGACTAATATAGTAATCATTGAAGGAAGGCTGAATACTCGTCAATATATGGCAAGAACTGTAAACCCTACTACATCCTTCATGATCAGGCAACCAATGTAATCCAGCCAGATGCAAGGTCCCACACTGCAATTCACACCAAAGACGCTTTGGACCTGCTCTGTCCCCGAATTTCCTATGCGAAGACGTATACCTCCAAACCAGCCTTCATCCAGCAATCTTCATCAGTTGACACACCATGTGTCAAGAAGTCAAGAAGTTCCTGAATTGGAAAGACTTTTGGTAACGTTATTTGTTTACAGAACACAACTGTAACCATCATTACATTTCACAGACAAAACTGCAGGAGAACAGTTGGCTGCAAAGGAAAAGTGAGTCTAAAACAGGAACCGAGAGTAGTTTTGTAAGATTAAAAGTGATGGCGGCTGTCTTTTGTGACTAGTTATTTGCTGTATGGCAATACAGTAAGCATGCAATAATCATCCATCATTGTGCATATTGAGTTAAAGTAGAAATGATAAAGATAAGATCAAAACCAAAACTGTTTCAGCAGAACACCATGCTTTCTCAAACATCTGCCGCTGAAATGGAGAAAGCTCAAGCCATAGCAGTTGGAGTAATTTCTCACCCACACTACTTGACCGCATGCTGCCTTTTTGCTATCGAACCTAAACAAAATAAAATGTTGGGAGCCCGCCGTTGAATAAAGAGCTGGTCTGTGCTGTAAATGAGTTAGTAATAAATATCTTTCGTGAATGAACTAAAGAAATTTGAATTCATTAGACTAAATGCATTAGCCCAAAGGATGTTATGCTGAGGAATAATATATTTTATTCTACATTCATTTAACCTCTGTATTAGATTTCTACAAGGTGTCCCAGAAACTTGCGACGAACTTCGAGGAGTTGTAGAGGGCGTCTTGAGGAACAAATCGAGTATATGCGACGCTACAGAGCGTCGAAGTCAGAGACAGCTGCATAACGAAAAACGATGGAGATTTTAGAGGGTTCCAGGAGAACTGAGGATGGAAACCTGTGACCGAAACCATCGTCCACTGAGGTAGGAGAGCATCGCATTCATAGGAGACAAGGCCGGGTCTATGCAGCAGCTAGCTTCTCCACTGGTGACAGTGGCAATCAGTCGCGATCACTGAATAACAAACAACATAGCGAGAGGTTTTGTTTACGGTCCTTCAGTGTAGAAAGTCACATTTGCTGCTGAAGGGGTGGCCTAGTTGTAGGCGCCAGCGCCTATAACTTGGACGCTCAGTATTGTTGTTGGATGAAGTTTCCTGACATGGGTTCCTATCCTCCATTTATTCCCCAAGACTCTACAACCCCTCGAATTTTATCGCCACATTTCTCGGACACCACTGTACATTCTCTTACTTTCTTCAGGAAGAATAATTTCTTTTAGGCATTAATAAAGTAAATTTGAATCTCGCTAGACCAAATGCATTAAATCCAAGGGAGGTTACGCTGAGGAAAAACTTCTTCCTTTTTCCAAGAAAAGTAATTTCCTATATTTCTTTGCAGAATGTCTCGCTCCACCCTCTATTTCAGGAGCATGCGTGCAGAAATATCAACCAACTTCATACTACGAATTAAGTACTCGTTGACCTTTCAGAGGTTCACGTAACGTATAGAAGGCTAAACGAGGGTGATGGCGCTTCGATTCAGACAGCAGTTCTCAGAACACAGTTCATTATTCTGCTGCTGAGTCACACCACTCGGCTAACAATGGTAATTGTACTGAACGTGTGGCCTGTACATCGATCTGGCGCTGAGGTTACTACTTTTCCTCACGTCAACAACTGTTAAGTGAAGTCTAAGAATCGTAATGAAGAGTGCTTTGGTCATCCAAACTATACTTGCAATTAAAGAAACGTGCCCTATAAGGCTCCGATTTCTATGTGCGGATGTGACGACACTGAACACGATGCAAATGTCATTTCACAGAATCATGTCTCCACGTTTGCGTCATGGAAATGCAGTCTTTCTCACTGGCTAAAAACTTAAACCATTGAGGAAAAAATATCATACAGTGATCCAAAAAGGAGTGTTTCTTGCCGTTTTTAGACATTTGGAGGTGTTGCCCACGACAGGAACTGAAACAGCGACTTCTGAATGCAAAATGTCAATGTTGCCTTACAGGTAATTCAATGTACTGAGGTATACTAGACCTGAAAAATATTAACAAGACAATGTGTATCTTTCAGATGATCACATATCTAGCAGTTAGGAATGCTAAACTATGTGTATATAGAACGCCCTAAGAAAAAGAACACTACAAATAACGCAAAATATAAATAAGCTGGATTAAAGCACATGTCTGACATCTGAATAAGCGTACGTTATTCCAGCACAACATGAGGGATAGCGCCTATCTGGTAGGCAACCTTCCCAGCGTAATTGCGTGCCGGCTGCAAGACAGCTCGTTCATTAGACAGTGAGTGAACCGTAGCAAAAATTCGAGATTTAAAGACACAGTTTGAATATTACTGACGGAGGTGGAATGGAAGGTACACTGGCAGTGTCATAGTGTTTTTAGGACCATGAAATTGATCTAGGTTTTTAAAGTTTTACATGAACAATTACGCAAACACCAGAGGTGATAGGCAAATAGTCCGACAAAAATTCATGGGGAATCTCGAGAGGAAAAGCGACCTAGTGATGGTGCGTAGAATGACATTGAGAACGGACAGCCTCGTTCCAAAAGAGTGAGAGGCAAATCCGCCTCTTGCCACTTACACACAAATCTTGTTCTTGTAAACTGTTCTCCTTTCCGTCCAGATGGTACTTATAGACCTGCACAAATATTCAGTTCTCTATCCACATCCACATCCAATTCTCACAGCACGTACGAATTACATCTTGTTGTTAATTTAGATGTATAGTCATTAATGTGGGCTGAATTGGGAATAGCTCAGATGTGTGCCAAAGACGTTTAACATTTTTTATTGTGTTAACACTAGGATCTTCATAAAATACTACTAGTGTGTATCCTGTGTTCCATGTTCGTTTATTTTGCTTGTTTTCGTATACTCTGGTTGTAAATCGTCTTTTATGTCGAATCAGTCCTTCGTTAACTCTATGTTACGTTGTACCAGAGTACACCTTAAATAGTGTCTACCCTATGAAATGTCAAAACCAATTGTAATATGACATTTTCTGTGAATATCTGGCTGAATGGGCAAGTTATGAAAGCCAATAACTTAAAGAGAGAGAGAGAGAGAGAGAGAGAGAGAGAGAGAGAGAGAGAGTGAGAGAGAGAGAGATCTCTTCCACCTCGTATCCGTTGTGGAATCCATAAAATTCTGATTAAAGTAAACTTTTCGTAATTTTGTAAAAATTAGAATCAACGATATTACTAATGGAGCATTACGTTTTAAAAAACCGACGTTGATACCAATTGTCAGAAACACTGATCAAAGTATAATGGCTCTTAGTACGTCGTGAACCACTTTAACGTTCGACCATTTGGTTTTCGAGAACATTTTCATACGATGCTTATTTTCGGTAATGTTTCGACATTTCAAATTAAGTGACCCAGCCGACAATAAGACGCAAAGTAATCACGCATTGTGCAAACACAATAAGGAAAGTAGGTAGGAAGGTCAGAGTTCAACATCTCATAGCAAATGAGGACATTAGAGGTTGAGTACCAACTGAAATGTAAGAGGCTGCAATGAGGAATGGTCCGTGATTTTATCAGAAGATTCAAATGGCTCCAAGCACTACAGGACTTAACATACACTCCTGGAAATGGAAAAAAGAACACATTGACACCGGTGTGTCAGACCCACCATACTTGCTCCGGACACTGCGAGAGGGCTGTACAAGCAATGATCACACGCACGGCACAGCGGACACACCAGGAACCGCGGTGTTGGCCGTCGAATGGCGCTAGCTGCGCAGCATTTGTGCACCGCCGCCGTCAGTGTCAGCCAGTTTGCCGTGGCATACGGAGCTCCATCGCAGTCTTTAACACTGGTAGCATGCCGCGACAGCGTGGACGTGAACCGTATGTGCAGTTGACGGACTTTGAGCGAGGGCATATAGTGGGCATGCGGGAGGCCGGGTGGACGTACCGCCGAATTGCTCAACACGTGGGGCGTGAGGTCTCCACAGTACATCGATGTTGTCGCCAGTGGTCGGCGGAAGGTGCACGTGCCCGTCGACCTGGGACCGGACCGCAGCGACGCACGGATGCACGCCAAGACCGTAGGATCCTACGCAGTGCCGTAGGGGACCGCACCGCCACTTCCCAGCAAATTAAGGACACTGTTGCTGCTGGGGTATCGGCGAGGACCATTCGCAACCGTCTCCATGAAGCTGGGCTACGGTCCCGCACACCGTTAGGCCGTCTTCCGCTCACGCCCCAACATCGTGCAGCCCGCCTCCAGTGGTGTCGCGACAGGCGTGAATGGAGGGACGAATGGAGACGTGTCGTCTTCAGCGATGAGAGTCGCTTCTGCCTTGGTGCCAATGATGGTCGTATGCGTGTTTGGCGCCGTGCAGGTGAGCGCCACAATCAGGACTGCATACGACCGAGGCACACAGGGCCAACACCCGGCATCATGGTGTGGGGAGCGATCTCCTACACTGGCCGTACACCACTGGTGATCGTCGAGGGGACACTGAATAGTGCACGGTACATTCAAACCGTCATCGAACCCATCGTTCTACCATTCCTAGACCGGCAAGGGAACTTGCTGTTCCAACAGGACAATGCGCGTCCGCATGTATCCCGTGCCACCCAACGTGCTCTAGAAGGTGTAAGTCAACTACCCTGGCCAGCAAGATCTCCGGATCTGTCCCCCATTGAGCATGTTTGGGACTGGATGAAGCGTCGTCTCACGCGGTCTGCACGTCCAGCACGAACGCTGGTCCAACTGAGGCGCCAGGTGGAAATGGCATGGCAAGCCGTTCCACAGGACTACATCCAGCATCTCTACGATCGTCTCCATGGGAGAATAGCAGCCTGCATTGCTGCGAAAGGTGGATATACACTGTACTAGTGCCGACATTGTGCATGCTCTGTTGCCTGTGTCTATGTGCCTGTGGTTCTGTCAGTGTGATCATGTGATGTATCTGACCCCAGGAATGTGTCAATAAAGTTTCCCCTTCCTGGGACAATGAATTCACGGTGTTCTTATTTCAATTTCCAGGAGTGTATGAGGTGATCAGTCGCCTAGACTTAGAACTATGTAAACCAAACTAACCTAAGGACATCACACACATCCATCCAGAGGCGGGATTCGAACCTGCGTCGCTAGCAGCCGCGTGGTTCCGGACTGAAGCGCCTGGAAGCGCTCGGCCACAGTGGCCGGCCTTATCAGAAGAACCATCCTGGCATTCACACAGATTGACGCAGGAAAGTCAGGGGAAATATATGTCGTGATAGATAAAAAGTTCACCGTAAACTTGCTGCTTTCGATGACTACATCTATCATAGTTGTCAGGGGATATGTCAGACATAGCCCCTGACGAGGGTGGTGGAGACAGTGATAGAAGGCTCGGGATTTTCATCCAAATTTGACACGGCTAGTTTATCAAGAAATTTTTAACAAAGGAGTCCGTCGCGGAAGACCTCATGGGAATAGGCATCATGATGGCTTGAGGGAACGGCTCAACACACATTTCTTCTGAGTTCAGTCTAAGTGAGCCAGTTAGCCTGATACGAGAGTACGGTTGACGAATGTACAGTATAACAGGAACTGTAGTCGTGGTATCCTTCCGTAGTATGCTACATAAAAGTGCGAAATATCAAGGAAACATGATAAATCTAATGTATGACAAGTCCTCTAATTCAACAAAATGGTGCATTCCGATCTTTGTAGAAAAATTTGGTCAAGCTATGTTGTCACGATGGGTCACTATTCTCTATATGATTGCGTAAGTGTTTCTCTGTACCTACGACCGCGTTTCTGTCTTCATTGATCTTTCCTATAGACACTTTGGCCCGATTACGCCACACACGGAAATCAATCATTCTGAGGAACGTGAAACCCACGAGGAGGTCTCTATAACCACCTAACAGCAGAGGTCCTACCAACCTATAAAGAACCATTGAAAATATAGTGTCTGGTAAAAATTAGAAAAGACGCAGGTGGAAGTCAATGTACCTTCGGACACATACACACCATTGGCGGTTGGAATTGCAGTTTTCCGTGCGCCCTCTTTGGGTGATTGATAAGTAGTCCATAGCTGAGTACTGCCTGAAAAACGGACACAAACGAGAGTCTCGACTCATGCGTCAACATACTGGGATTCCGTTGTAAAAGAGGCGATTGAGGTTAGAATGCACAGCAACAGTTTTGACAGGTACCAGTGGTACACACTCAGTATGGCGTGGGTGCGGGCTCTGGACATCGAAAGGAAGCAACGACGGATGCTTAACGCTTGTAGGGAGGCGGGAGCCACAGCTCCAAACGTGGCGCCGGCCCCTCGCGCCATCTGACGTCACTCGGTCCAGAGGTGAGTCGGAGCTGCCATCTTACTTTCTGATTGGTACCAGAGGCCGTAACCGTGTTTATATAAGCAGAGAAACATGCCAGCTCCAGAGGCAATCATCGTAGGCCGCACCACCCCCTCCTTCCGCCTCCTAGTTTCTACCTCACTGTCTATGGCTGCCCCATTGCCCTCACTCTCACCCTCAAGTACATTGGCATCACCCTCGATCGCCGCCTTTCTTGGACCCCTCCCATCTCCTCACAGTCCAAGCCAAGGCATGTAATCGTCTCCGACACCTCAAACTCCTCTCTGGTCGAACATGGGGATTAGACCCTTCCACTATCCTACACACCTGTAAGTCTCTCATCCGCCCCATCATATGTTATGCCCACCCCACTTGGATCTCCACCCCCCTGCCCCCACCATCTACTACAAATCCCTACAAATCCTTGAGTGCCATGCACTCTGCATCGCTTATCGCATCCATCTCCCATCACCCATGTCGATCCTTTATGATCTGATTCCCTTCCCCCGCCTCCTCCTGTTCCTTGAATGAATATGGATCCCATACGACTCCCACAAACTGGATCCCGACCATCCTTTGGTTTCCCCTATCCTCTCCCACCCTAGCCCACTGCTGAACCTGTCCCACAGTGTCCCGCCTCATCCCCATCCCCACACACTCCATACCCTAACACAAGGTGGCTTCCGCTAACTCCCCCTCCCGGATGATGACCTTGTACCTTCCATCTACCCCACCTACCAGATCTAACCCCTTCTTCTTCCCCCCTCTCTCCCTCCCTCTCCTCCTTCCCTTCTTCCTCCTTTTTCCTTGCCAAACACTTTCTTTCTCCTTTTCACCCCCCCCCCCAGGCTTCCAGCTCCTTTCCTTCTCCCCTCCACTACTCCCCTCCTGCCCCTCTCCTGGTTTCCCCCTCCCATCTCTCCCCCCTTTTCTTCCCCCCTCCTCCCTTCACCCAGTGGTAGGTCCCCATCGGTGCAATGATCTTTAACATATTCATTGTGGTGTCAGTGTTTCTTTAGTGTCGTGTGCAGTGCTACATTCCACCAGCACCATCAGTGTCGCCAGGATAATTCATTTGTTTTTCTGCTGCGGGGTATTCTTTGTGTTGACTTACAGTGTTCATTCTCCGAATGTGTGTGTGGCTCTCGTCTATATTGTTTTTAAATCTACCATTTACACTCATCTATTTTTGGTCTTGTTTAATCATCACTTCATACCATTCTATGTTATGTGTTCTTTTCTCATTTGACTATGTTTTTTTCTGTAACTCCCTTGGCTGAAGAGTGGTGTATTGTGCCACCGCCAGCATGATCCATTTTGGGAAGCGAAATAATAAAAAAGAAAAAGAAAAACAGCTCTGGCAGTCAGTAGTTTTACTCCTGATGACAATGGCGGAGATAGCCATTGAAACCTCGAGAATATTATTCGAATTGATGCGGCTTGAAAACTGAGATTTTATTCAAAACGGGGCATAGAATACTGTCCATGTACCGCTGTGCAGTAAGGGTGCCACAGATGATAACCAAAGGGGTCCTCCTACGAAGTGAAATGACACCAGGTTTTTGGCCCGCTTGGCAGGCGACGGACAGGTTTGTATCTCACCGCTGTCTGGGGAGTTTTGAGACAGGTCTTTGGCCTGGAATAGAAATGTCTTTATGATGATGAGTCCCGCTTCGAACCGAGCCCCAATGACCAGTAAAGACATGTTTGGAGATGCCCTACCACATGGCCCAACAAGCAGGAGTGCCACTTCTTTCCATTGCAGGATTCCTTTGGATGTCATCCGCTTCACCCTTACTGTACAGCGACATGTACGACATGTAGACTATGTTCCACGTCCTGTTTTGTAATCCTTCATGGCAATCCATCCTGAGATTACATTTCAGTAAGGTAACGCCCACTCGCACACGGAGAGAGATTCTATTGCTTGTATTCGTGATTAACGCCCGCTCACACACGGAGAGAGTTTCTACTGCTTGTATACGTGATTATCAAATCCTACTTTCACCAGAAAGGTCACCGAATCTCTCCCCAAATGAGAACAGTTGCTGCACAATGAGCAGGACCCTCTAACCGTCTCAGGATTTGTCAATTTAACGCACCAACTGGCCAGAATTTGGCACGGTATCCCTCAGGAGGAGACAATTAGTGCCAAGTCGAATAACAGCTTGGAAGGCCAGAGGTGGACCAACGAGTTATCGACTTGCTCAGTTAGTGAATCTCTTTCTCTCTGTCTTGTTGGTAGTAATACAAGTACCCAGATGGACAGTATGACGAAGTTTGGAGCACCACGGACTTTCAGCTTGGCAGCCATTATTATGGCTTCCCTTGACATGGCTGCACAACACCAACACAACACAACACAACACAACACCAACAGTGGACAGAGGTGAGACACCAGGTTGTATTTTGAGACGAATCCTGACTGTATGTAGACGATGGAGGTACCTGTGTGTGGTGAGAAGAGCGAATGTGTCCACATTGCATTCATTATCGTCATACTGACCCAATACCTTCTGGGATGCCCTTGGGTACACAATACAATCACCTCTAGTTCAAAAAGCCGGTAATCCGGACCGAAGGCGTTATATTTCTAAACTGTTAGTGCCTATAGCTGTGGCCGGCCGCTCTGACCGAGCCGTTCTAAGCGCTTCAGTCCAGAACCACGCTGCTGCTGCGGTCGCAGATTCGAATCCTGCCTCGGGTATGGATGTGTGTGATGTCCTTAGGTTAGATAGGTTTAAATAGTTCTAAGGCTATGGGACTGATGACCTCAGATGTTAAGTCCCATAGTGCTTAGATCCATTTGAACTATTTTGATGGCTGTGCGCGGTTTTCGAGGTGTGCTTGCCATTATGTTTCAACAAGACAACGTAAGACAGCATGTAGCCTGTGGTGTCGTGACCTATACTGATAAAGGCGATTTCAACTTTTGCATTGGCCAGCACGTTCTCCGGATCTCTCCCCAACAAAAACTCCAGGTGATGCGTCGCCAAGAGATTGACACGTCAGCACTTGTCAGCCACTCTGATCGATCGATTCTGGTGTACAGCTGAAGGAGGGTAGGATGATCTAGCGCAATCCATCATCCAAACTCAGTTCGACTAGATGTCTAGCCGGATAATACCCGTTGTTGCAGCTGCGAGAAGTGGTAGGTCTTTGGGCAAAATTTCGCACCCTGTGTTCCACCAAATCACCTCGTACTCTCCATCCATTGCAGTACACACACACACATAAGTAATACGAGGGGAGTGTAGAAAGTAATGCAACATTGTTTTTTCAAAGCAGGTTGGTTTCATTCAGGATTCCAGTACACCCCATTATTATTCCCCACTCTTTTGGATATAATACCCTGTTTCTCAACGTAATCTCTGTTCAATGCGACAGCCTTAAACCACAGTACTGGGTGTGCCTGTATGGTACCATTCTACCGGTCAAGATGAGAGCCAACGTCTTGCTGGATGAATAATCTCCCAGTCATCTACGTACTGCTTCCTATGTAGTGTATCCTCTAATGGCCCAAACGGAAGGAAGGTGCGAAATCCAGTCTGTAGGATGGATGAGGAAGAACAGTTGCCATGATGACGGACACCTCTCCCAACGACTCAACATGCTTTTGTTGACTGCCATGTCTCCGTAGACATTCTGCAAGCGCCTATGAATATCTGCGATGCTCTGGTTTTTCGACAAAATAAACTTAATGGCAACTCTCTCCTTGGAACGTATATGGTTACAGACGCCGCTTTAAAGTCTAGGTTTAGAGCCGCCACATATCGTAATTTCATAAAACTATACGAGGTGAAGCGGGAATATTCCACCTGTCCCAGAAAAAATTCCGCATCTATTCAATCGAAATTGGCTGAGAAAAAATGTGTCGCAGTCACATCCGGAACGCCCCTCGTATTTCGTCGCTTACTGTCGTCGCCAATGCTAGCAGCCAGCAGTGTAGTGGTGCTGAGGTACTGACTGTCCAGGCGCGGCCCTCGTGGTCCCAGTGGCAGTAGCGGAGGCGGAAGTCCCTGCCGGCCTCGTTGAGGTCTGCGGCGCCCAGGCGGCGCACCCCCCCGACCGCCGCCGCCCCCGCGGCCAGGTCCTCGCAACCCGACACCGGCGCCGCCCCCGGCGCCGCCGCGCCCGCCTCCTCGTCGGTACGGCCGCCGTCCGCCCCCTCCGGCTCCGGCTCCGCCTCCGCCCCCGCCGTCGGCAGGAACGGCGGTTCCGGCTCCAGGTCCGACCCGCTGCCCTCCTGCCGACAGCAAGCGCCGCCAATGGCGACAGAAATACACTCTGCTCACCCGCTCGCTCTCCACATACTTCACTCGCTCTGCTCCGGTATCGGCACCGACGCTCGGAAGCACTCACACAAATTCTCATAGGCTTACACTAGCAAGCAGCGTTGACACATACAGACAGGTCAGCAACTTGTACCGCTAAACTTGTTGAGTCCTGCTTTTAACGATGCAGCAAAGTATCAAGACACGAAAATTATCGTTAGAGAACTTGGAAAAAAGACATTCTGTCACAAGACGTCAGTGACTGACGTATTGCGTCCTTTTATTTCAGGCACAACCACATTTTATGACAGTCATAACCGCTAATTAGTCGTACAACCTAAATGTCACTGATTTCTTCACTCCATTCAGTTACAGATTTCGATCACTACGACCAACATCAGATCGCTCTTATGAACAAAGGACGTGGATATTTTTTGGTAGCTGCATTATGAAAAGTTACAACAGGCTACAACGTGATCATTACACTAACATAAAAAAGTCTCCACTCACAAAAACCATTCATATGATCATAAAAATTATAACAATTAAAAAGTCAAGAATGATGTGGTGTTTGCTGAAGCAACTTCCGGCTTCACATCACTATAGACGCGTCTTGAGGTTTATGATGGTTATATTTTCATAATACACTGGGTGGTCCATTGATCGTGACCGGGCCAAATATCACACGAAATAAGCGTCAAACGAAAAAACTACAAAGAACGAAACTCGTCTAGCTTGAAGCTTGAAGGGGGAAGTCAGATGGCGCTATGGTTGGCCAGCTAGATGGCGCTGCCATAGGTCAAACGGATATCAACTGCGCTTATTTTAAATAGCAACCCCCATTTTTTTTTTATTGCATATTCGTGTAATACGTAAAGAAATATGAATGTTTTAGTTGGACCACTTTTTTCGCTTTGTGATAGACGGCGCTGTAATTGTCACAAACGTATAAGTACGTGGAATCACGTAACATTCCGCCAGTGCGGACGGTATTTGCTTCGAGATACATTACCCGTGTTAGCCCGTGCGGTTCTAGGCGCTTCAGTCTGGAACCGCGTGACCGCTACGGTCGCAGGTTCGAATCCTGCCTCGGGCATGGATGTGTGTGATGTCCTTAGGTTAGTTAGGTTTATGTAGTTCTATATTCTAGGGGACTGATGACCACGGATGTTGTCCCATAGTGCTCAGAGCCATTTGAACCATTACCGTGTTAAAATGGACCGTTTACCAATTGCGGAAAAGGTCGATATCGTGTTGATGTATGGCTATTGTGATCAAAATGCCCAACGGACGTGTACTATGTATGCTGCTCGGTATCCCGGACGACATCATCCACGTGTCCGGACCGTTCACCGGATAGTTACGTTATTTAAGGAAACAGGAAGTGTTCAGCCACATGTGAAACGTCAACCACGACCTGCAACAAATGATGACGCCGAAGTAGGTGTTTTAGCTGCTGTCGCGGCTAATCCGTACATCAGTAGCAGACAATTTACGCGAGAATCGGGAATCACAAAAACGTCAGTGTTGAGAATGCTACATCAACACCGATTGCACCCGTATCATATTTCTATGCATCAGGAACTGCATGGCGACGACTTTGGACGTCGTGTACATATCTGCCATTGCGCACAAGAGAAATTACGGGACGATGACAGATTTTTTGCACGCGTTCTATTTAGCGACGAAGCGTCATTCACCAACAGCGGTAACGTAAACCGGCATAATATGCAGTATTGGGCAACGGAAAATCTGCGATGGCTGCGACAAGTGGAACGTCACCGAACTTGGTGGGTTAATGTAAGGTGCGGCATTGTGGGAGGAAGGATAATAGGCCCCCATTTAATCGATGGCAATCTAAATGGTGCAATGTATGCTGATTTCTTACGTAATGTTCTACCGATGTTACTACAAGATGTTTCACTGCATAACAGAATAGCGATGTACTTCCAACATGATGAATGTCCGGCACATAGCTCGCTTGCGGTTGAAGCGGTATTGAACAGCACATTTCAAACAGGTGGATTGGTCGTCAAAGCACCATACCATGGCTCGCACGTTCACCGGATCTGGCGTCTCCGGATATCTTCCTGTAGTTTTTTCGTTTGACGCTTATTTCGTGAGATATTTGGCCCGGTCATGATCAATGGACCACCCTGTAGATGGGCAATTACGGAGTCCAGCATTCGGCAAATTAACCACTTCAAGAGTAAAACCACACTTCTGGCTAGTCGTAATAAAACTTAGTCATACCTACAAGATGCTTGTCAAAATGTGCGAAGCATGGCTGCTGAATGACCCAGGCCGGAAAACATCCTGTAGGATATATCAGAGGATCCGGTAGACACCAGCAGTAGAGGTGACAAAAGACGAAGGATACCTCCTAATATCGTGTCGTAATTCCTTTTGCCCGGTGTAGTACAGCAATTCATTGTGGTATGGACTCAACAAGCCATTGGATGCTGCCTGAGCTACGCTGCCTCCATGGTAGCCCATGATTGCGAAGGTGCAGTATTTTGTGTGCCAACTGACCTCTCGATTAAGTACCATAAATGCACCTTGGGATTCATGATGGGCTATCTGAGTGCCCAAATCATTCGCTCTGACTGTGTCGAAAATTGTTTTCAAACCAATCGCGAACAACTGTAGCCCAGCGAAATGTCGCTTTGAAATTCATACCTATTGCACCGTTGTTTGGGAACACGCAAGTCCATGAATGGCTGCAAATGGTGAATGATTGGTTCAGTTGGACCATATGTCCCAGTCCATTTTATATCAACTCAGCCCATACCGTTATGCAGCCACCACCAGCTTGCACAGTGCCTTATAGACAACCTGAGTCTACGGCTTCGCTACTTATCTGATAAGTCCACAATTTTACAGTCGCGAGCCCAGGAGAGACACTGCAGGCAACGTTGTGCCGTTAGCGAAAAATGGCTCTGAGCACTATAGGACTTAACAGCTGAGGTCATCAGTACCCTAGAACTTAGAACTACTTAAGCCTAACTAACCTAAGGACATCACAAACATCCATGCCCGAGGCAGGATTCGAACCTGCAGCGGTCGCGCGGTTCCAGACTGAAGCGCCTAGAACGGCTCGGCCACACAGGCCGGCTGCCGTTAGGAAAGGCCTTCGCGTAGATCGTCTATGTGCCCTAGCGGATATGTTAGTTATACGGCCCTCACTGATTCCTGCGATTATTTCGCGCAATGTTACTTGTCTGTTAGCACTGACAACTCTACGCGAACGCCACTGATCTCGGTGGTTAAGTAAAGGCAACTTGAGACTGCTTCGTCCGTGGTGAAAGTAATGCCAGAAATTTCTTATTCTCTGCACATTCTTGACGCCGTGGGCCTCACAATACTGGATTCCCTAACGGATTCCAAAATGGAATGTTCCCTGTGTCTAGCTACAACCACCATTCCGCGTTCAGAGTCTGGTAACTCCGTCGGAAACCATTTCACAAGAATCACCTGAGTACAAATGACTATTCTGTTTAAGCGCTGCTCCTTTATGCCTTGTGAACGCTGTACTACCGCGATCTGTATAGGTGCATATCTGTATCTCATGAATTTTGTCACCTCAGTGCATAATAATAATGCAAAGAAACTTAAAATCCGGTGTGATGTGCGTACTTCCGCAGCACTGCTAACAGGCCGATGTTGTGTAAGCAAACGGGGAGGCAACCTGACTCATTCAGAAGTCATGTTTCGTACATTTTGACAGGCATCCTTTGGGTGTACTCAAATTCATTATGACAACCTACCATTGTGATTTTACACCTAACGTGGATAATTTTCCGAATGCTGGTACTCTGTAATCGTCCACCTACATAACGAAAATACAGCCATTATAAACCTGAAGGTGCGTCTATACTGACGTGAAGCCGGTAGTTTCGAATAAAGCACCTTCATACAGCTATGCGGCTTTTGAAAACACCTCATCACTCTCGACTTTTTTATTGTTATTATATTAATGATAATTTGAATGCTCATTGAGTTGTTCATAATGTCTCTGAGCTGTGGTTGCCCTCCCCAGAATGTTGCTTATATAATCATGTTACCACTCACCAAAATTTTAAGTAAATGCTTTGACAATAGATGTAATGAACATTTTATTCACAAAGTGACGCCCATGGAAAATACTATCTGACGATGGCCCATGCAGACAGAAACCGGCAATGTCAGAAATAAAAGGAAATTCACATTTTTGCCAGAGATGCAAGTCATATTAAGACCCTGACAAAATCATGAATGGCTATCCACTGCTTCACGAAGCTACAGATAATCTGTCAGTCTAAAAAGCTTAGATACTGGATTAATAAAAACTAGAAAAAAGATAATATGGTGATTTTAATGCTTCACGTTGTCTAGGGTAAATCAGGGTGATACGGTGAACAAAAAATTTGGGCCTCGTAGAAGACAAGAAATTGCTTATTTAAACAATATAAAAACACTCTCCTTTCACAAAATACATAAGTAACACATTAACAGTACCACATCCTCTTTAAGGCACTACAAAAGTTAAAAAAAAAAACAATACTTTATACATGGATGAAATGGTGAATGCCCTTTGGGTGAAATGGTGAACTTATTTCCCCTACTTTTTGCCACATACGTCACACATATATTCATATTTCGAACAGTCTTCATGCAGCCAAAGTTGGCAGCTAATACATTTCATCCAATCCACATCCTTTTTAGTGCAACTATACAGTTCACCGCACCCTACACAACAACACTCTTCGTCATCCGCGTTGTCATCATCGCCTTGCAATTGGATATCCAGCGACGAGTCGGATTTGGTGTCAGTGATAGACGCTTTTCGTTTCTTAGGCTGCTTCTTTTTGATAATTCCTTTGGTAGTCTCTTTGCTTATTATTTTTCATTTTGTTACGGTTTTTCCTTTGGTTACGGTTTCTCCTTTGGTCCTCTTTTTAGCATTTGCTCTCCTCTTCACTGACTCTTTTTGTCGTTTTCTGTTTCGCAGGTTGTCGATGTTTTCTGGAGAAGTCAAAACCTCAGCTAAAGCTCTGGACTTCTTCCTTGCAGATACAACTTTATCTAGGAAAGGTATCGGCGAAATATGGTCCAAGAGTTTGCCAGGGGTTATTTGAGACTCTTCTGTTGCCACTGTCGAGGTCATATCTGCTGCTTCTGATGAAGACTGCATGTTTTCCTGTGGATTTTCCACCCGTTGCGAACAGCCCAGTTGTGGTGGAGCTTGTATGTGTTCAAGTCCCTGATCGTTATCTACGTCTGCAGTTGCTTCTTCCGAGGGATTAGGTAGCTCCTGCCAGTGCGAACAACTTGGTCGAGGTGAAGTAGGTCTGTTTTCATGTCGTTCGTTGTTTTCCTGATGTTGATATGAAGCTGATGTCAAAAACGCGTATTCGAGGATGACATCAGGATCAAACGGGATGATTCCTGTACTTCTGAACCCCGATATTGCATTCTCTGTCGTAGATGCTTGAACCCATGCCTTTGTAAGCAGTCCTCCGAACACTAGTCTGGAAATTTTTCTATTTGGATTCATTTTAATGTACGAATTGCAAGCATTGTAATAATAGGATTTCAGAGCTTTAAAAAATGCTCTGTCTAGCGGCTGCAGACAGTGTGTGGTGTGGCTGGGTAGACAGAGCAAAATTATGTTTTTTTCTTCTGCAAACTCTAATGTATCCACGCTGCTGCAATGAGAGCTATGTCCATCCAAAATAAGCACGACTGTTCCCTGAGGCTTCCTCGGTGCAAAATGGTTCCTTAGCCACAAAAGAAAATATCAGTTGTTAACTACGCCGACTTTTGTGACATGAAAATCGTGGAATCCGGCGGCATACCGTCCTTGTACTCCTCCTAAGCCCCTGGATCGATTTCAGCCGATCCTGGTACTCATATTACTTACATTCCCGAAAGAAATACTGTGGGTGGGTGTGATAACATAGACAACTGGGGGAGAAAGAGATGGACAGACAGAGAGAGGGAAGGTGGAGATGGACAGATATATGAAGTACGAGGAGATGAACAGAGAGAGAGAGAGAGGAGGGGGAAATGGATAGAGAAAAGGGAAGAGGGGCAGATGGTCAGAGAGCGAGGAGGAGGAGATGGGCAGAGGGGTAAACAGGAGGAAAATGGAAGGAATGAGTGGTGAGGAGGAGATGGACTGAAAGAAAGAGGGAGAAGAAGAGGTGGACTGAAAGATATATATATATATATATATATATATATATATATATATATATATATATATATATATGGGAGGATTAGATGGACAAAGAAAGGAGGAGGAGGAGATGGGCAGAGGAGGGAGGCGAGAGTGGACAGTGAGAGGGGGAGTAGGAGATACGCAGAGGGGGCACGAGGGGTTGTACAGAGGGTGGGAGTGGAGGAGATGAGGGGGTGAGGAGGGTATATAGGGGACAGGAGGAGATGAACTTCGGAGGGTGAGGAGAGTAGAGAGAGAGGGAGGAGGAGACAGGAAGAGGAGGGGAGAGTTCCAGATGGGCAGATAGTGGGACATGAGGAGATGTACAGAGAGGAGAGCTTAGGAGACAAAGAGAGGGGGAAGGAGGAATGGACTAATTGAATTGGTAAATAAACATACCCATGCAATGCCGAGTACTCAGCTGGCAAATTAATGAAGTGATTCTGCTACCTCTGAGCAGCTTCTGACTTTCCTCGATTTACCATCGTCTGCTAGAGCAGACAGTATGCTTTCAGGCCTAGCATCACCAAGTCAAGACAGCTCAATTAGCATTTCGTAAATACGTTTTCATTCAAACAAATTCGGCATTCTGTAGAGACCCTTTTTTTATTTTGATAAAACGACACTGCTTAAAATTGGCCTTCACCGTAATTTGTAATTATATAAATGATCATTTGAATAAGAAGCTTTGCAGTTATAATGTACAGCTTTGTTGGTGAAATAATAATTACGACACAAGCCATCTAAAAGCAGTAGCTGTGAAGGAGAGAGATTTTCATCTGATTGACGAACTGGCAGGTAGTGTTTGGTTTCACAGTTACAGCTGCATCTCTTTTGATGGCACTGTATTTTTGTTTTTCAGTAATGGTATAGTTCAATCCTGCTGTCAGCGTTTTCGATGGCGCTGGATGATGGTAATTAACAAAGAGTGCGTAAAGTTTTTGCTTGTTGTTCAAATCTCAGTCATTACAGGAAACCATCCACCTGTAGCGCTGGCCAAAAATACGAGCCTCAACTAAGGCAAATACATTGAGGTGATAAAAGTCATGGGATAGATACTAATATCGTGATGGATCTCCTTTTGCTCGACGTAGTGCAGAAAATCGGCGTGGCATGGACTCAACATGTCTTTAGAACTCCTACGCAGAATACTGAACAATGCTGCCACTACACCTATCCGTAACAGCGAAACTATTGCGGATGTAGGATTTTGTGGACGAGCTGACTTCTCCATTATGTCCCAAAAATGTTCAATGGTATTCGTGCCAGGCGCTCGTATTGTCCACAGTATTCATCAAACCAACTGTGGCCAACCGTGGCCTGGTTATATAGCGCAATGTCACCCATTGTTGTTTGGGAACAAGAAGCCCATGAATGGCTAAAAATTAAAGGGTTGCGGTCACGAGGGTGCACGACCTCGTGGTAAACCGGATCCAGTAAGCTTTAAGATGAGTGCATTTCAATCCAAGTACGGAAACCTGCAGTACTGTGATATCTCGCGATTCTCCAGTGACTTTGGTCCGTGTTGCTGCTCGTAGTGTCGCCGAGGCGAAGCGAGTAGAGTGCTCTTGGCGTATTGTTCTATTGTTGCATTTGGTTCTTCGGACGTCAGATAGCCTCAGTAAGATTATAATTAGTCATTCGTAGACTGCCACTAGTCTGAGTTTCCATCTTGTGAAGTGAATGCAATTCTTCACTGCCTATATCATCGCTCGCGAAAAAGTTTGTTGCCAGATCCTCTCAGAGGTCGATTCCTGGTGCACTGTCTGTGTCCCCTTGGTTCTTGTGTTTTATTATCTCATTCCCCCTCGTGGTGATCAGTTGCTTGTTTTTTTTTTAAGCAACCTTCGCCATTGTGTTTCCTGTTTAACAGCAGATTTCTAAATTTTTTTAATATTATTGCCGTTCCTGGTGTGTGGTGATCAGTTGCTTGTCTTTTAAAATTAACCTTTGCTATTGTATTTGCTGTTTTACAGCAGGGTTT
Organism: Schistocerca serialis cubense; assembly: GCF_023864345.2. Taxonomy (NCBI): domain Eukaryota; kingdom Metazoa; phylum Arthropoda; class Insecta; order Orthoptera; family Acrididae; genus Schistocerca; species Schistocerca serialis. Next base: position 130,405,187 of record NC_064638.1, read on the forward strand.
TAAATTTTTAATATAATTGTCATTCTTGGCGTTACAGCAGTTTTTTAAATGGTTGTGTTACCAAGTTAACCATCATTTTATCTCACCCGTTTGGTGATCAGTTGCTTGTCCTTTTAAATCAATTTTAATTTTAATAATGAGCAGCCTCAGTTGCACCGTTTACCTAGAATTTACATAGGTTTCAGTCGTTATTCTGAAGAAGGTTGGGTTATCCCGACTGAAACCTGGGTAAATGCTAGGTAAACGGTGCAACTCAGGCTTTTCATTATTAAAATTAAAATTAATATTTATATAGTTGCTGACAGGGGCGCGAAATGTTGAAGACTTTTAAATTAACCTTTGCTATTGTATTGGCCGTTTTAACTACTAGATTTTAACTACTAGGTTTCAGTAGATGCACAGAAGACCCATATAGGATATGCTATAAACGATATCGCAGACAACGCATCTGGGAGGAGCGATAAACCGATGGAACACACCCACCATGCTCAGAAGGGCACATGAAGCTAGAAGTCGAAGAGAGAGTCCCTAATGGTTCAAATGGTTCAACTGGCTCTGAGCACTATGGGACTTAACAACTGAGGTCATCAGTCCCCCTTTTTTTTTTGGTCATCAGTCTACCGACTGGTTTGATGCGGCCCGCCACGAATTCCTTTCCTGTGCTAACCTCTTCATCTCAGAGTAGCACTTGCAACCTACGTCCTCAATTATTTGCTTGACGTATTCCAATCTCTGTCTTCCTCTACAGTTTTTGCCCTCTACAGCTCCCTCTAGTACCATGGAAGTCATTCCCTCATGTCTTAGCAGATGTCCTATCATCCTGTCCCTTCTCCTTATCAGTGTTTTCCACATATTCCTTTCCTCTCCGATTCTGCATAGAACCTCCTCATTCCTCATCTTATCAGTCCACCTAATTTTCAACATTCGTCTATAGCACCACATCTCAAATGCTTCGATTCTCTTCTGTTCCGGTTTTCCCACAGTCCATGTTTCACTACCATACAATGCTGTACTCCAGACGTACATCCTCAGAAATTTCTTCCTCAAATTAAGGCCGGTATTTGATATTAGTAGACTTCTCTTGGCCAGAAATGCCTTTTTTGCCATAGCGAGTCTGCTTTAGATGTCCTCCTTGCTCCGTCCGTCATTGGTTATTTTACTGCCTAGGTAGCAGAATTCCTTAACTTAATTGACTATGTGACCATCAATCCTAATGTTAAGTTTCTCGCTGTTCTCATTTCTACTACTTCTCATTACCTTCGTCTTTCTCCGATTTACTCTCAAACCATACTGTGTACTCATTAGACTGTTCATTCCGTTCAGCAGATCATTTAATTCTTCTTCACTTTCACTCAGGATAGCAATGTCATCAGCGAATCGTATCATTGATATCCTTTCACCTTGCATTTTAATTCCACTCCTGAACCATTCTTTTATTTCCATCATTGCTTCCTCGATGTACAGATTGAAGAGTAGGGGCGAAAGGCTACAGCCTTGTCTTACACCCTTCTTAATACGAGCACTTCGTTCTTGATCTTCCACTCTTATTATTCCCTCTTCGTTGTTGTACATATTGTATATGACCCGTCTCTCCCTATAGCTTACCCCTACTTTTTTCAGAATCTCGAACAGCTTGCACCATTTTATATTGTCGAACGCTTTTTCCAGGTCGACATATCCTATGAAAGTGTCATGATTTTTCTCTAGCCTTGCTTCCATTACTAGCCGCAACGTCAGAATTGCCTCTCTCGTCCCTTTACTTTTCCTAAAGCCAAACTGATCGTCACCTAGCGCATTCTCAATTTTCTTTTCCATTCTTCTGTATATTATTCTTGTAAGCAGCTTCGATGCATGAGCTGTTAAGCTGATTGTGCGATAATTCTCGCACTTGTCAGCTCTTGCCGTCTTCGGAATTGTGTGGATGATGCTTTTCCGAAAATCAGATGGTATGTCGCCAGACTCATATATTCTACACACCAACGTGAATAGTCGTTTTGTTGCCACTTCCCCCAATGATTTTAGAAATTCTGATGGAATGTTATCTATCCCTTCTGCCTTATTTGACCGTAAGTCCTCCAAAGCTCTTTTAAATTTCGATTCTAATACTGCATCCCCTATGTCTTCTAAATCGACTCCTGTTTCTTCTTCTATCACATCAGACAAATCTTCACCCTCATAGAGGCTTTCAATGTATTCTTTCCACCTATCTGGTCTCTCCTCTGCATTTAACAGTGGAATTCCTGTTGCACTCTTAATGTTACCACCGTTGCTTTTAATGTCATCAAAGGTTGTTTTGACTTTCCTGTATGCTGAGTCTGTCCTTCCGACAATCATATCTTTTTCGATGTCTTCACATTTTTCCTGCAGCCATTTCGTCTTAGCTTCCCTGCACTTCCTATTTATTTCATTCCTCAGCGACTTGTATTTCTGTATTCCTGATCTTCCCGGAACATGTTTGTACTTCCTCCTTTCATCAATCAACTGAAGTATTTCTTCTGTTAGCCGGCCGAAGTGGCCGTGCGGTTAAAGGCGCTGCAGTCTGGAACCGCAAGACCGCTACGGTCGCAGGTTCGAATCCTGCCTCGGGCATGGATGTTTGTGATGTCCTTAGGTTAGTTAGGTTTAACTAGTTCTAAGTTCTAGGGGACTAATGACCACAGCTGTAGAGTCCCATAGTGCTCAGAGCCATTTCTTCTGTTACCCATGGTTTCTTCGCAGCTACCTCCTTTGTACCTATGTTTTCCTTCCCAACTTCTGTGATGGCCCTTTTTAGAGATGTCCATTCCTCTTCAACTGTACTGCCTACTGCGCTATTCCTTGTTGCTGTATCTATAGCGTCAGAGAACTTCAAACGTATCTCGTCATTCCTTAGTACTTCCGTATCCCACTTCTTTGCGTATTGATTCTTCCTGACTAATGTCTTGAATATCAGCCTACTCTTCATCACTACTATATTGTGATCTGAGTCTATATTTGCTCCTGGGTACGCCTTACAATCCTGTATCTGATTTCGGAATCTCTGTCTGACCATGATGTAGTCTAATTGAAATCTTCCCGTATCTCCCGGCCTTTTCCAATTATACCTTCTTCGCTTGTGATTCTTGAACAGGGTATTCGCTATTACTAGCTGGAACTTGTTACAGAACTCAATTAGTCTTTCTCCTCTTTCATTCCTTGTCCCCTAGCCCATATTCTCCTGTAACCTATTCTTCTACTCCTTCCCCTACAACTGCATTCCAGTCGCCCATGACTATTAGATTTTCGTCCCCCTTTACATAATGCATTACCCTTTCAATATCCTCATACACTTTCTCTATCTGTTCATCTTCAGCTTGCGACGTCGGCATGTATACCTGAACTATCGTTGTCGGTGTTGGTCTGCTGTCGATTCTGATTAGAACAACCCGGTCACTGAACTGTTCACAGTAACATACCCTCTGCCCTACCTTCCTATTCATAACGAATCCTACGCCTGTTACACCATTTTCTGCTGCTGTTGATATTGCCCGATACTCATCTGACCAGAAATCCTTGTCTTCCCTCCACTTCACTTCACTGTCCCCTACTATGTCTAGATTGAGCCTTTGCATTTCCCTTTTCAGATTTTCCAGTTTCCCTACCACGTTCAAGCTTCTGACATTCCACGCCCCGACTGGTAGAACGTTATCTTTTCGTTTATTATTCAATCTTTTTCTCATGGTAACCTCACCCTTGGCAGTCCCCTCCCGGAGTTCCGAATGGGGGACTATTCCGGAATCTTTTGCCAATGGAGAGATCATCATGACACTTCTTGAATTACAGGCCACATGTCCTGTGGATACACGTTACGTGTCTTTAATGCAGTGGTTTCCATTGCCTTCTGCATCCTCTTGTCGTTGATCATTGCTGATTCTTCAGGACAAGAGAGTGCCCTGAACCTCTATTCGCTCCTCCGCCCTCTTTGACAAGGCCGTTGGTAGAATGAGGCTGACTTCTTATGCCGGAAGTCTTCGGCCGCCAATGCTGATTATTTATCAAAATTTAGGCAGTGCCTGGGATCGAACCCGCGACCGAAGACGTTTTTTGATTATGAATCAAGGACGCTACCCCTAGACCATTACTTAAACCCAACTAACCTGAGGACATCACACAGCCATGCACAAGGCAGCATTCGAACTTGCGACCGTAGCGCCTAGAACCGCTCGGCCACACAGGCCGGCAGCCCCTGATAGAGGGAGGAAGGTTTTCACTGAGGGCTTGTGGTATTTCGGCAGGATGTCAAAGCCGGCAGAAGAAATATGCCTAACCATTCTATTGTATGTATTGTATGTTAACTTGCAGCCTAGCAACGACGGAGAGGCTCCATCCCCATCGCAGCCGCAGTGGTCCGCAACCCCATGACGACTACCGCAGTCCACTTCAACCCTCCGCCGCCCCACACCGAATCCAGGGTTATTGTGCGGTTCGGCACCCGGTGGATCCCCCCAGGGAACGTCTCACACCAGACGATTGTAACCCCTATGTTTGCGTGGAAGAGTAATGGTGGCGTAGGCGTACGTGGAGAACTTGTTTGCGCAGAAATCGTGGACATAATGTAGCCATGTATGGAAGTGATATATGGACAATAACTAGTTTGGACAAGAAAAGAATAGAAGCTTTCGAAATTTGGTGTTACAGAAGAATGCTGAAGATTAGATGGGTAGATCATGTAACTAATGAGGAGGTATTGAATAGGATTGGGGAGAAGAGAAGTTTGTGGCACAACTTGACTAGAAGAAGGGATCGGTTGGTAGGACATGTTCTGAAGCATCAAGGGATCACCAATTTAGTATTGGAGGGCAGCGTGGAGGGGAAAAATCGTAGAGGGAGACCAAGAGATGAATACACTAAACAGATTCAGAAGGATCTAGGTTGCAGTAGGTACTGGGAGATGAAGAAGCTTGCACAGGATAGAGTAGCACGGAGAGCTGCATCAAACCAGTCTCTGGACTCAAGACCACAACAACAAGAACAATGTAGCTGAGGCAGAATAAGGGGAACCAGCCAGCATTCACTGTGGCAGATGGAAAACCGCCTAAAAACCATCACCGGACCTCGACACAAGTCCGCCGTGCGGATTCGTGCCGGGGACCAGGCGCTCCTTCCCGCCTGGAATGCCTAACCACACGGAACAATTCTGACAGTTCCTTTATCCAAAGAGGTACATGAGAGCAAAAAATTAACAAAACAGAAAATATCGCCTTGAGTATGGGCCAAAACAGGGGCCTGCCACAACACAATGAAGGCTTTCACGTAATTTTTCCCTGAATACCGTGTGTGACGACTGTCGCCGCCGCGAAATGGCTGCCCGCTGCGCACCTACAGATGGCACGCGCGTCCTGTCTTGATTAAAGCGCCCAGTGAGTGAGCAGTGGGCAGCGGAGGAGCGGCCTTGACCCGCCGCCGCGCATCAGGCTGTGTCTGGCAGCGCGCGTCATCGCAGCCTCACGCCGCCCGCTACCGGCGCACCGGCAGCGTGGCATGCGAGAGCGCGCCTACCGACACGCACCAATGTCGGTGCACACCGACGTCCGATTCAGTGTTCATTGGAGGCGAGGACTTGCTTGTTCAGTAACTAGAGCAATGTCAAACTTGGGCTCAGTTCCACAAGCTCCTTGAGTTTACACTCATGCTCATAAATTAAGGATAATTGCATAATGTGGTGCCACACAACGTGGCACTACACAAAACTGGCGCTACTAGCATAGGCACATAGGGAACACACACGACGCAGATCTGTAAGTCCACGGTATTGGTGATAAGTTGAGAAAACCGTCCCGAAACACACGTGCTACAAAACGCCAGTTTCCTGCACGTGTATACCAGGCATCAGTATGGAATATGATCACCATGCACCCGTACACAGACCGCAAAACTGGTTATACTCTGGAACAGGTGGTCGAGCAGCTGATGGGGTATAGCCTCCCATTGTTGGACCAGTGCCTGTCGGAGCAACTGAAGTATCCTAGGTTTTGAAGACGTGCAGCGATACTTCGACCGAGGGCATCCTAGACGTGCTGGATGAGATTTAGGTCTGGAGAACAGGCACGCCACTCCATTCGCCTGGTATCTTGTTTCAATGTGCTCCTCCACGATGGCAGCTCGGTGGGGCCGTGTGTTATCATCCATTAGGAGGAAGGTGGGACTCACTGCACCCCTGGAAAGGCGGACATACTGGTGCAAAATGACATCCCTATACACCTGACCTGGTACAGTTCCTCTGTCAAACACGTGCAGGAGTGTACGTGCACCAATCATAATCCCACTCCATACCATCAAACCACGACCTCCACACAGGTCACTTTCAAGGACTTTAAGGGGTTGGTATCTGTTTCCCGGTTCACACCAGATGAAAACCCGGCTATAATCACTGTTCAGACTATACCTGGACTCGTTCGTGAACATAACCTGGGACCACTGTTCCAATGGCCGGCCATGTACTGTGTTCTTGACACCAGGCTTTACGAGCTCCCCTGTGACCAAGGGTCAGTGTAATGCACCTTACAGGTCTCCGGGCGAATAAACCATGTCTGTTCAGTCGTCTGTAGACTGTGTATCTGGAGAGAACTGTTTCAGTGGCTGCGGCAAGGTTCCGAGCAATACTCCGTGGTCGTCTGCAGCCACTGACGGTGAGATATCGGTCTTCTTGTGGTGCTGTACACTGTGGACGACCAGTACTGTAGCGCCTGGACACGTCTCCTGTCTGCTGGAATCGTTGCCATAATCTTGAGATCACACTAAGTGGTAGACGGAGGACCCGTGCTACGACCTGCTGTGTTTGACCAGCCTCCGGTGGCCCTATTATTCTACCCCTCAATACGTCACCAATACGTGTTGTTTGAGTCATTTTCAACACACAGCCACCATTAGCACGTCTGAAAACGCCTGAACACTTACTCACTGCACCGTACTCTGACAAGAACCATACACCTCTGCGTATGTGGACTGCTGCCAGCGCCACCGCATGGATATACCCCGAGGTGATTTAAACCCGCAAAGCGCCCACCAGAGCGTTGTTTCACCATGTACCAGCATTATCCTTAATTTATGAGCATGAGTGTACATTGTCGGTTGTAGAGGGGTATATTTTATTATTTCATTTATTATTATTTCATATATTATTAGATACTCTGTACATTAATAAGCTAGCAGCCTGATTATCCTCCTTAGAGCCAGAATTGAAAACAATCCTTGTTCACAAATGGCAATAACCACTTTGCTAACACTGCTAATTGCATGAAGTGGCACAATAAAAGGTGTCCGAGGGGTCCGCCGTTCGGATTCGCCACATATCGGATCTGACCGGAACACTTCATGTCGACTTTCCTGTTTTTTCATTTCTGCACACGCCAGCGAACTAGCAGCTGTAGTCTCAAATTTGTGCGGTGATGTTAAACGTTGCAGTTTCTATTAGTAGCGTCGAGTGCCGATTGCGTCAGAATTTCCCCACACACGCCTCTGCCCACCGCAAAGACCAGTCTTGTCATTTAGACATTTTCAGCAACCGTTTTTGAAGAATGCCGATGTGAAGAAATAGCACAATAGTTGCGTTAAAAATTATTTTTTAACGTATCTGGTGTGCTATTTCTTCACATCGGAAATCTTGTTATTCCATTCACACCGCCACCCTCCAGCGCAGTCGGATTTCTTCTTTGTGCCACCAGAACTTGCTTCACACAGTCAAAGAGAAAGTCTGGACATGATAAAGCTCAAAAAGTAGTAAGAGTCCTTCACACAGTGAAAGTATAATTACTTTCTACTACAATTTCAAAAGAACAATTCAAAGGCACAGTTTCAAATATTTTACCAAAAATTACCTTGTAGAGCCGTTGAACGTAATGGACAGTGTCTTGAAAGGGGGATATAAGATGAACATCACCAAAAGCAAAACGAGGATAATGGAATGTAGTCGAATTAAGTAGGGTGACGCTGAGGGAATTAGATTCGGTAATGAGACACTTAAAACAGGAAATGAGTTTTGCTGTTTGGGGAGCAAAACAACTGATGACGCTCGAAGTAGAGAGGATATAAAATGTAGGCTGGTAATGGCAAGGAAAGCGTTTCTGAAGAAGAGAAATTTGTTAACATCGAGTACAGATTAAAGTGTCAGGAAGTCGTTTCTGCAGGTATGTGTATGGAGTGTAGCCATGTATGATAGTGAAACATGGACGATAAATAGCGTGCACAAGAAGAGAATAGAAGCTTTCGAAATGTGGTGCTACAGAAGAATGCTGAAGATTAGATGGGTAGATCACATAACTAATGAGGAGGTATTGAAGAGAATTGGGAAGAAGAGAAATTTGTGGCACAACTTGGCTAGAAGAAGGAAACGGTTGGTAGGACATGTTCTGAGGCATCAAGGGATCAAAAAGGGCAGCGTGGAGGGGAAAAATCGCAGAGGGAGACCAAGAGATGAATACACCAAGCAGATACAGAAGGATGAGAGTTGCAGTAGTTACTAGCAGATGAAGAAGTTTGCACAGTATAGAGTTGCATGGAGAGCTGCATCATACCAGTCTCTGGACTGAAGACCACAACAACAACAACCAAAAATTGTCAAAAACTATGATATAAAATGAAAGCAACGGCACTCAATGTTGCCGTTGTGATATCGATATATTGATGTGTCGGTGCAAAATAATATGCTGACAAATATCGATATTATCTGAAGTTATATCGATAGTTTACCATCACCCCTAGTGTGAAGACTGGTTTCGTGCAGTTCTTCACTCTACCCCGTGCAAGCTATGAATAACTACTGCATCCTATATCTATTTGAACCTGCTTACTGTATTTATCTCTTGCTCTCCGTCTACCATTTTAACCATACACACTTCCCTCAGCATATGTCATATCAACGAATTCCTACTTTTACTCAATTCATACTACAGATTCAATTTCGTACACAGAAAACGGGAATGCCGCATCAATGATTCCCGCAAAAGAGCGAGATTGCCTGTACGGGATCATGTAAGAAACAGTAACAGCTTTCTTTTGCGCTCGACGGACACCAAGCTGCATTCATTGTTAGGTTCCGAAACGTATCTACTTCCTTTTATCGACCTCTATATTTCAATATTTCCTATGGGTATTCTCAAATGTGTAAACTGTTTCTGAGAAATGTCATGTCGCGTTATTATGTGGCTTTTTTCTCAAATTGTTGTGAACCGACAACGGGATGACGGTGGACACGTGCGCGTACAACACAAATTAGAAATAAATATTGACGGAGCTCTTACACAGTCACAAATTGTTCCTTTGTTATACCTAATATTTCCCGTTAAAGACGCGTACGTAATGTACCATGGAAGATACGCAAATACAAAATCTTCATTGTTAACAGCCGCATATAAACTTATTTCTAGATGATTATTGATTATCTGTTAAGCGTAGAAGCGGCATAAAGGTTGTTGCGTTAAACATAAACACTTTAGACCACCAGATGTCAAAGCTATCTCGTTTGGTGAAATCGCAATGCATGAAAGTCGCTTTTTTATTTTAATTTCTTTCCATTCTGCTATTTTCTCTCCGTAAATACCCGACGTCTGGTCATTCTTTATGTCTTGAAAGACCTATATGCCTGTAAACTCGCGAACTGTAACTTCATCGTTCTGTAGCCTTTCGTCTACTACTATATTTGTTCGCGGCGCTTCATAAAGAGAGACCCACATCTCTAGGTAGTTAGCTCGTCGATTTAGGACGGTGAGAACCGAAGGGATGTTTGGGATGGCCATCAGTGGTTTCGGAGTACGGAAAATGGGACAAGGTCAGAGCTCGGTGCGGCGCTGCATTATCCTGTTAGCCACTGTGTGTGCCGCTTCCTCTGCGAACGCGGCTGGCCTTCACTGTTAAGACCTCATTCACTCAACATAGTGCACAAGATTTACGACCTGGCCTACAATGGAACAGCTGTCACAGTTTCTCTCGACTCTTACACTAAAATATCAACCTCTCCCTGAGAAATTTACCATAAGTCTCGAAAAGGTTAAAATACGAAATTGGAAATTTGTGTTAAGGACTATGGGACCAAACTGTGGTGTCACCGCCAGACACCACACTTGCTACGTGGTAGCTTAAATCGGCCGCGGTCCACTTAGTACATGTCGGACCCGCGTGTCGCCACTGTGTGATCGCAGACCGAGCGCCACCACAAGGCAGGTCTCGAGATACGGAATAGCACTCGCCCCAGTTGTACGACGACTTTGCTAGCGACTACACTGACGAAGCCTTTCTCTCATTTGCCGAGAGACAGTTAGAATAGCCTTCAGCTAAGTCCATGGCTACGATCTAGCAAGGCGCCATTAGCCTTACATAGTTTGACAGTTATCGTATGAAATGTCTCATCAAGAACGATGTATACAACAAGGATTAAAAGTTAAGTAATAGCAGCTACGTACTTTTCTTTATAACATTAATAAGTATCCTGTTTCAGACCTCTATCTAGCCTACTTGAGATTACGCGTGCCTTTCGGCTACTTCAGTGTGGCGTAGCTGTCTTGTTACGCCACAACACAAACTGCTTAGGTCATCGGTCCCTAGGCTTACGCACTACTTAACCTAAACTAAACTGACTTCCGCTAAGGACAACACATACACCCATGGCCGAGGGAGGACTCGAAGAACCTTCGACAGGGGGAACCGTGCGAACCGCGACAAGGCGCCCAATACTTGCCCATACGGCCGTTGAAGCGGTGAAAACCTTCCCGAAGAAAACGCGGTTGTTATCTTTCTGAGCACATATACTGGAAACAGTAAAACAGTAGAAGAAATAACAAAAGCATTGAAACATAATTTCCGCGGTTGCTGTTGTACTTTACAATCGTTCAATCAGATCTTTAAACATGTTCATGTATTATGAAATCTTCCCCTAACTTCACAATTTTTGAAACGGTAAAAATCTAATAGTATATTTAACAACAAATTCAATCATATATGATAACGTTACATCCCGAAGTACGCGCGCTCTGTGCGTCGTATGACGCTTGTCATTCATGGCGATAGTGTTGCTTGCAAATTCACAGTGCAACCATACAAGACGGGCTGCTGATGGCTTTAATTAAAACACTAAGGTCTCGCTCTATATCGAGGCCGGGAGTAGCCAACGTGGAGGTGGCGAGACGATATTCCCGTTTTGTTTTTTCGTGGTCTTTGTTTTATTTGTTTGCTGTTTGTTTTGTTTCGTTTCTTTGGTTGTTTCGTTTCGGATATTACATTTGCCATCTACTTTGTTATTTCACAGTATCGAGGTTGTGTTGCCTTATCTTTTATAGTGAGTGCAATAAGAAGGGGACGTTATACTATCCATTGCAAAGAAGTGCTGCATACACATTGAGCACCACACACTTCTGATTATTGCATTATTATTGCACAATTTACAGCATGTATCACAATTTTTAAAGCAGTAGTTAGCAGGAGGTTCATATTTATCAGGTTTTCCTGTGATGCATCCGCTCTTGAACCACGTGTATCTAAATATTATACCTAAACATTTTCACGAATCGAGGGGACGGAAACTGATTATGAATCAAAGTTTGTAAGACTGGAGCGCCCCTCAAGATTAGTGGTTCGTAGGAGAACGAGGTCACAATGCATTGCACAACAGAATTAAACAATCACTTTTTCGAAGCCCAGTAATTATTTCCCATTGCAACGTATAGGTATGACATTTGGCTCAAAAGTGCAAAGCAACCTCCCTCTGTAACGATGCAAAAGCTTAGCGCTCTGCGACGTTACCCTCAGATTCGAGGACGATTCTAACACCAAGATGTCGACACGCGCGAGAAAAAAGTCAGAGGTCAGAAGTTCACTTGAGATGTAAGATGGCTTAATGAAACACTTAATGAAAATCACTTCGGACATGCATGCATCGTTCTTCTTAATAACACAAGCACTGCAGTATCGTCTCAACGAACGAGGTGTGGACCCCATGACTTCTGCAATTATTAGTGAAACACTAAATGGTACAAAATCTGAGGTAGAGTTCGGGGGAGAAATTTCAAAACATTTTGAAATTAAAACAGGTGTAGAGAAGGTGATGGACTCTCTTCAGTGTTTTTCGATTATGTCTCAGAAAAAAGTAATCCAGAATGGTGGAAAGTGGAGCTACAAATTGACTCGGCTGGTCCCGGCAGAGGTTCGAGTCCTCCCTCGGGCATGGGTGTGTGTGTTTGTCCTTAGGATAATTTCGGTTAAGTAATGTGTAAGCTTAGGGATTGATGACCTTAGCAGTTAAGTCCCATAAGATTTCACATACATTTGAACACTTTTGAACAAATTGACTAAACAATCAAATTAGGAAGAACCAGTGTTAGCATAAACTGCACTCAAGCTCATAAATTAAGCATAATGCTGATACATGCTGAAACAACGCTCTGGTGGGCGGTTTGCGGTTTTAAATCACCTCGGTGTATGACCATGCGGTGCATTTGACCTGCGGTCGTCGAATTGTGGCGCTGGCAGCAGTCCACATACGCAGAGGTGTGTTGGTGCACGTCAGGGTACGGTGCAGCGAATGAGTGTGCAGACGCTTTGAAACGTGCTAATGGTTCAAACAACACATATTGATGACGTTATGAGAGGTAGAATACTAGGGCGACTGGAGGTTGCTCAAACACAGCAGGTCGTAGCACGGGCCCTCCGTGTGCAACAAAGTGTGATCTCAAGATTATAGCAACGATTCCAGCAGACAGGACACGTGTCCAGGCTCTACAGTACGGGTCGTCCACAGTGTACAACACCACAAGAAGACCGATATCTCACCATCAGTTCCCCGCAGAAGGCCACAGAGTATTGCAGGTAGCCTTGCTCAGGACCTGACCGCAGCCACTGGAACAGATGTCTCCTGACACACAGTCTACAGACAACAGACATGTTTTTTTCACCCGGAGACCTGCAAGGTGCATTCCACTGACCCTGGTCACAGGAGAGCCCGTAAAGCCTGGTATTAAGCACACAGTACATGGTCATTGGATCAGTGGTCCCAGGTTATGTTAACGGACGAATCCAGGTATAGTCTTAACAGTGATACTCGCCGGGTTTTCATCTGGCATGAACCAGGAACCAGATACCAACCCCTTGATGTCCTTGAAAGGGATCTGTATGGAGGTCGTGGTTTGATGGTGTGGGGTGGGATTATGATTGGTGCACATACACCCTTGCATGTCTTTGACACGGGAACTGTAACCGGCTAGGTGTATCGGGACGTCATTTTGCACCAGTATGTCCGCCTTTTCAGGAGTGCAGTGGGTCCCGCCTTCCTCCTGATGAATGATAACGCATGGCCTCACCGAGCTGCCATCGTGGATGAGTATCTTGAAACAGAAGATATCAGGCGAATGGAGTGGCCTGCCTGTTCTCCAGACCTAAACCCCATCGAGCACGTCTGGGATGCTCTCGGTCGACGTATCGCTGCACGTCTTCAAACCCCTACGACACTTCAGGAGCTCCGACAGGCACTGGTGCAAGAACAGGAGGCTATACCCCATAGCTGCTCGACCGCCTGATCCAGAGAATGCCAGCTCGTTGTGTGGCCTGTGTATGTGTGCATGGTAATCGTATCCCATATGGATGTCGGGGTACATGAGCAGGAAATAGTGGCGTTTTTTTAGCACCTGTGTTTCGGGACGGTTTTATCAACTTATCACCAATACCACGGACTGACAGATCTGTGTCATGGGTGTTCCCTATGTGCCTATGCTACTAGTGCCAGTTTTGTGTAGTGCCACGTTGTGTGGCACCACATTCTGCAATTATCCTTAATTTATGAGCATGAGTGTACTTAGCTTTTGTAGACGACCTGGTGAGTCTCTGTCATGGCATTTGAAATAAGTACATTAACAAATGGAAATTCTTCAATAATCAGCGGGTAAGATATGGCTCCAAATATCGTTTGAAAAGAAGAAGTACAAGCCCAGGAACAATCTGGCGTCCAATATCTGAAAGCTAAATATGGGAAAAGCGAAAGAGTTTCTCAGTTCACGTATTGAGGCAAAGCCATTCATGAAAGTGGCCTGGAAAAGATTGATTACTAAATTCTCTGTCGCAAAATGGTGACAGCTTTCAGGCTTGCAAGACACGTTTATAACAAAAAAGCTTATCTCAAAGAACACGAAAATGAAACCCCTTCCCCCTTACAGCCATCAAACTAGTGTGTCTTTATGGGACCGAGAAATTAATTTTAATCAGAAAGGGAGACACTGAAGAAAGGGAAAAGAGAACGAAAAGTATTCAGGAAAGTTTTAGGTCCTAACTGTACTGAAAAAGGAACGCACAATCTACGAACAAATGAAATTGAAAAGTGTATTATAATGTGTTTGAATATGGAAAACCGAAGGCTAGAATTCTACAGGTACATTAAAAGAATGGAATCAACCAGACTGACTGGATAGGCTGTAAAACTCTACGAAACTCGCGGTAAAGCTATACAAGAAAGGAAAATATTTAGGCAGAAAATTCGCCACTGAACACCTGACCTGGCAGAAAAACCCACGAAGGCCGGAGCGTCTTGAGAGCCCGTTTTGAGAGGATGAAATTAATGTGAGCGCATAAAAAGGTGAAACAAAGCGCTGGAATGTCCCCATGTCGTACAGCGCGCGGTCCAGGAGGGGTCAAGGGTCAGTAATAATAATAAAACATCGTACTTATTTTATAATTGTTATTAAAGTCTGAGGCATTTGCGGCTCACTAGAAATGTTATGGCAACATGTTCTATTCGGGAGAGCGGAGAGCGGGAACTGCGAAGGGAGAGCATGGTCACAAACTAATACTGCCCAACCCTTCCCTAAGTGTACCCTTGTTTCGCACCTGGTACATAGAGAGTGTAAGAAGATACACTACTGGCCATTAAAATTGCTACACCACGAAGATGACGTGCTACAGACGCGAAATTTAATCAACAGGAAAAACATGCTGTGATATGCAAATGATTAGCTTTTCAGAGCATTCACACAAGGTTGGCACCGGTGGCGACACCTACAACGTGCTGACATGAGGAACGTTTCCAACCGATTTCTCATACACAAACAACAGTTGACCGGCGTTGCCTGGTGAAACATTGTTGTGATTCCCCGTGTAAGGAGGAGAAATGCGTACTACCACGTTTCCGACTTTGATTAAAAGTCGGATTGTAGCCTATCTCGATTGCGCCTTATCGTATTGCGACATTGCTGCTCGCGTTGGTCGAGATCCAATGACTGTTACCAGAACATGGAATCGGTGGGTTCAGGGGGGGGGGGGGGGGTAATACGGAATACCGTGCTGGACCCCAACGGATCACTAGCAGTCGAGATGACAGGCATCTTATCCGCGGGGCTGTAACGGATCGTGCAGCCACGTCTCGATCCCTGAGTCAACAGATGGGGACGTTTGCAAGACAACAGTTCTCCGACGATTGCAGCAGCCCGGTCTATCAGCTCGGAGACCATGGCTGCGGTTACTCTTGACGCTGCATCACAGACAGGAGCGCCTGCGATGGTGCACTCAACGACGAACCTGGGTGCACGAATGGCAAAACGTCATTTTTTCGGATGAATCCAGGTTCTGCTTACAGCATCATGATGGTCACATCCGTGTTAGGCGACATCACGGTGAACGCACATTGTATTCGTCATCGCCATACTGGCGTATCACCCTGCGTGATGGTATGGGGTGCCATTGGTTACACGTCTCGGTCACTTCTTGTTCGCATTGACGGTACTCTGAACAGTGGACGTTACATTCCAAATGTGTTACGACCCGTGTCTCTACCCTTCATTCGATCGCTTCGAAACCGTACATTTCAGCAGGATAATGCACGACCGCATGTTGCAGATCCTGTACGGGCCTTTCTGGATACAGAAAATATTTGACTGCTGCCCTTGCCGGCACTCTCCAGATGCCTCACCAATTGAAAACGTCTGGTCAATGGTGGCCGAGCAACTGGCTCGACACAATACGCCAGTCACTACTCTTGATGAACTGTGGTATCGTGTTGAAGCTGCATGGGCAGCTGTACCTGTACACGCCATCCAAGCTCTGTTTGAGTAAATGCCCAGGCGTATCAAGGCCGTTATTACGGCCAGAGGTGGTTGTTCTGGGTACTGATTTCTCAAGATCTATGCACCCAAATTGCGTGAAAATGTAATCACATGTCAGTTCTAGTATAATATATTTGTCCAATGAATACCCGTTTATCATCTGCATTTCTTCTTGGTGTAGCAATTTTAGTGGCCAGTAGTGTATTTACGAAAACGCGGGTTGAGAGTCTCAGTGGCTACCGAAAGGGGGGTCGATTAATACGGTTAAAAAAAAAAAAAAAACATTGGTAGAGCTCATCACACCACACCATAGTGCAAGTCGTATTTCTGAAAAATAGATGCACATGAAAGACGCCCTCTCGCTAGGACGTTCTGCACGTCTATCGGCATCGTGGGAAGAAGAGGTGCAGAAGATCTGTATTTCAGCAGTAGGAGGGTGACGAGCAGGTGCTGCCGTTTACCTCGTCGGGCTGGTCGGAGCCAGGCGCCTCCAGGTCGTCAGAGTCGTCGGGGGGCGCTCGGCCGCGGCCCGCACCTCCTACTACCCAGACGCCGTCTCTCCTGGAGCCGGCGCTGGAGCTAGAATTGCTGTTCCTGCCTCTGCTGCCGCCGCCGCCGCCGCCGCCGCCGCCGCCGCCACTGTCTCCCTGCCAGCTACCGTTGTGCCCTTCCCGCGCGGCGCACGTCTCCAGTAGCCTCGTCTCTAACACCTGCATACACACAATGTCGATGTTGTAATTTCCATACAAGTGTAGAAGAAACTCCCTCTCTTTTTTTCCTGTGACTCAGATCACTGCATGCCACTGTGATCCTGACTGGCTTTTAGCGATTCAGGAATAATCTTGTTTTTTCTTTTTTTTCTTTAAAAAAAAAGGCCCAAATGGCTCTGAGCACTATAGGACTTAACATCTGAGGCAATCAATCCCCTAGACTTGGAACATCTGAAACCTAATTAGCCTAAGTACATACCTAAGTGCAAATACTGTATATTGAGCAAGCAATAAAGGAAACAAAAGAAATGTTTGGAGTAGGTATTAAAATCCATGGAGAAGAAATAAAATCTTTGAGGTTCACCAATGACATTGTAATTCTGTCAGAGACAGCAAAGGACTTGGAAGAGTAGCTGAACGGAATGGACAGTGTCTTGAAAGGAGGGTATAAGATGAACATCAAAAAAAGCAAAACGAGGATAACAGAATGTAGTCGAATTAAGTCGGGTGATGCTGAGGGAATTAGTTTAGGAAATGAGACACTTAAAGTAGTAAAAGAGTTTTACTATTTGGGGAGCAAAATAACTGACGATGGTCGAAGTAGAGAGGATATAAAATGTAGAATGGCAATGGCAAGGAAAGCGTTTCTGAGGAAGAAAAATTTGTTAACATCGAGTATAGATTTAAATGTCAGGAAGCCGTTTCTGAAAGTATTTGTATGGAGTATAGCCATGTATGGAAGTGAAACGTGGACGATAATAGTTTAGACAAGAAAAGAATAGAAGCTTTCGAAATGTGGTGCTACAGAAGAATGCTGAAGATTGTATGGGTAGATCACGTAACTAATGAGGAGGTATTGAATAGAATTGGGGAGAAGAGCAGCTCGTGGCACAACTTCTAGAAGAAGGGATCGGTTGGTAGGACATGTTCTGAGACATCGAGGGATGACCAATTTAGTATTGGAGCACAGCGTGGAGGGTAAAATTCGTAGAGGGAGACCAAGAGATGAATACACTAAGCACATTCAGAAGGATGTAGGTTGCAGTAGTTACTGGAAGATGAAGAAGCTTGCACAGGATTGAGTAGCATGGAGAGCTGCATCAAATCAGTCTCAGGACTGAAGACCACAAGAACAACAACAACAACATCACACGAATCCATGCCCGAGCCAGGATTCGAACCTGCGACCGTAGTAGTAGCGCGGATCCGGACTGAAGCACCTAAAACCACTCGTCCACAGCGGCCGGCTTTCTTGTTTCAATAACATGATCTGCTGAACGGAATGAAAAGTCTCATGAGTACAGAATATGGACTGAGAGTAAACGGAAGAAAGACGAAAGTAATGAGAAGTAGCAGAAATGAGAGCAGCAAGGAACTTATCAGCACTACCTATCACGAAGTAGATGAAGCAAAATAACCGATGACGGACGGGGCAAGGAGGACATATAAAGCAGACTAGCACTGGCAAAAATGGCATTCCTGACCAAGAGAGGTCTGCTAGTATCACGCATTGGCGTTAATCTGAGGAAGAAATTTCTGAGAATGTACGTTTGGAGCACGGCATTGTATGGTAGTGAAACATGGACTGTGGGAAAACCGGAAAGGTAGAGAATGGAAGCATCTGCAATGTTGTGCTACAGAAGAATGCTGCAAATTAGTTGGACTGGTAAGGTAGGGGATGAGGAGGTTCTCCGCAGAGTTGGAGAGGAAAGGAATACATGGTAAACACTGACACGTAGAAGGCACAGGATGGTAGCACATCTGTTAAGAGATCAGGGAATAACTACCATGGTACTAGAGGGAACTGTAGTGAATAAAAACTGTAGTGGAAGACAGAGTTTGGAATGAGTTGCAAAAATGACTGTGTGGACGATGTGGCCTATTCTTCACCTTGTATGTGCTCCCATTAGGACATGGTGTAGAACAGATCTGAAGATGGTAATTACTGACTGAAACCGGTCATCGTCAAAGGAAGTGATATTGTGATGACAGACTGGAATAAAAAACATTTGAGATTCGAATACTTCCAGCAAATAACTGAGCACGTAGGTTGCAGGTGCTACTGTGTGATGAAGATCTTGCCACAGGAGAGGAATTCGTGGCGGGTCGCAACAAACCAGTCACGTGACTGATGACATAGAAAAAACATACACAGTTTTTCTCTTTCCGAATTTTTACACAAACTTTCCTTCAGGTAATTCTCCTCTTCTTGGAAGAAGCGGTCGAAATGCCCTATATTAGAAAAAAATACCTGTTGAGACACTGAGGAGCAAAACAGCAATTCTTATTCCTAAATTTACAAAAGAAACTGCTGTTGTAGTTTCCATGAAACAAAAAGCTTCACAGTACCTTAAAATACAACATGCATACAAATGTTTCAGCTGCCAACGACTAATGCATTCGATCTAGGATCTAGTGACAGTTTCAAATAACGGACAAAACTACTATTACCTTTTAGTTTTTGTCAATTTTTAAGAACAACTTTTCACTAATGTTTCAAACAAAAAAATTGAAAGCTTTTACCAGAATTCGACATATAGGTACTTCAACGCACTGTAGTATAGTACTTAGGTTAAAATAAGGCAAGGCTGTAATAATTGTTTGGCGTAATGTTGAACTTTTTTAAAAATTAAAACGAAGAAAACTATTTGTGTTGAAAACTATTTGTAATTTCATCAAGCATACAGCTTATTTACAAAAGTGCAGATAAGTCGTGCCGGCCGAAGTGGCCGTGCGGTTAAAGGCGCTGCAGTCTGGAACCGCAAGACCGCTACGGTCGCAGGTTCGAATCCTGCTTCGGGCATGGATGTTTGTGATGTCCTTAGGTTAGTTAGGTTTAACTAGTTCTAAGTTCTAGGGGACTAATGACCTCAGCAGTTGAGTCCCATAGTGCTCAGAGCCATTTGAACCATTTTTGAACCAGATAAGTCACTTTCATCTAAAACAAATTTGAGCAGATGATACATTTCATCAACACAGATACTTTAAAAAATGGTGTATTGCAAATATAAAATGTACAATCTTATTGTGACTTTTTTATTCATAGTTTATTAATTCTTTGAATCACTGCATAATGTACATAATATGAAATGATGTGTTGATAATGGTTAAGGAGTACACCAACATTTGTACAGTGCTATAATTTATTGCATTTTAGACACTTATAAAAAAAAAGGGGGGGAGCCGATGTCGATAACGCACGTTCGTGCTGGTGGCGCTTGGCCAGAGATCCTGGTGGTAGAAGAGTTCGGCTTACAGCTCCTGATCACCAACCGGACTTGCCCCAATCCTCCCCCGCTTCCACCCCCCACCGGGAGGGGGTTGTGTGTTACGCTATCATCATATTGCAACACGAACGTGACCCACAAGTCCTAGTGGTCTGCCAGCCAACAAATCCACACGACTCTTTGTTTCCTTCTCTCTGCTGGAGGATGACAGGTACAGATGTTGCTTTGTTAGTAAATAAATTTACCTCCGCAACAGTTTTTCCTTACTTAGTGCGAGGACTGTAATCCACGTTAACGTTTCTGACTGACTTTCGTAGTGCGGCTTTCAGATTATTCTGTGGCATGAGTGTTTTTGAATTCTTGACATATGCTTAGTATTTCCTCCTTATTTCGACAAGAAATAGCTGGATGTAGATATCAGACAATCATCTACTGATGACATTGACTCCTGATGCGACGCACCTTGTTATGATTTGTTATGTTGTTGATTTCATTTAATCATTATATGGTTTCGATATTTCAAACAACGCTGCATAACAGCAACGGTTTTACGTAATAAAATTATAAACAGCCGACCAATTGCAATGGATAAAGAAATTCTTTACCTAGGTTTCGACAAATATTAATTTGTCTTCTTCAGAAGGTAACAATTTTACATTAGTCCTTACTAATGTAAAATTGTTATCTTCTGAAGAAGACAAATTTATATTTGTGGAAACCTAGGTAAAGAATTTCTTTATCCATTGCAACTGGTCGGCTGTTTATAATTTTATTATATGGTTTCGGTTTGACATCTGTCTCTGTGTATGGGTTGGATTTCATGTGATAGAAATCAGTGTAAGACTCTTTATACGTATTTCATTATAGCATGTACTACAAGGAAGCAAAATGTAACGGAATGACAACCATTTTAATTTACGTGAAGCTGTCAACGAAATGGCGACCTGTTAACTTGTTTTGCTGGTTTGTTTCTTCTTCCTCTTATTAAAAGTAAAAGTATTTCTAAGCAAAAGTGTGCGAGAGGAAGAATGGTACTGTACAAGTGGTGTAATCTGTGCCAAACCAGAGTAAATGATAAAACTCAGTCGAAGGGTTAAAGAAGCAATAGGGTGGGGTTGCCTGTAATGTACAGGCTCCAAATTCGTAAAATTCATACCTCTTGCTCTATCCGACATTTACTGAGATCACCATTAATTAGATGCTTCTTGGGGCCACGTTATCAGCTATGAGTTGTGTGTGTTAAGGAGCAGATCGTCTGACGAATACGTTTATTTTGGTGTAGTTTTCATCTGAATTGTCGGAGAGAATTGCTGCTATAAGGTAAGCGGCAACATAACGTTTTATTTATGGATGAGTATACATCAAATAACTTTAGTTTTCAGACAGTTATGAATCGGTTTTTGTTGTGGCTCGTGACGAAGTGTACATAGCCAGCTGCAAAATTTGTTTTGTTTGCGGACAATAGAAACAATAAGTAGCAAGTCAAGTACAGATTTAGAAATGGCTGCTAATCAAATGTTCACTGACACTAATAAATGGTGCAAAGCCAGTTCACTGTTATTAAACTTTGAAAAGACCCACTACATGCAGTTCAGAACCTGTAAGAGATTTCTTTCGAGCATGTGTATAACATATGAAGACACGTTGATCGAAAAAGTTGACAGTGTTAAATTTCTGGGATTACAACTCGATAATAAATTCCATTGGGAAGGACATACCATCGAATTGCTGAATCGCCTAAACAAGTCCGTATTTGCAGCGAGAATGATATCAGATGTAGGAGGTATAATATTAAAAAAGAACTTGCATACTTTGCTTACTTTCATTCTGTTAAGTCATACGGGATCATATTCTGGGGTAAGTCGTCAAACCTAGCAAACGTTTTTGGCGTACAAAAGCGTGTGATAAGACTCATTTGTAGTGTGAAGTTAAGAACATCATGTAGAAACCTGTTCAAGGACCATGGTGTTCTAACCACTGCTTCTCAATATTATTTACTCCTTTATGAAATTTGTTGCAATTAATATATCTCTATTTCCAATCAATAGCTCAATATATCGTATCAATACTAGGAATAAGTACAATCTACATAAAGACCTAAAAGCGCTTACGTTGCTACGAAAAGGGATCCAGTATTCAGGAACACATATTTTCAATAAATTTCTAGCAACCGTTAAAAACTAGGTTTCAGATAAAGCACAGTTTAAACAGAGTTTGAAAGACTTTTTGATAGGACACTACTCTATAATGAATATCTTAAGAGGGTCTGTTAGACCAGCTTAAATAAAAATGACGGTTAGAATTCAGTTTTGACAGCACTTGGTCACAACAGTCAAGATTAGGTATTTCGTGTATGATAAATTTATTAAAAGTCCGTAATTACCTTTCATTCCGACACTGTATTAATTCTGTACATATTTGAAGTTCCAGTTTACTGTAATGTAATTACCTATTTTGACAATCTCCTGACAGGAGATCAAGTTAGGGTAACTATATTCATATGTTTTATGTTTTTTTTTAATTTTATAGTTCCTGATTTGTTTCACACACACGAGAATCATCTCATTTCTGGATCTATGGAACGAAAACTGAATCTAATGTAAGTTTCCGGTATTCTACCGTTGCTATTTAACAAAACCTAGTCGTATAATCCACCCCCATGAACCATGGACCTTCCCGTTGGTGGGGAGGCTTGCGTGCCTGAGCGATACAGATGGCCGTACAGTAGGTGCAACCACAACGGAGGGGTATCTGTTGAGAGGCCAGACAAACGTGTGGTTCCTGAAGAGGGGCACCAGCCTTTTCAGTAGTTGCAGGGGCAACAGTTTGGATGATTGACTGATCTGGCCTTGCAACACTAACCAAAACGGCCTTGCTGTGCTGGTACTGTGAACGGCTGAAAGCAAGGGGAAACTACAGCCGTAATTTTTCCCGAGGGCATGCAGCTTTACTGTATGGTTAAATGATGATGGCGTCCTCTTGGGTAAAATATTCCGGGGGTACAATAGTGCCCCATTCGGATCTCCGGGCGGGGACTACTCAAGAGAACGTCGTTATCAGGAGAAAGAAAACTGGCGTTCTACGGATCGGAGAGTGGAATGTCAGATCCCTTAATCGGGCAGGTAGGTTAGAAAATTTAAAAAGGAAAATGGATAGGTTGAAGTTAGATATAGTGGGAATTAGTGAAGTTCGGTGGCAGGAGGAACAAGACTTTTGGTCAGGTGAATACAGGATTATAAATACAAAATCAAACAGGGGTAATGCAAGAGTAGGTTTAATAATGAATAAAAAATAGGAGTGCGAGTAAGTTACTACCAACAGCATAGTGAACGCATTATTGTGGCCAAGATAGACACGAAGCCCATGCCTACTACAGCAGTACAAGTTTATATGCCAACTAGCTCCGCAGATGATGAAGAAATTGATTAAATGTATGATGAGATAAAAGAAATTATTCAGGTAGTGAAGGGAGACGAAAATTTAATAGTCATAGGTGACCGGAATTCGACAGTAGGAAAAGGGGGAGAAGGAAACATAGTGGGTGAATATGGATTGGGGGAGACAAATGAAAGAGGAAGCCGTCTGGTAGAATTTTGCACAGAGCATAACTTAATCATAGCTAACACTTGGTTCAAGAATCATAAAAGAAGGTTGTATACATGGAAGAATCCTGGAGATACTAGAAGGTATCAGATAGATTACATAATGGTAAGACAGAGATTTAGGAACCAGGTGGTAAATTGTAAGACATTTCCAGGGGCAGATCTGGACGCTGACCACAATCCATTGGTTATGAACTGTAGATTAAAACTGAAGAAACTACAAAAAGGTGGGAATTTACGGAGATGGGACCTGGATAAACTGAAAGAACCAGAGTTTGTACAGAGTTTCAGGAAGAGCATAAGGGGACAATTGACAGGAATGGGGGAAAGAAATAGAGTAGAACAAGAATGGGTAGTTCTGAGGGATGAAGTAGTGAAGGCAGCAGTGGATCAAGTAGGTAAAAAGACGTGGGCTAATAGAAAGGAGAAAATACACTCCTGGAAATTGAAATAAGAACACCGTGAATTCATTGTCCCAGGAAGGGGAAACTTTATTGACACATTCCTGGGGTCAGATACATCACATGATCACACTGACACAACCACAGGCACATAGACACAGGCAACAGAGCATGCACAATGTCGGCACTAGTACAGTGTATATCCACCTTTCACAGCAATGCAGGCTGCTGTTCTCCCATGGAGACGATCGTAGAGATGCTGGATGTAGTCCTGTGGAACGGCTTGCCATGCCATTTCCACCTGGCGCCTCAGTTGGACCAGCGTTCGTGCTGGACGTGCAGACCGCGTGAGACGATGCTTCATCCAGTCCCAAACATGCTCAATGGGGGACAGATCCGGAGATCTTGCTGGCCAGGGTAGTTGACTTACACCTTCTAGAGCACGTTGGGTGGCACGGGATACATGCGGACGTGCATTGTCCTGTTGGAACAGCAAGTTCCCTTGCCGGTCTAGGAATGGTAGAACGATGGGTTCGACGACGGTTTGGATGTACCGTGCACTATTCAGTGTCCCCTCGACGATCACCAATGGTGTACGGCCAGTGTAGGAGATCGCTCCCCACACCATGATACCGGGTGTTGGTCCTGTGTGCCTCGGTCGTATGCAGTCCTGATTGTGGCGCTCACCTGCACGGCGCCAAACACGCATACGACCATCATTGGCACCAAGGCAGAAGCGACTCTCATCGCTTGAAGACGACACGTCTCCATTCGTCCCTCCATTCACGCCAGTCGCGACACCACTGGAGGCGGGCTGCACGATGTTGGGGCGTGAGCGGAAGACGGCCTAACGGTGTGCGGGACCGTAGCCCAGCTTCATGGAGACGGTTGCGAATGGTCCTCGCCGATACCCCAGGAGCAACAGTGACCCTAATTTGCTGGGAAGTGGCGGTGCGGTCCCCTACGGCACTGCGTAGGATCCTACGGTCTTGGCGTGCATCCGTGCGTCGCTGCGGTCCGGTCCCAGGTCGACGGGCACGTGCACCTTCCGCCGACCACTGGCGACAACATCGATGTAGTGTGGAGACCTCACGCCCCACGTGTTGAGCAATTCGGCGGTACGTCCACCTGGCCTCCCGCATGCCCTCTATACGTCCTCGCTCAAAGTCCGTCAACTGCACATACGGTTCACGTCCACGCTGTCGCGGCATGCTACCAGTGTTAAAGACTGCGATGGAGCTCCGTATGCCACGGCAAACTGGCTGACACTGACGGCGGCGGTGCACAAATGCTGCGCAGCTAGCGCCATTCGACGGCCAACACCGCGGTTCCTGGTGTGTCCGCTGTGCCGTGCGTGTGATCATTGCTTGTACAGCCCTCTCGCAGTGTCCGGAGCAAGTATGGTGGGTCTGACACACCGGTGTCAATGTGTTCTTTTTTCCATTTCCAGGAGTGTATAAAAACCCAGTAAATGAAGGAGGCAAAAGGGAATACAAAGCTCTCAAAAATGAGATCGACACGAAGTGCAAAATGGCTAAGCAGGGATGGCTAGAGGACAAATGTAAGGATGTAGAGGCTTATCTCACGAGGGGTAAGATACAGTAGATACTGCCTACAGGAAAATTAAAGAGACGTTTGGAGAAAAGAGAGCCACTTGTATGAATATCAAGAGTTCAGATGGAAACCCAGTTCTAAGCAAAGAAGGGAAAGCAGAAAGTTGGAAGGGGTATATAGAGGGTCTATAGAAGGGCGATGTACTTGAGGACAATATTATGGAAATGGAGGAGGATTTAGATGAAGATGAAATGGGAGATACGATACTGCGTGAAGAGTTTGACAGAGCACTGAAAGATCTGAGTCGAAACAAGGCCCCGGGAGTAGACAACATTCCATTGGAACTACTGACAGCCTTGGAAGAGCCAGTCCTGACAAAACTGTATCATCTGGTGAGCAAGATGTATGAGACAGGCGAAATACCCTCAGACTTCAAGAAGAATATAATAATTCCAATCCCAAAGAAAGCAGGTGTTGACAGATGTGACAATTACCGAATTATCAGTTTAATAAGTCAAAGCTGCAAAATACTAACGCGAATTCTTTACAGAAGAATGGAAAAACTGGTAGAAGCCGACCTCGGCGAAGATCAGTTTGGATTCCACAGAAATGTTGGAACACGTGAGGCAATACTGACCCTACGACTTATCTTAGAAAATAGATTAAGGAAAGGCAAACCTACGTTTCTAGCTTGTGTGGACTTAGAGAAAGCTTTTGACAATGTTGACTGGAATACTCTCTTTCAAAGTCTAAAGGTGGCAGGGGTAAAATACAGGGAGCGAAAGGCTATTTACAATTTGTACAGAAACCAGATGGCAGTTATAAGAGTCGAGGGGCATGAAAGGGAAGCAGCGGTTAGGAAGGAAGTGAGACAGGGCTGTAGCCTGTCCCAGATGTTATTCAATCTGTATATTGAGCAAACAGTAAAGGAAACAAAAGAAAAATTCGCAGTAGGAATTAAATTCCATGGAGAAGAAATAAAAACGTTGAGGTTCGCCGATGGCATTGTAATTCTGTCAGAGACAGCAAAGGACTTGGAAGAGCAGTTGAACGGAGGATATAAGATGAACATCTACTAAAGCAAAACGAGGATAATGGAATGTAGTCGAATTAAGTCAGGTGATGCTGAGGGAATTAGATTAGGAAATGAGACACTTAAAGTAGTAAATGGGTTTTGCTATTTGGGGAGCAAAATAACTGATGATGGTCGAAGTAGAGAGGATATAAAATGTAGACTGGCAACGGCAAGGGAAGCGTTTCTGAAGAAGAGAAATTTGTTAATATCGAGTATAGATTTTAGTGTCAGGAAGTCGTTTCTGAAAGTATTTGTATGGACGATAAATAGTTTGGACAAGAAGAGAACAGAAGCTTTCGAAATGTGGTGCTACAGAAGAATGCTGAAGATTAGATGGGTAGATCACATAACTAATGAGGAAGTATTGAACAGAATTGGGGAGAAGAAGAGTTTGTGGCACAACTTGACTAGAAGAAGGGATCGGTTGGTAGGACACGTTCTGAGGCATCAAGGGATCACCAATTTAGTATTGGAGCACAGCGTGGAGGGTAAAATTCGTAGATGGAGACCAAGAGATGAATACACTAAGCAGATTCAGAAGGATGTAGGTTGCAGTAAGTACTGGGAGACGAAGAAGCTTGCACAGGATAGAGTAGCATGGAGAGCTGCATCAAACCAGTCTCAGGACTGAAGACAACAACAACAACAACAAGTCGAATAATAATCTTTAAAACATCCATTAACATTATTAACGTAATATAATGTTTAGAAATGATGTGCTAAGTGAATTTTGTAATGCTTTTCTTATTCTAAGTTATTAATTAAATAATTACTGTAATTTGTATATTAGGATAGCAAGGTAAAGGTGTTACGGAAGTGTCTAATGCGACAATTAAGAGGATGCTGAAAATAAAAACAAAAATAGAAACGTGGGTATAAAAATTTTTCACTGCAGTAAAGTGTTCTTCAGTGCAGCTGAAAACGAATTAGAAAAGCACATTCTTCTATTTCAAGGGACGATGTACAGTAGAAGCATGTCGGACGTAAGAAAACTTCTATACTGCAGCACGAAACCAATTGTCCCACTATTTCAATGCAGAAGGAGCCATGGCAGGCGGAAAGTTGGCCAATGGTGTCCATCCAACAAATATCACTAGATCCGAGGAAGATCGAATGGAAGAAATGATCAGATGCGTGAAACGCAAAATGTGGAACTATGCAAATTGTTTAGCGGTTGGGAACAGAGTGAAGAATTATACTGTGATGCCTGTAAACAGTCATATAAGAACTAAGATATGGAACATTTCCTTAGTCTGCTACATGTCTTAACGCTCAGGGTCATAGGAAACCAGATTCCTAATTTGTACCAAGCTGCCAGGTTAGCCGAGGGCGCTAATGCGCTGCATCCTGGAGTAGGCGTGCAGGCCCCGGATCGAAACCGCCCGGCGGATTATCGACGAGGGCATTCTTCAGAAACAGTTGCTGAAAATGACGAACAAAAATGTAAACGACGAGATTGGTCTCTGCGATGGGAGCAGACGTATGAGAGGAAATGCTGACGTAACTGGTGCTCGGTGCTACCAATAGAAACTGGAACGAACTTCATCTCGCCATTTCGACACTACAGCTGCCACTTCACTGGCATTTACAGAAATGAAAAAGCTGGGGCGTCGACATGAATTGTTCGGGAAAAATCCGATATGTGACCAAACCGAAAGTCGGACCCATCGGACACCTTTTATTGTACCGCTCATATGCAGTTACCATTGTCAGCAAAGTGATTATCGCCGAGCATGAACGTACATCTTTTTCCATTCAATTCTTGCTCTAACAGGAATAGGCAGGCTTCTAGCTTCTTGATGTACAGAATATCTAATACTTCGATCAATATCTAATAATACGTTCAATAAGTAATACCCCGCATTTTTTTTTCTTAGAAAATATTTATTATTAAGAGTCAGAATTTGGTGACAATATACGTCAACATGTCTTGCCCATGTCCTATTTTTCTACGTAGTCCACATCACGTCTATGGCCGTACGCCAACGTTGTGGTAAAAGCTCTTGTCCTGTAGGCGTAGCCATGTTTTCACTGCATGAGTGACGCTCTCGTCATCTTCAAATTGTGTTCCCTGTAGAGAATCTTTGTAAGTAGGCTGTTTATGTTTTCTCTATGTAAGTAGGCTGTTTATGTTTTCTCTATGTAAGTAGGCTGTTTATGTTTTCTTATTGGCAACGTTACGTAGCGCTCAATATGAAAATCACTGGCTGTGCTGTGTGCAGTCTGTCGCTAGTTTGCATTGTTGTCTGCCATTGTAGTGTTGGGCAGCGGCAGCTGGATGTGAACAGCGCGTAGCGTTGCGCAGTTGGAGGTGAGCCGCCAGCAGTGGTGGATGTGGGGAGAGAGATGGCGGAGTTTTGTAATTTTTCATGAACTGATATATTTATATATGATGATATTAAGGTAAATACATTGTTTGTTCTCTATTAATATCTTTCATTTGCTAACTATCCCTATCAGTAGTTAGTGCCTTTAGTAGTTTGAATCTTTTATTTAGCTGGCAGTAGTGGCGCTCGCTGTATTGCAGTAGCTTGAGCAGCGAAGATTTTTGTGAGGTAAGTGATTTGTGAAAGGTATAGTTTAATGTTAGTCAGGGCCATTCTTTTGTAGAGATGTTTGAAAGTCAGATTGCGTTGCGCTAACAAAATATTGTGTGTCAGGTTAAGCACAGTCTCGTGTAGAATTGTTCAAAGGGGACGTTGTGTTTGTGTACCCTTGAGTATTTGTTTTCTTCCTGTCTGTGTGTACTGTTTCATAGAATTTTTTTTCTCTTCTAATACTAAGCTATATTCACTATGAGGAGGAATACTGTTATCCTCAAATATAAGTTGCATTAATAATATGTTATTTTCTTTGTAAAGTTGTTTACAATTCTGTTCTGTTTCAATGTTCATGTGTGAAATTAATGTTTCGAAAACTATTCTCATTATTTTATTTATGTACTCATGTCACTATTTTTGTAACACTGATGTATATGTTTATTTCTATTCTTTTGTAAAGCCTGTACTACAAATGTTATCTGTATTATTATGTTTTTAATGATGTATTTTGTACCTTTGTTATTGTATTCTTATGTTATAAAATTGTAATTGTCACCAGTTCATGATATTATTAACTTGTTAGTTACATTTCACTGCACACGTTTCTGTTGGTCATTGTACATGGACAATATGTGAGAAGTAGGGACTGATAGTGTTTGCACGTGTGTTGGTAATTCAGCAAGGGACTGGATAACAGCATTGCTGGTTCTAAGGACAATTCCAAAAACTTTGTGAGTGCACAAGTGGTGGTTTATGGACTTGCTATATTCTCCGCAAGACTCTTCGATGGTGAATGTGCACCTGCACAATCGCAACAGATGGCTGCTGGTCATCTCTACAAGGACTACAGTGGGTCTGCACCTCTGGTGGCCCACCAATACCATTATCTCTGCAAGGACTACAGTGGGTCTGCATCTATGATGACCCACCAACGCCATTATTTCTACAAGGACTGCAGTGGGTCGGCACCTCTGGTGGCCCACCAATACCACAATCTCTACCAGGACTCCAGTGGGTCTGCTCTGTGATGACCTACCTACCAATATTCATCAAAACTTCGACTGACTCTGCAGTGGGTTTGCTCTGTTGTGGCCCATTACCTGTCTGCATGTCGAGAGTCAGCACTGTCTTTCCGTTGGAAGGACAACACTACTTCTTCAAGACTGCATGGAAATCCACTACTTCCGTGTGCATTTTCTTTTACTGCTCAGACTTTGAGACAAACACTGCTATTCTCCTGTTATGTACGATTAGGACTGTCTTTAGGGACTGTGAGAAAATTTGAGCTTTTGACCAACGTTGTATCAATAAGTGTGTGCATTTTATATCTTT
Source organism: Schistocerca serialis cubense (assembly GCF_023864345.2). NCBI lineage: Eukaryota > Metazoa > Arthropoda > Insecta > Orthoptera > Acrididae > Schistocerca > Schistocerca serialis. The sequence goes on from NC_064638.1 coordinate 130,435,659, forward strand.
GTTACTGTAATTGTGAAAAATTTTTATCAAATCATTATTGGCCACTGCCCAAAAAAAAATTTGTAAAATTTTTTGTGGGGAGCATGGGGGCTATGTAAGTAGGCTGTTTATGTTTTCTCTATGTAAGTAGGCTGTTTATGTTTTCTCTATGTAAGTAGGCTGTTTATGTTTTCTTATTGGCAACGTTACGTAGCGCTCAATATGAAAATCACTGGCTGTGCTGTGTGCAGTCTGTCGCTAGTTTGCATTGTTGTCTGCCATTGTAGTGTTGGGCAGCGGCAGCTGGATGTGAACAGCGCGTAGCGTTGCGCAGTTGGAGGTGAGCCGCCAGCAGTGGTGGATGTGGGGAGAGAGATGGCGGAGTTTTGTAATTTTTCATGAACTGATATATTTATATATGATGATATTAAGGTAAATACATTGTTTGTTCTCTATTAATATCTTTCATTTGCTAACTATCCCTATCAGTAGTTAGTGCCTTTAGTAGTTTGAATCTTTTATTTAGCTGGCAGTAGTGGCGCTCGCTGTATTGCAGTAGCTTGAGCAGCGAAGATTTTTGTGAGGTAAGTGATTTGTGAAAGGTATAGTTTAATGTTAGTCAGGGCCATTCTTTTGTAGAGATGTTTGAAAGTCAGATTGCGTTGCGCTAACAAAATATTGTGTGTCAGGTTAAGCACAGTCTCGTGTAGAATTGTTCAAAGGGGACGTTACATCTTTTAGCGGCCCAAAGAGACGGAAGAAGCCCGAGGGTGGCAGTTCTGGTCTGTAGGGTGGATGAGGCAATGATGCCCAACCCAATTTGGCGATGTGTTCCCGGTTTCTCAGACTTGTGTGGGCGTGCATTATTGTGTTGGAGCAAGATTTCTGCTGGATTCTTGTCCGAACAAACACGTCGGAAACGGTTCTTGAGTTTATTATGCCGCTGAATTGATGGTTGACCCTCTTGGCATCACATCCACGAGAATGACGCCATTACAATCCCAGAAGACTGTCGCCATGACTTTACCGGCATAGGAGGTTGTTCAAAAAATGGTTCAAATGGCTCTGAGCACTATGGGACTTAACATCTGAGGTCATCAGTCGCCTAGAACTTAGAATTACTTAAACCTAACTAACCTACGGACATCACACGCATCCATGCCTGAGGCAGGATTCGAACCTGCGACCGTAGCAGTCGCAGAGGAGGTTGTCTTGAGTTTCTTCTTTTGTGGTCAATGAAGATGATGCCACTCCATGGACTGCCTTTTTGCTTCAAGTGCAGAGTGGTGCACCAAGCTTTCGTCCACCGTAGTGATCAGTCAGAAAGGCCTCTCCGTCGGTCTCAATACGCTCCTACAATTCCAATGAAATGGCCTTTCTTATAACCTTATGATCCGCTGTGTGCACTCGTGGAACCCGTCGTGAGCATCTCTTTGAATATCCGTGAGTCTCGATCACTGCAGACTCACTTCCAATGCTGACGAAAACTGTAGAGCCAATTGTCGAGTTGTGATGAGCCGGTCGGCACGAATAATGGCATCCGCTTTTTTTGTTTTTTTGTTTATTGGATTTCGATTCCCCCCCCCCCCCCTCCCAAGAGGGGGGGGGGGGCGGACTGGCAGCAGCACAATACGCTGCTCTGCAGCCTACATAAAAGTTAAAAAAACAGTCAGGAGATATGAAAAACAAACAAAATCTGACGATGTAACGGTGACTGTTAAAAACTGAAACATGGGGAAAAAGATACGAAGAAAACATAAAAATAAAATGGTCGGCGATGCTGATTAAAACACAATTTAAAAAACACGGCGGCAGTCTGGTTTCTGTTCGCACGAGATAAAAAACACAACTAGCGACAGTATGGTGGCTGTTCGCAACGCTGACAGGGGACGCAGAACACTGAAGACTCACTTAGAACAGCACTAAACAGGCGACACGGCGGCTGATGTTTTTTTTTGGAGGGGGGGGGGGGAGGTGGCATCCGCACGATTCAGCATGTCTGGAACAGTGAGTGTAACAGGATATCCCGAGCGTGGCTCATCATGAAGCTCTGTTTCTGTATTTCCCATCGCCCATCTGTACTCCTATCAACTGCAGCATCGCCATACACTGCACACAACGTTTATGGAAATTCACCACAGTTTCTTTTTCTGCACACAATATCTCAATAACAGCACGCTGCTAATAACGTGGGTCGTATGTAGACGCCATTTTGACGCTGTACTACGGCTCTGCCATCTGCCAGAACGGTTCGAAACTTCACTGGCGCACGGAACAAACATCACATGTGAAGCACCAACAAGGACGTTTGTCTATGTATATTAAAGGCTTTTTTTTTAAAAAAAAATGTGGGGCATTACTTATTGAACGACCCTCGTAAATCAATACATACACTCCTGGAAATTGAAATAAGAACACCGTGAATTCATTGTCCCAGGAAGGGGAAACTTTATTGACACATTCCTGGGGTCAGATACATCACATGATCACACTGACAGAACCACAGGCACATAGACACAGGCAACAGAGCATGCACAATGTCGGCACTAGTACAGTGTATATCCACCTTTCGCAGCAATGCAGGCTGCTATTCTCCCATGGAGACGATCGTAGAGATGCTGGATGTAGTCCTGTGGAACGGCTTGCCATGCCATTTCCACCTGGCGCCTCAGTTGGACCAGCGTTCGTGCTGGACGTGCAGACCGCGTGAGACGACGCTTCATCCAGTCCCAAACATGCTCAATGGGGGACAGATCCGGAGATCTTGTTGGCCAGGGTAGTTGACTTACACCTTCTAGAGCACGTTGGGTGGCACGGGATACATGCGGACGTGCATTGTCCTGTTGGAACAGCAAGTTCCCTTGCCGGTCTAGGAATGGTAGAACGATGGGTTCGATGACGGTTTGGATGTACCGTGCACTATTCAGTGTCCCCTCGACGATCACCAGTGGTGTACGGCCAGTGTAGGAGATCGCTCCCCACACCATGATGCCGGGTGTTGGCCCTGTGTGCCTCGGTCGTATGCAGTCCTGATTGTGGCGCTCACCTGCACGGCGCCAAACACGCATACGACCATCATTGGCACCAAGGCAGAAGCGACTCTCATCGCTGAAGACGACACGTCTCCATTCGTCCCTCCATTCACGCCTGTCGCGACACCACTGGAGGCGGGCTGCACGATGTTGGGGCGTGAGCGGAAGACGGCCTAACGGTGTGCGGGACCGTAGCCCAGCTTCATGGAGACGGTTGCGAATGGTCCTCGCCGATACCCCAGGAGCAACAGTGTCCCTAATTTGCTGGGAAGTGGCGGTGCGGTCCCCTACGGCACTGCGTAGGATCCTACGGTCTTGGCGTGCATCCGTGCGTCGCTGCGGTCCGGTCCCAGGTCGACGGGCACGTGCACCTTCCGCCGACCACTGGCGACAACATCGATGTACTGTGGAGACCTCACGCCCCACGTGTTGAGCAATTCGGCGGTACGTCCACCCGGCCTCCCGCATGGCCACTATACGCCCTCGCTCAAAGTCCGTCGACTGCACATACGGTTCACGTCCACGCTGTCGCGGCATGCTACCAGTGTTAAAGACTGCGATGGAGCTCCGTATGCCACGGCAAACTGGCTGACACTGACGGCGGCGGTGCACAAATGCTGCGCAGCTAGCGCCATTCGACGGCCAACACCGCGGTTCCTGGTGTGTCCGCTGTGCCGTGCGTGTGATCATTGCTTGTACAGCCCTCTCGCAGTGTCCGGAGCAAGTATGGTGGGTCTGACACACCGGTGTCAATGTGTTCTTTTTTCCATTTCCAGGAGTATAAATATACAGCTGTAAAAACAGCAGTGTATTTACAATGTGCAACAGATGTTTTTATAGGCCGGTACGTCGATATCTTGTCCGGCTATATATCGATTGGTCGATACATTCCTCCTATATTTCGAGTGCTGGTAATGATAGTTTTTCACACATCGATATCAAGTGCTCGTCAGGTGTGCAAGTCTGATCAGAGGGCACATATGGTGGCGAATTGGCGGATGCACTGGCATCCTGAGCCTTTGTCTGATTGCACTGTAACAGCGATTGGCTGTCTGCAGTACCGAGAGCAAGCAGGGATATCGACTTGTGAAAGCGCCTGAGACCGCTGTGGACAGCGGCTTTCAAGTTGTGGGGGCGATGCCGAGACCCCAACGGCGCACTGGCCACACTTATTTCTTGCCAGTGAGATTGGAGCAAGGAGTCGTCAGAGGGAGCGGTCACCCATCGGTGACAAACGGCAGTCAGCAGTAAGGAGTGTGAGCGGTCGCAACATCTCGTGCCAGCACCAGAGCGGCACCGGCCTTCTTTGCACGCCATCTAGTTGCTGGAAGTGTGGGAAAGTGGACTAGTAGTTCGCGGACGGCGTGCAACTTGGCTAGCTGCAACGCAGACGACAGTGAGTTGGAGTAGGGGGCAGTGTCTTCTTTATTGTGAAGACGGCAGCCCATACTCAGTGAGGACTAAAGGTGGTGAAGGTGGTTACGGCAAGTCAGTGCAGAGCACGAACCGAAGTGTGCTTTTGTTGGCCACTTTTGCTGGGGCAAGCAGTGGTAATTGTCAGAGTTTGGCCGACTAGATAACAGTGAAGAAGTTTGTGCTGGGATAGATGAAGTATGTCGATTGAGTTCGTTGTTGCATGAAAGTATGAATGTGATTGTCTCAAGGCTTTTGTCATGTTGAGCAGTGCGCGGCTCGTGTTGGTGCCATTTATTACTTGACATCTTGTCTTTGCGGTGCTGCCGTCTCGTTTCTTATTCGATTTACTGGCGTCACTAAGTTGCTGGCTTGCCTTCCCGTGAGTGGCAGCAGCAGCAGCGCTTATTGATAAGAACAGTGTCATACTATCTTTGGAGGGACCGCTAGTATTTCTGGGTCGTCGTGTGTTGGGAGTTCAGTCAGGATGGAGCAGCAGTGAGGTCCGGACAGCCATGACTTGCCCGATTGTTGCCGACAAACATGACATGAGTGGGGATGACCTAGGTTAGTCGTCAGTTGGTCGTCTCATCGGACGACGTGTATTTGGTCGCCGACCGCTTCTGAGTTCTCTGTGTGTGTCGTCTTGTGATTCGTCCTTGTTGTTCCACAGTGACCGTTTTAGTATTGTTCGTATCGTTTGTGGAAGTGTGTAGCTTGTGTGGTTTTGCCTGAGCAGTTAGTTTAATACTGTCTGCATGTTGGATTGAGTTGGTCGGTTGGGACAGATCTGCGAGGAAGTCTCCGTGGCGCGGGGTCAAGCCACGACCGCTGGTGGGCGTGCACGCGCGCTCGGATTGTGAGGCGCTAGCTGCGATAGCTACAAAGTTCGTTGCCCACCGAACCTGGACACTGAAGTTGAGTGGTTAACCTGTTATGAAACCTTAACTGCTGTGACATCTCTTCATTCATTGCCAGTTGTTGCTTCCTGCGTCGTTCCGGCTAGCAGCAGCATATGGTGTGTTGGAGTCGGCGAAATTGTGCAGTCGTCTTCCTGTATGGTCTTTAACTATTAAATTAGTTGTTACTTATCAGTGAAGTGCACCAGCAGTATTTTCTGCCTTGTGGCCATTAACGCCCCAGTTACCTGCCCTGATTGTTAGCGTAGTTTTCCGTTAGTGTGTTTTTCCTTGCCGTGTTGATGCTGTCCGGCACGGCATGTTGTTCGACAGCATTTTAGTTGTTGGTTCATATTTTTTCTTATGAGTATTTATTGTGCCTTGGCAATTCTTAGATGACGATTTTGAAGACGTTGTGCGGCTGGTATCTTCGTTCAAATGGTTCAAATGGCTCTGAGCACTATGGGACTTAACATCTATGGTCATCAGTCCCCTAGAACTTAGAACTACTTAAACCTAACTAACCTAAGGACATCACACAACACCCAGTCATCACGAGGCAGAGAAAATCCCTGACCCCGCCGGGAATCGAACCCGGGAACCCGGGCGTAGGAAGCGAGCGGTATCTTCGTCCTCGGCTGATATTTTCCATTGTCGTACCGTTGGTCGGGCGGAAGGAAATTAATTAGGTTGTTAGTCGGTCCTTCAGCCGTCCCTGGGTCGGGTTGCCATCCGATTATTTAACCTTACTCTTGGCTGCCTGTCTCACCTCATGTTAGAGCTACTTCCTCAGGCAGACCCTTGGAACACTTCTGAGCACCACTGTTCTTTTAGGTTTAGATTGTGATTATCATTTTAGTCTGATGTACTGTGCAAGACCTTCAGCCGTCTATTAATTTAGTTTGTTTTAATTTTAAAATAAGGCCTTCAGCTTACTTAAATTAAAATTTAAAGATTGATTTGTTTAAAAACTAAATTTTGAAAGTTTGTTCTACCTGAAATTCTTGTTATCCAGGCCTTAAGCCCTGAGTTGTTCAATGTTCAGTGTGTGGCCTTCAGCCGAGAATTTATGTGAAATATTTTTTAAGTAAGGCCTTCAGCCACACGTATTCCTTAAGGCAATTTTTTATAACTTGTGTTCAGGCCTTCGGCCGTTCTTGTTTTTGGTGTGGTTTTGGACACTCAGCCCAGGAGATATCTCAAGTTTTCTTAACTAGGCCTTCAGCCACATTGTTTTATTTTGATCCTTTTAAGGCAACATGTAATTAAGTGATTCTTAGGAAAATAAAAGTTTGTGTGTTTTGTGCAACTGACAGTAATTGATTGTGGCCCCCTTCACAACCATAACCTCACCCGCTCTGTCCTGCGAAACCAAATTTCAATGTGTTTGGCATGGCGTGGTCGTGATGGTATAAAGTGTAACGTTTCAACTGAGAAATTGTAAAAACATGCGGCCACTGTTGGATGACAGTGTACCAGTAATAATGGATTGCACGTTTTGCTTACTGAGTTTCCTGCTATTGTGTCTTTGCTTATCTGCCTTTTGTTGCGGTCCATATAGTAGTTACAGTTATGTGGTTGTGTTGTTTGTAGGGCCAAGAGGTCGGCAGTGGTAGGTTGTTGATAATTACAGTGAGTCAGCTGCTTCTTCTGGTTTACTTCTGTGCGACCTTGTAAAGTTATCAACGGGCAGAAGCTAGTTTGGTCTTTTGTTTGGTGCGACTCCTAAAGTTAATCACTGGCGGAAAGAAGTTTTCGCTTTATTCTTGTGCCCTGTTGTATAGTCATTCCCTGTAGTAAGATAATTCTATTTATATAGGATGTCCCAGTAAACATGGGCTCTAAAACGGCTACGTTAAGAGCTATGATAAATGGTTCATCTTCGCTACTGCGAAACACGTCTTCTAGCGAACAGGCGCTCATAGCTATTAAGGTACGCATTTTACAGTCCATGCTCACTGAACCTTATGGCTTCGAATGATCGTTGGTGTCACGTCCCTCAATACTGACCATTCCTCCTAGGACACCCTGTATAATATCTGCATGTGTATTAGCTTAAGTTGTGTAGTATCACTGTTGCTCATTGTGGGATAAACTAATTGTATTCCTGTTAGGATACCATATTGTTATGACCTATCATTCCCGGCCGGGGAGGCCGAGAGGTTCTTGGCGCTACAGTCTGGAACCGCGTGACCGCTACAGTCGCGGGTTCGAATCCTGCCTCGGGCATCACTGTGTGTCATGTCCTTAGGTTAGTCAGGTTTAAGTAGTTCTAGGGGACTGATGACCTCAGAAGTTCAGTCCCATAGTGCTCAGAGCAATTTGAAGCATTTTTTCTGATCTATCATTATTTTCCTAAATTTATTATTCTAGAACTGAGATTGGGAGCAAAGGCTTTATATTCGTATGTCGTCTGGTGTTGTAATACACTGTTTAATGAAGCCAGCATTAATTAGAAGCTCACGTTGCTACAAACCCCAGCCAAACCCCACTTCAACCACACCAGTGCCACAAGTGGAAAACTGCAGTTTATTTACGAATTCGACTGCTTCTGAACCACTTGTGTAGCTTAAGTTAGAATGCCGTCTGTGCGAAACGTGGTCATAATTAATTGTATATTAGCTTCACCGTACTTTACATCTTTAATAGGCGATCGTCTAATACCACTACACCGTGATTTTTGTTCGAATTTAAGAATTCGTTTAATTGTTTGTCTTATTTTCTAATCTATAAGTTATATACTCAAGACAGAAAAAAAATTGGTTATAAAAGGAAAAATAACACGAACGATTAATTAAATCATTGAAGTAGAAGTTTATCAAATCCCAGAAATAACCAATAATGAAACTGGGAAGTTCGTCAGTAATAAAGAAAAGGACACCTTTTTCACAGATTTTATTTGAGTGACCAGTTCGTTAAGACAGGTAATTCGCAGTGGAGTGGAAATGAAATTTCTGTCAACGCTCTGCACCTACTTATTAAACTGAAAGTTGTAAATGTTTTGAGAGAGAACGGTGCCAAGCTCATGGGCGGCTACAATAATATATAAGGGATGAGAAACCGAAGCCATATGTATCTGAGTATCGCTATGGAATTGTTGGAAATAAAAATAAACTTCACCGAAGAACAGTAATGTCTAAAAGAAAATGTTATTTGCTCTCTACATTTATCTGACAAACATTATAGATTGTAGTTTTATGCGTTGAATTAAAAAGTTATTACGAAAATTTTTATAATTAAACCGTACATAACAATGTCATTGGTTTATCAGGAAGTAACTCATAATATTTTTGACATAAAAAGGGCCCAAGGGGCGTACTTTCCCCTTTTTCCTATTGAACTAGAATTGCACACAACTATTTTTATAGGCAATTGAACCACTCTGGGGAGCTGTACCAGGAAACTGGCACATTTGTACCTCCCAACATACCAAAAATTATATGACTTTATTTGTTCGAGATGACAGTCCTTAGTCATGGACGACTTGCGATGGCCACCCCAGTCAACAGACAGCGATGCATTTGATTTGAAGCGTCGGGTTTTTTCTCGGTGATAAAGAGAACCCCTGTAAAATGTTTGATGTGCCCAGTTTGGGGATGCAAATAAGATTTGAAAAGCACTCCATAACTGTGCCAGTAACACGGGGTTCCTACGGAGACCGATTGAACCGTGTGGCTCTATCAGCGATATTCCCGCCGCCGGTATGGGTCATCTTTCCGGCGGTGTGTGCAGAGCGCTCTGGCGCCACGTACCGGGCCGATCAGGAGCGAGAGGAAAAGCTGAGGAAGAGGGAGTGATTTAGCCTTGGGACGCCGAGCAGTAACGGCATTTTGGGAACTATGGCGTACAGCTAAGACCCGCTGTCAGCCAGCAAGCAGGGCACGTCGAGAAGGGGCTTTTTACCGGGGTGATGGCGCCATGACAGATATCACCAGCGTAGAAAGAGACGTTACTGGGAAGCCGTTGGTGTTGTTTTTCCGCTTGCTTCATGTCTCCTGGCATCGGGATCTGAGGCGGCTGGCTTCGACCAACAAGCAGGAGGGAAAGGGCCTTGCTTGTCCTGTAAATTGTGGTCGGAACCCAGTACTGAGCTCTGTGTGGTTGACTGTTTTTTCTTGGTCTGCCGTCGCTACTCCTACTGAGTCTGGCCTACCATGTGTTGATTTTAATTGATTTAATGCGTAATGTTTAAAGGTGTATGTGGTGTTATCATTAACATTTACGAGGGTCTGGAATGCCGAGACATTCCGTTGTAGATCCCTACTGTCAAGGTTTAACCGCCATTGAGAGCAGTTTGCTGGTCCTTGTTTAAGTACCGCCTGGTTATTGTACACTACTGGCCATTAAAATTGCTACACCACGAAGATGACGTGCTACAGACGCGAAATTTAACCGACAGGAAGAAGATGCTGTGATATACAAATGATCAGCTTTTCAGAGCATTCACACAAGCCGGCCGAAGTGGCCGTGCGGTTAAAGGCGATGCAGTCTGGAATCGCAACACCGCTACGGTCGCAGGTTCGAGTCCTGCCTCGGGCATGGATGTTTGTGATGTCCTTAGGTTAGTTAGGTTTAACTAGTTCTACGTGACTAATGACCTCAGCAGTTGAGCCATTTGAACCAATCACGCAAGGTTCACGCCTGTGGCGACACCTACAACGTGCTGACATGAGGAAAGTTTCCAACCGATTTCTCATACACAAACAGCAATTGACCGGCGTTGCCTGGTGAAGCGTTGTTGCGATGCCTCGTGTAAGGAGGAGAAATGCGTACTATCACGTTCCCGACTTTGATAATGGTCGGATTGTAGCCTATCGCGATTGCGGCTTATCGTATCGCGACATTGCTGCTCGCGTTGGTCGAGATCCAATGACTGTTAGCAGAATATGGAATCGGTGGGTTCAGGAGGGTAATACGGAACACCGTGCTTGATCCCAACGGCCTCGTATCACTAGCAGTCGAGAGGACAGGCATCTTATCCGCATGGCTGTAACGTATCGTGCAGCCACGTCTCGATCCCTGAGTCAACAGATGGGGACATTTGCAAGACAACAACCATCTGCACGAACAGTTCGACGACGTTTGCAGCAGCATGGACTATCAGCTCGGAGACCATGGCAGCGGATACCCTTGACGCTGCATCACAGACAGGAGCGCCTGCAATGGTGTACTCAGCGACGAACCTGGGTGCAAGAATGGCAAAACGTCATTTTTTCGGATGAATCCATGTTCCGTTTACAGCATTATGATGGTCGCATCCGTGTTTGGCGACATTGCAACGAACGCACATTGGAAGCGTGTATTCGTCATCCGGCGTGATGGTATGGGGTGCCATTGGTTACACGTCTCGGTCACCTCTTGTTCGCATTGACGGCACTTTGAACAGTGGACGTTACATTTCAGATGTGTTACGACCCCTGGCTCTACCCTTCATTCGATCCTTGCGAAACCCTACATTTCAGCAGGATAATGCACGACCGCATGTTGCAGGTCCTGTACGGGATTTCTGGGTACAGAAAATGTTCGACTGCTGCCCTGACCAGCACATTCTCCAGATCTCCCACCAATTGAAAACGTCTGGTCAATGGTGGCCGAGCAACTGGCTCGTCACAATACGCCAGTCACTACTCTTGATGAACTGTGGTATCGTGTTGAAGCTGTACCTGTACACGCCATCCAAGCTCTGTTTGACTGAATGCCCAGGCGTATAAAGGCCGTTATTACAACTAGAGGTGGTTGTTGTGGGTACTGATTTCTCAGGATCTGTGCACCCAAATTGCTTGAAAATGTAATCACATGTCAGTTCTAGTATAATATATTTGTCCATTGAATACCCGTTTATCATCTGCAATTCTTCTTGGTGTAGCAATTTTAATGGCCAGTAGTATATATATATATATATATATATATATATATATATATATATATATATATATATATATCCATGGATATATTTATCTCTGAATTGTAATAACATTATTGTTACGCTCTGAATTGTAATAACATTATTGTTACGTTTCTGTTTGAACTAATAGTGTGTGTGAGAGACACATGTATGATTTTTAAATCAGTAGTTTCCTAAATTCTTACCAGTTATTGAGAGGCTAGTTGTTATTGTGTGTTTAATGGTCTGAAACGGATTCTATTGGTGGTACTAGAACTCCTTCAATGACAGTACATCGATATTGTAATTAATTTCATGAATTGATTTTACTTATGTGTTGTAATGAGTTATTGTGTTTCTAGTTATTTAAGGCAGATGTCAATCTGTTGTAGATACTCACTAGTTCTGGGATTTTCTCGTGCCCATTCGTGACCGTTGCTGCTCCTGTCTGGGGCTCGATGTCAAGCCATTATTGGAAACAGCTGAACGGGCGGGCGTCCGTTTTCAGAGTGTAGTAATTGCTCACATGAAATTTTATATGTTATATGCTAAATTATGTGGTGCCTACCATTTAATTAACCTGTTACGTGTCATGGTATCTAGTTGTTGCCTGAAGTATTAATTATTTTGGTAATAACAATCTCTGTCGTAATGAAAGAGTACGTTAGTTAAATTTTAGTAAACTGTTCTTCTGCCTGATTATAATTTAGAGTATATAAAATTTAACTGATTTCAGTAAATGTGTAATAGGCCATAAGTGCCGCATTTTTATGAATGTGTAAAATGGAAGTAATTTATTTTCACCTGAATTGTAATTTTTAAAGATGTGTGGTAGTTTTGAACATGTGATGGTTTTATTTGTCGAGTTCTCTTGTTTAAAAGTACCAAATAAAATGTTAGATGCAACTGTCGATGGTGATTCCCTGATGCGTTACTTTGGTCCAGTCCTACCACCTACAGCCTATTGTGCTGAGTTAGTGTCGTTGCGTAAAAGGTGTAATTACAAGTTGTCTCGACACTTCACCGATATTTTGTGTTTAGACGTTGCAATCATCGAAAAAAATGGAAGACCCAACTTAAGATAACTATTCCAGTTTTGTAAATCGGAATTATCAAAGAGGACGTCTTCAAAGGGGATTGCTTTAAAAAAAGAAAAAAAAAAACTTGTGCCTCTCATCTTTATTCTCAAGCGTGTACGGTCCGTACCAAATACGACGAACAGGGCTACTAACAATATCTGGCATTATCTTATCCAGATTAAAGCCAATACGGCATTTTTTATGTTAATAAATCGTTCGCAGTAGTTAAAAAAGCCATACATGAAAAAATAAAAATTATAGGATCCAAATGGTACTGAAACTCTGACCATTAGAACGGTGGTCACGTATTTACAGAGAGAGAGAGATAGAGAGAGAGAGAGAGAGAGAGAGAGAGAGAGAGAGAGAGACAGACAGACAGACAGACAGACAGATACCAGACCTGCTACACAGCACTGTTTAAACACACACACATACTGTATTTTACGACTAGGGAAATTTATTTCTCTCTATAAAACTCCAAATGAGAATGAACTTAAAACGTATGCAGATATCAAACAAGAAAAGGCAGGAACAGCTTCCAAAATTGCAGTGACAGAGCCACTTGAAGATACAACAAGCTACTGACTTACTTCTTCCGATAAAATAGTTACCTTGCTGTAGGAATTAGACTATAGACGATATATGGCGCGCATGACGTCATTGTTGAGAATTCAACGTTTCGATCACCTGAGTAGTGTGGCACCCATCTGCAGACGACTTGTGTTCAGGTTATATTAGCTGTAATACTTTCAGTAAAGATTTCTTTATTATAGTGGTGAAATACTGTGCAGAGTTTGGATGCATTGACAGATATGATTAATAAACGTAAACACGGTCCGTAGTAGGCTGTAAAGTGATTTTTACGTAATCGTGCGATAGCTGATTTCGAATGCTTGTCACTGTCAAGCACCTGTAAAACCAACATGGAAAAGGACTGCATTATCTGCATACATCGCCATGTATAAACAACACTTTAACACCTCACATCAAGATAAAACATTACAGCCTTCTAGGGACCACGTTTACGTTTATTAAACATATGGAGGCTGTGGATCCGCACAGATACAAAATTTTGAAAGATATGTGAATGCAAGTAATATTTCATTACACAGGTAAAGCTATTTTAAGAATATGAAAATAACTGCGAACATGTTTCTTGAAAATTAGTATTATTCTGGTCGTCAAATCCAAAAACTGATGAATCAAAAATCGTACAAATGGCTCTGAGCACTTTGGGACTTAACATATGAGGTCATCAGTCCCCTAGAACTTAGAACTACTTAAACCTAACTAACCTAAGGACATCACATGCCCGACGCAGGATTCGAACCTGCGTCCGTAGCGGTCGCGCAGTTCCCGACTGAAGCGCCTAGAACCTCTAGGCCACACCGGCCAGCATTGATGAATCACGAAGATTTGGTGACACATGGTTAACATGTAATTCACTATAAGAGTGTTACCTAAAAGCAACGTTTTGTAATAAATTGTTCTTCTTAACTCGACAATTTATCGTTATCTGTACGAGACCAAGCAAAAGTCATAAAACAAACGGTTATTTTGTGTAAAAGCTGCTCGTTATCAACAGAAATGCGTGTCATTTCTTATAACAGCACAATAAAACACGTCACTGTTATTGCTGGGGAATCGTCATAAAATTATAAGTAAATGTTTTCTGCCGATCTGATAGTCAGTCTTCTGCTCATGTGGAAGCGGCGAACTTAATGAGTCACAGCGCAACATGAACAGAAATTCATTGAAGAACTGTGACTTAGTCGATTACAAACAAGAATAAAATGTCAGTACAGTTTTTCAAACTGTTTGCTGTCCTTTCATCTGGCCAAGTGTAAAATACTGAGAAATTAAGATAAATTAGGTTAACTTTACTACTGTAGGTATGAAAGCACTTTCCGCATGTCTAGTGTAGCGAGTGAGGTACTGATTTTTCCCAGTCATCGATAAAGGCCAAGATGACTGTGCCTAATGCATACCTTGAACAGAGCGAACTAAGAGATTGTGTAATAATCTTATGTGAAATTCAATGTTAAAATGTTGTTAGCAAACTTGTCAGTACAGGAAAAGACGGATTTGTACTTCCCGTAAAGAAGACACGTCAAGTTTAATTTGCAGACAGGCACAATTAAGGTACTCACATAAATCTTTCGGCCACAGCCTTCGTCCACACACACACACATACACACACACACACACACACGCACACACGTAAGCACGGCATTCCAGCCCGGGATGCTGGAGTTGGCGGTCGTGTGTGCGTGAGGTGTGCCTGCTTGCGTGTATGTATGTATGTATGTGTGTGTGTGTGTGTGTGTGAGAGAGAGAGAGAGAGAGAGAGAGAGAGAGAGTCTTTTACTGACAAAGGCGGTGGCAGAAAGCTTTCTTATTCTAAGAGCGCATAATATTGAAGTTATAGAGTTCTACCTTTGGAACTATATTCAATTCATCGTAAAAACAATTGGTAGAAGTTTTCATGATCCTACCTTCGTAACTATTTGAATTATTGAATAAAAATCAATTTTTACAGCTAAAAATTAGAAACACAGGTTAGATCAGCTTATCTTAGTGCATAAGACACAAAGCTAAAATAACAGCACTATATTTTATGTAAGTAATAATGAAACTATACCCACTTTCAGTATGAAACTGTAATGTAATACAGGTGCATAAATTTAGAAAGAGACAGTTCAAGAGCCCCTATCCACCCTCGGTTACGTTTGAAAATTTCTAGACCCTAAAGTTCAAATGTTATCCGACTGCGAATTTTATATATTTTATGTCGTCAGAGTAAAGATTTACCCAGAGAAAAATTGGGATCGTTGTTGGTCTCCAACTAATAACGACATAAATGATTTTTTTGTCAAAATGGATGATGTGTGAGGACTGCCAACGTTGAAAGAGGAGCGAGTGGTTCCTTCGCTGCCCGCACAGAGAATATGTAAAGACCGAAGTAGACCTATCTGCACTGAGGAGGTCATTCCATCGTCGTTAGTCACACGAAATATATTGCGGTCTGTTACAAAATGCGTCGCGGTTCTGTCAATATACGTATCCACTTAAGCCTTGGCTGGCGCTAATAAGAATTCACATTGTTGTTTCGATCAAATGATATATCGGTGTACCTTGTGAAACTGTGTAAAAGCGAACTTAATGGAATAATAATTTAAATGGAAAGACGCTGTTCTGTTTTCATTGTTCTGTTTCGCATGACGCTCGCTACATTATACAAAACTGCGCAGGCCAATGTCCGAGAGTATTCTCCAATTTAAAGGCAAGCAATTAACTTTACGTACAGTAATTAGGTAACTAGAAAGAAGTGCCAAATACGATAGAACAGGCTTTAATAAGTGTCCAAAGCAATTCTTGTACGTGTGAAGATTGAGTAGAATATATTGCTCGGTTAAACGACAGTAGGCTTTCATTTATCGTCTTGGTTCCTGACTCCTCTGAATTATTTTTAAAGAGTTAGAACATTTTATGTCAGTTTCGGTGATGTGGACTTGTGGACTGAAGACTAGAAACAATACGTTCTCCATCGCTTTCTGGTTGGTCGCATAAATACTTTTCAGTCTCTTGTAAAATGTTGTGGTTTTCAAAAATAGCAGCAGAATATAAAACATTTCAGTTTATTAGATAAACTAAAAATAACAAACCAGATATTTTTACCCGCCGTCCCAGAATACTAACAATTAAATAACAACTCGTTCAATTTTCAACATCAGTGCTCGATTTCGACTAAAATGAGAAAAAATGACAGAAACTCCGTTGTTGCCCTCAGTAAGAGTAGTAGGATCTCGGTGCACTTACCGCAGAGACACCTATCGGTTCGTGCACCACTAAGCTGCCTTTCTTATGACATTATGAACTTCAGCTATTCAGCAGACCGAAGGTGAAACTCATATAGGGACTTCCGCCAACACGCCCTTAGTTCGCTGCAATGCCACTTGGAGCGCAGCAAGTTTATCGATCCATCATTTCGCTTTCTTATTGGCTGATTCTTTAGTCGTCTATTTTAGATTTCGTTTCATAATTAACAGAATTGTGAAACTTCCTGGCAGATTAAAACTGTGTGCCCGACCGAGACTCGAACTCAGGACCTTTGCCTTTCGCGGGCAAGTGCTCTACCATCTGAGCTACCGAAGCACGACTCACGCTCGCTACTCACAGCTTTACTTCTGCCAGTACCTCGTCTCCTACCTTCCAAACTTTACAGAAGCTCTCCTGCGAACCTCATTCTGGAAACATCCTCCAGGCTGTGGCTAAGCCATGTCTCCGCAATATCCTTTCTTTCAGGAGTGCTAGTTCTGCAGGTTCGCAGGAGAGCTTCTGTAAAGTTTGGAAGGTAGGAGACGAGGTACTGGCAGAAGTAAAGCTGTGAGTAGCGGGCGTGAGTCGTGCTTCGGTAGCTCAGATGGTAGAGCACTTGCCCGCGAAAGGCAAAGGTCCTGAGTTCGAGTCTCGGTCGGGCACACAGTTTTAATCTGCCAGGAAGTTTCATATCAGCGCACACTCCGCTGCAGAGTGAAAATCTCATTCTGGAAACAGAATTGTGTTTTAAATGTGTTACTTGTATCCGGATTGCATTCTTCTCGCATCCGTAGTAGGGTAAATGACTGCACATTTGTTTTTGTTTCAAATAAAACAGAAGCTGCTTAACTGCATAGTGTTCTGCGGAAGTCTGTTTATCTGTTCTTACTGTATACTTGTATCTGAGTGTAAACTGTTCGATTTAAATGCGTGGTAAGTATATTGGTTGTATTCTACTTTGTATTTTTGTTTGCATCTGTTTTCCGTACTTTCTCGCATTTAATGGACAACTCCATGTTAGCAGGTTTTGATTCCACGGAATGAGAAGTAATTCTGCTTTGAATAGTGTTGCTTCTTGCCACTAAGTAGTACGCATTTCAGATTGTCATGCAGAGTATGGATGTAGATGTAGATGACTAGGCCCCATGGTTTGTAGTCTTGGTGACTAGTAGAGCATTTTCTTCCTCGCAAATTCCATGAATGCGGCAGTACTGATCACACACTTTCACTTGTCCCCTGAGCGGAGGATACTTGGACGCGAAGCTTGTAATCGTTTCGTAGCACACTGGCTGCTGAGACAAGGTCACCTTTTTCCAGAGCAAACAACTTATTGCGTATAGAAGAAACGAACTTATAGTGTATAAAAGAAACGAACTGTAATGAATTAATGCGCCGCAGAAGTGACAGGGAAGCTTATGGCGAGTCGCTCATAGATCAGTATGCACTGATGCAATATGGAGTCATTCACCTCACCCAACATTGCGGATGAGAGTAGAAGTTAAGCACAACACGAGAATCATATTTCCGTTGTAATTCAAAGAGTGCAATACGCACAAGATGGTCTTAATCAGGAACATAATTTCGACTTGGTAAAAGCCACACGGACGAAATTGCAGTATTGGGTTTTACTAGTAAATACACTTTACTGCGAGACTACCAGATCCACCCGTAAAGCGTAAATGTAAAATATTACCATCTAGTACCAGTATTTCGAAAAGCAATAAATGGATCTCCGCGCCATATTTCTCGTATTCAAAATTCACTGTCACGCCAGTTGGAGCGCTGCTCTCGTTCGCTACATTCTTGTCGTAACAAGGGCGTTGCATTTCTGATGTTTTAGCGTTTTGATTAAAAATGGTTCAAATGGCTCTGAGCACTATGGGAATTAACTTCTGAGGTCATCAGTCCCCTAGTACTCAGAACTACTTAAACCTAACTAACCTAAGGACATCACACACATCCATCCACGAGGCAGGATTCGAACCTGCGACTGTAGCGGTGGCGCGGTTGCAGACTGAAGCGCCTACAACCGCTCGGCCGCGACGGCCGGCTAGTGTTTTGTGCTGGCCGCTTCGACTGTCCTAAATACTTACAGGCTGTAAAGTAAAATATGGTTCAAATGGCTCTAAGGAGGAGGAGGAGGATATTAGTGTTTAACGTCCCGTCGACAACGAGGTCATTAGGGACGGAGCGCAAGCTCGGGTGAGGGAAGGATGGGGAAGGAAATCGGCCGTGCCCTTTCAAAGGAACCATCCCGGCATTTGCCTGAAGCGATTTAGGGAAATCACGGAAAACCTAAATCAGGATGTCCGGAGACGGGAGGCTCTAAGCACTATGGGACTTAACGTCTGAGGTCATCAGTCCCCTAAACTTAGAAACACAAACCTAACTAACCTAAGGACATCACACACATCCATGTCCGAGGCAGGATTCGAGCCTGCGACCGTAGCAGCAGCGCGGTTCCGGACTGAAGCGCCTACAACCACTCGGTCACAGCAGCCGGCCGGCTGTAAAGTAATAAGAGGCGCTCCTGGGCCATAAAACGCTTCAAAGCACGCAGGTGGCATTCACCAGTGGACGGACACAGCCGTATTGAGATGTACGGGCAGCGCTAAAGAAGCCATTGGTGCATTAATGGCCACCGGCCGGTTCCGGGCGGCGTGAAATGCAGGAATGGGGTTCCCGAGCAGCCGTTTGTTGCGGAGCGCCATCACGCGCCAGGAGCGGGCTGTTGGGAGCCATTACCGTTTCACGGTGGGCGCCGCCGCCGACGCCAGCCGCCATTGTCCCTCGTCCCTCGTCCTGTGCCGTGAGAGGCGGCGTGGCTGCTCGTGTGTGGCCGCGGCCACTGGGTCACTGCCAGCGCCGGCCGCTAATAATCGCTGCCTGCCCCTTACTTATAAGGCAGCCGGTCACCAGCCGCCGGCGTCGAGCGGTGTGGACTCGCAGAAGTTCAAGGCCCGCCACACTGCCTACCAGCTCTCTGGTCCGCAGACGAGACGAAACGAGAAGGGACGCCGGGCGCCGGGCTGTGGCGCCACGCCGTCCTCTCACCCTGATTTTGTTCTCGCCACGAGAACGCAGCGTTGCTACACCCATCTACGCTCGAGGGCGCTCTACGCTCGCAAAGCCGTGCTCTTGTACACAGCCTGTCGCGCGTACATAATTTTCTGTTTACCTGTGTTAGTCGGCCCAGGTGTTTAGTGTCTCAGTAATAAGAGGCCTGTTCAGAACGTAAGTGTACTGTGACCACAACGGGCTGTGGGTTTCTGTTCTTTGAGGGTTGGCGACCCTGAATGGTACACAAGGGTCGCCTGACCGTAGCAAGCATCGCAGGAACACAGTAGTACGTAAACTCATGTTGTAGTGTCCAGTTGCTTGGAAGATGTCGGCATGAAATCTCGCTAATTGCGAGAAAATGCTTTTGTACACAGCCTGTCACGTGTACATAAATTTCTGTTCCTGTTTACCGTGTTAGTCGGCCCGGGTGTTTAGTGTCTCAGTAATAAGAGGCCTGTTCAGAAAGTACTGTGACCAAAACGGGCTGTGGTATTTTTTTTTTGTTTTTTGAGGATTGGTAACCCTGAATGGTACAGAAGGATCCGCTGACCATAGCAAGCATCGCAGGAACACAGTAGTACGTAAACTCATGTTGTAGTGTCCAGTTGCTTGAAAGATGTCGAAAAGAAATCCAGCTAATTGCGAGAAAATGCTTTTGCACACAGCCTCTCACGTGTACATAATTTTCTGTTTACTGTGTTAGTCGGCCCGGGTGTTTAGTGTCTCATTAATAAGAGGCCTGTTCAGAAAGTAAGTGTAATGTGACCAAAACGGGCTGTGGGCTTTCGTTTTTTTGAGGGTTGGTAACCCTGAATGGTACAGAAGGATCTCCTGACCATAGGAAGCATCGCAGGAACACAGTAGTATGATACTCACTTTGTAGCGTCCAGTTGCTTGAAAGATATCGGCAAGAAATCCCGCTAGTTACGAGAAAATGCTGTGATCCGTTTCCTTCTCGCAGAAGGACCAACACCTACTGAAATTCTTTCACGAATCAAAACGGTTTACCACGAACGTGTTACGAATAGAACGAGAGTGTTTAAGTTGTATGAGAGTTTTTGTGGAAGAAAGAGAAGGAAGACTAGAGGAGGATAACGACATCATTAGAGACGGAGCAGAAATCGGAATACGGAAGGCTGGGGAAGGAAATCGGCCGTGCCCTTTCAAATGAACCATCCCAGCAGTCGGCTGAAGCGATTTAGGCATATCACGGGAAACCTAAATCAGGATGGTTGGACGTAGGTGCGTAAGATGGGTCCCCAAACGGATGACAGGGCATCACAGCCAAAAACGGGTCAATTGCGCCCTCGAGTTTCTTGAACGGTTTGAACTGGAAGAAGAGGATTTCCCTAGCTCTTGTTTGGAAATGAAATGTGGTTGCTTCATTACACGCCTGAGACAAAGAGGCAGTCGTCACAGTGGCGTCACACCTATTCCCCAGGCGCCTAAATATTCAAAACCACAATTATGGCAAAAAAATCTGGCCCTCAGTGTTTTGGGACCAGAAAGGGCATCATTTTGATCAAATTTATGCCTCGGAAGGTGACCATCAATGCACAGCGACATTGAAAGACCATAAATGGAGCATTTAAAACGGGAAGAGGGGAATCCTGAAGACAGAAAAGGAGATGCAGAAACAGGTCTTGAAGTGGGGGAACGGGGATGCCTTGCAACGTGCTGATCACAAGAGATCTCCATTCCCTCGTACTATTACGGATTTATGGACAGCCCTGCAGGATTCATACTGGCAATTCCCTCCAGCCCTACTTCAGACATTACTCGAGTCCACGCCGCGTCGTGTTGCGGCACTTACGAGTGCTCGCGGGGCCCTACACGATGTTAGGGAGGTGTACCAGTTCTTTTGGCTCTTCAGTGTATTAGAATCTAGTACACTACCTTTCTGAACATGCCTCATATAACATGTTGTTGTTGTTCTTGTGGTCTTCAGTCCTGAGACTGGATTGATGCAGCTCTCCATGCTACTCTATCCTGTGCAAGCTTCTTCATCTCCCAGTACAACTGCAACCTACATCCTTCTGAATCTGCTTAGTGTATTCATCTCTTGGTCTCCCTCTACGATTCTTACTCGCAACGCTGCCCTCCAATACTAAATTGGTGATCCCTTGATGCCTCAGAACATGTCCTACCAACCGATCCCTTCTTCTGGTCAAGTTGTGCCACAAACTTCTCTTCTCCCCAATCCTTTTCAATACTTCCTCATTAGTTATGTGATGTACCCATATAATCTTGAGAATTCTTCTGTAGCACCACATTTCGAAAGCTTCTATTCTCTTCTTGTCCAAACTATTTATCGTCCATGTTTCACTTCCATACATGGCTACACTCCATACAAATACTTTCAGAAATGACTTCCTGACACTTAAATCTATACTCGATGTTAACAAATTTCCCTTCTTCAGAAACCCTTTCCTTTCCATTGCCAGTCCACATTTTATATCCTCTCTACTTCGACCATCGTCAGTTATTTTGATCTCCAAATAGCAAAACTCCTTTACTACTTTAAGTGTCTCATTTCCTAATCTAATTCCCTCAGCATCACCCGACTTAATTCGACCACATTCCATTATCCTCGTTTTGCTTTTGTTGATTTTCATCTTATATCCTCCTTTCAAGACACTGTCCATTCCATTCAACTGCTCTTCCAAGTCCTTTGCTGTCTCTGACAGAATTACAATGTCATCGGCGAACCTCAAAGTTTTTATTTGTTCTCCATGGATTTTAATACCTACTCCAAATTTTTCTTTTGTTTCCTTTACTGCTTGCTCAATATACAGACTGAACAACATCGGGGAGAGGCTACAACCCTGTCTTACTCCCTCCCCAACCACTGCTTCCCTTTCATGTCCCTCGACTTTTATAACTGCCATTTGGTTTCTGTGCAAATTGTAAATAGCCTTTCGCTCCCTGTATTTTACCCCTGCCACCTTCAGAATTTGAAAGAAAGTACTCCAGTCAACATTGTCAAAAGCTTTCTCTAAGTCTACAAATGCTATAAACGTAGGTTTGCCTTTCCTTAATCTTTCTTCTAAGATAAGTCGTAAGGTCAGTATTGCCTCACGTGTTCCAGTGTTTCTACGGAATCCAAACTGATCTTCCCCGAGGTTGGCTTCTACTAGTTTTTCCATTCGTCTGTAAAGAAATCGTGCTAGTATTTTGCGGCTGTGACTTATTAAACTGATTGTTCGGTAATTTTCACATCTGTCAACACCTGCTTTCTTTGGGATTGGAATTATTATATTCTTCTTGAAGTCTGAGGGTATTTCACCTGTTTCATACATCTTGCTCACTGTAGAGTTTTGTCAGGACTGGCTCTCCCAAGGCCGTCAGTAGTTCCAATGGAATGTTGTCTACTCCGGGGGCCTTGTTTCGACTCTGGTCTTTCAGTGCTCTGTCAACCTCTTCACGCAGTATCGTATCTCCCATTTCATCTTCATCTACATCCTCTTCCATTTCCATAATATTGTCCTCAAGTACATCGCCCTTGTATAGACCCTCTATATACTCCTTCCACCTTTCTACTTTCCCTTCTTTGCTTAGAACTGGGTTTCCATCTGAGCTCTTGATATTCGTACAGGTCGTTCTCTTATCTCCAAAGGTCCCTTTAAATTTCTTGTAGGCAGTATCTATCTTACCCCTAGTGAGATAAGCCTCTACATCCTTACATTTGTCCTCTAGCCATCCCTGCTTAGCCATTTTGCACTTCCTGTCGATCTCATTTTTGAGACGTTCGTATTCCTTTTTGCCTGCTTCATTTACTGCATTTTTATATTTTCTCCTTTCATCAATTAAATTCAATATTTCTTCTGTTACCCAAGGATTTCTACTAGCCCTCGTCTTTTTACCTACTTGTTCCTCTGCTGCCTTCACTACTTCATCCCTCAAAGCTACTCATTCTTCTTCTACTGTATTTCTTTCCCCCATTCCTGTCAATTGTTCCCTTACGCTCTCCCTGAAACTATCTACAACCTCTGGTTCTTTCAGTTTATCCAGGTCCCATCTCCTTAAATTCCCACCTTTTTGCTGTTTCTTCAGTTTTAATCTGCGGTTCATAACCAACAGATCAGTGGTCAGAGTCCACATCTGCCCCTGGAAATGTCTTACAATTTAAAACCTGGTTCCTAAATCCCTGTCTTACCATTATATAATCTATCCGATCCCTGGGGATACTAAAAGGTTTCTTCTATGTATACAACCTTCTTTCATGATTCTTAAACCAAGTGTTAGCTATGATTATGTTGTGCTCTGTGCAAAATTCTACCAGGCGGCTTCCTCTTTCATTTCTTAGCCCCAATCCATATTCACCTACTATGTTTCCTTCTCTCCCTTTTCCTACACTCGAATTCCAGTCACCCATGACTATTATATTTTCGTCTCCCTTCACTATCTGAATAATTTATTTTATTTCATCATACATTTCTTCAATTTCTTCGTCATCTGCAGAGCTAGTTGGCATATAAACTTGTACTACTGTAGTAGGTGTGGGCTTCGCATCTATCTTGGCCACAATAATGAGTTCACTATGCTGTTTGTAGTAGCTTACCCGCATTCCTATTTTCCTATTCATTATTAAACCTACTCCTGCATTACCCATATTTGTTTTTGTGTTTATAACCCTGTAGTCACCTGACCAGAAGTCTTGTTCCTCCATCCACCGAACTTCACTAATTCCCACTATATCTAACTTTAACCTATCCAGTTCCCTTTTTAAATTTTCTAACCTACCTGCCCGATTAATGGATCTGACATTCCACGATCCGATCCGTAGAACGCCAGTTTTCTTTCTCCTGATAACGACATCCTCTTGAGTAGTCCCCGCCCGGAGATCCGAATTGGGGGCTACTTTACCTCTGGAATATTTTACCCAAGAGGACGCCATCATCATTTAATCATACAGTAAGGCTGCATGCCCTCGGGAAAAATTACGGCTGTAGTTTCCCCTTGCTTTCAGCCGTCTTGGTTTACATGTTTACATACAACATACACTATCTGATCACGCCTTTGCCGTTTGGAGATAAATTTGCGGTTACCTGCGTTTGTCGAGCGTGGTGTTAGTGTGTCAGTAATATACCATACACCATCTGATCAAAAGTATTCTGACAGACCCGTGTAATGTGGAACAGACCAGTTGACGTCACCAGAGGTGGACCTACCTGTATAAAAGGAGGCGGTGAGTACTGCGATGACAGTAGAGAAGCATTAACAGCAGAATGGTCCGATAAGGAGAGCTCAGTGACTCTGAATTTGGACTAGGATGAGTAACAACTGCATTAAGGACGTTTCAGCCCTTCTTAAGCTGTCCACGTTCACTGATGATGATGAGATTCTACAGTGAAAACGCAAAGGAGCAACCACATGTAAACTAAGACCGTGTAGATCTCATGCACTGAAGCACACGGACTGTCGACCACTATAGAGGGTGGTTGTGAAAAGTCGCATTAAATCTGCGGAAGGAATCACTCCTGAGTTTCACATTCCAGCTATAATAGTGACTGAACGCAGGGAACCCATTTCCGTAGACAGTCCTAAGCAACGCCTGAGGTGATGGAAAGAGCGACCCATTGGACAATAGATGACTGTAAATGAATGATTTGGAGGGATAAATCAGGCTATACCCTACGGCAATCTGGTGGAAGACTTTAGATTTGGATAATGCATGGAGAACGTTGCTTCGACTCTTGTGTAGTGGGGTTGGGTTGTTTGGAGGAAGAGACCAAAGAGCGAGGTCATCGATCTCATGGGATTAGGGAAGGACGGGGAAGGAAGTCGGCTGCGCCCTTTAGAAGGAACCATCCCGGCATTTGCCTGGAGTGATTTAGGGAAATCACAGAAAACTTAAAACTGGATGGCCGGACGTGGGACTGAACCATCGTCCTCCCGACTGCGAGTCCAGTGTGCTAACCACTGCGCCACCTCGCTCAGTCTCTTGTGTAGTGTCATCAGTGAAGTACAAAAGAAGTGGTTTTATGGTAAGTGGTTCCCTTACTGTGCTCAAGGAAAGGCTAAATGTAGAAGGATATGAACATTTTTACAGCGTTATGTCTGTCTACAACAGAATAACTGCACAGAGACAATAATTGTATCAGCATGACAATGTACCCTGATACGAAGTAGCGTCTGTAAGGCAATGGTTTGTGAACCATCTTCGGTGGTGGGGAGCTGGAACGACGACTTCAATATCCTACTTTCTTTAGTTTCAGTATTTGAGGAAGAATGGGCTGTCATTCTTCCACAGACGTCCAGACATCTCACTGAAAGTTTCCTTAGAAAAGTTCATGCTGTCATAAAGGCGAAGGATGGATAGATCTCCAAATTAATGCCCCTTAACATGCGTCCAGATACTGTGAGTTGGGTAGTGTACTCTTCGCCACCTGTTATGGTGTTGATTGTTGGAAGGATCGTGCCGCTAATGGGGGGATCGTGCCGCTAATAGCGAACTGCCCCTGTCAGTTCTGCCCCAGACATTAGATTAATCCAGACAAACAAGCGATTTTATGAGCGATACGCTAGCAGTGACACACCAGAAACAAGATGACGTCGAAATGACAGAGAAGACAAAATCCCCAATCAGCACGTGGAATTTGTCGACATAGTCACATCAGAAGCTCTAGTCCAGAAGTGTTCAGATACTCATGAAGATGGCTGTCGCAGGACTCACAAAACGAACAGACGGGTCTGTGGCAGTTTCACAACAAGGGGCAAGTGCAGTGAGGACTACATCCATCAATGGAGACCAACAACATAAACAGCAAAAAGAAGCATCTGCACTGTATTGGCCTGGCTACAACCCCATTGTGCAACTGCATTAAAGAAGAGGATGTCTACCAGCTCAAACAGAAAATACACTACAAGTTACCTACTACGATGTCTGGTCACCATCAGTTGCTGTTTGCTAACATGTGTCACTACACTGTTCTGCTTGAAAGACTTGAGAATACGACGTCTTTTATATGCCTTTTTGATACAAGAACAGGTCTGCATTCAATATGATCCTGCTGTGCTTTTATGTTTATGTTGGTATACAATGTATTAAATCCTATGTGTAGGTTGCTCTTCGATTTTGCACGAGTGATGATAGCTGTATGGGTTCTGTTGAAATGTTGAAAATGGAAAAAGTAGAATGTGTGTGTATGTCTGGGATGTCCTTCCAGTTCTTCCAAACCTATGGGTCGATTTCAACCAAACCTGGCACAGAAACAATAGGCCTCAGAATTAACAGCACAATTATCGGCACATACACCTCCTGTCTTAATAGTCTGTCCTGCACAACAATCATGTTGTGTGGGACAGTATTGGCCTGCCAAATCAATCAGCTATGGAGGACAGCCTACACGGTATGGGCAAGAAACGGTTTACCAGGCCCAGACATGCCTTGCATATCAGTTGTGCTGCAGTATTACTCGCCTGCTTTAACAATCTGCTTTTCATGATAGCCTGTTCATCAAGGGTAGATAAATGATTTTCAGGCCGCAAACAAAAGAACAAACTAGTTGCTCCCCATTAAAAACTCTATAAGGGCCCACTAAAATAACGCAGAACTAGCAACTGACTCACTATAATTATCTGGAATCTAGTACTGCCAACCTCTGGCTCACACACACACACACACACACACACACACACACACACACACACACAAATTACTATATGAACAACAGGAAAGTGCAGATAAGCAAAGACACAATTTCAAAAAAATGCAGGTAATTAAACGACAAAATAACTTGTTGCTAGTACACCGTCATTAAACTCGACCAAATGTCTCTTTAAAGTCAGTATCGCCATTAGACTGTTGTTTATTTACAGTGTTACACAATCATGATTTCGGCTTCAAAGTGCCATTGTCAAGCGTTTTAAGCGTTATAAATGGCATAATATGGCATATTGTAGTATTAAAATACACTATGAGACAGTATGCCATCTTAGGCAATGTATAACACTTAAAACACTTGATAATGGCACTTTGAAGCCGAAATCATGATTGTGTAAATGTAACACTGTAAATAAAGAACAGGCTAATGGCGATACTGACTTTCAAGAAATATATTTTTACTGCGGCCCCACATTATGAAAAAATCGACCAAATATAATTACAGTTTCACTCGATGCCATCATGACCACGCCATGCAAACCAAACGGCAAAAGCTTTCCAACACACAAAATCCTCTTGACCTCACCGTTCTTTCATTCAATAAACTGAATCGAGCTTACTTCACCTATCCCGGCGCACTCCATTGCACTGTAATCTAGTCAGTCAAACTCTGATAACTACCAACGTTTGCCAGCAGCAAATTTGGCTCACACGCTGCTTTGTGCTCTGCACTGTCTTGCTGCAACCAACTTCTCCACCATTCCTCCACACTGCCGTCTTCTTCTAGACAGCCGGACGGAGTGGCCGAGCGGTTCTAGGCGCTTCAGTCTGGAACCGCGCGACCGCTGCGGTCGCAGGTTTGAATCCTGCCTCGGGCATGAATGTGCGTGATGTCTTTAGGTTAGTTAGGTTTAAGTAGTTATAAGTTCTAGGGGACTGATGACCACAGATGTTAAGTCCCACAGTACTCAGAGCCATTTGAATTTTGTCAAGTCCCATAGTGCTCAGAGCCATTTAAACCATTTTTTTCTCCTAGACACCGACAGGGAGACACCATCCGTTACCTCCATTGGACAAGGTCTGCGTAGCAGCTGTCCATGCCCTGTTCTGACCATTACAGTGCACTGTTGCCGTCTTCAAGATGCTCGGAGATAGACGGTGCTCTTCTCTCCAGTGAACATCTTGCTTGGTGGTTGTCTATGAAGTTCCCAGACTGCTCTGCCATACATCCAACGACTACAGCGAGTCTCTTGGCAACCGACATCGATGCAAAAACAAATCTGGCTGGCATGCCAACAAAGCACTGCCGCCACATAACGACCAGTGTACCAGAGGTGCTGACTCAAGACGATGTGGCCACTCCCATTCCTTACTGCTGGCTCCCACTTTTATTGGTGACTGTATCCCCCCAGCGACTACATGGGTAGCTCCGCCGATGCAAAACAAGTGTAGCCAGCGCCTCACACATTGCCCTGCTGCCGCCGCACAAGTTGCCAGCCGCTGCCCACAGCGGCTTCGAGCGCTCTATATAGTCCATGTCGTCACTTACTCTCGATACCGCAAACTGCCCACCACTGTGTTACGCCATCAGAGCAAAGCCTCGACTTGGTGCTACCTACAGGTGTGCGCAGTAGGGAAGGCAGGATACGTTGTCGTGCCATAAAATTCAGTTTAACAGCAAACAGTATTCTGCCAATAAAACAGACTGTGCGAATTATTTCACTCGCCAATGAATGTACAGTATCTTTTTCCTTTATATTGTTGCACTCTTTTTGCCCTCTGAAAAAACCTGTGTGCCAGACCCACACTGGTGCACACAGTAGGGTGGGCAGGATACTCTGTCGTGCCATAAAACTCAGTTTCACGGCCAACAGTATTCTGCCAATAAATCAGAACACATGAATTATTTCACCCACCACCGAACATACGGTATCTGTTTCCTTTATATTGTTTCACTCTTTTTCCCCTCTGAAGAAAGCTGTGCACCAGACTCACACTGGTGCACACAGTAGGGTGGGCAGGATTCGCTGTCGTGCCATAAAATTCAGTTTCATGGCAAACAGTATTCTGCCAATAAATCAGAACACGTGAATTATTTCACTCACCACTGAATCTACGGTATCTGTTTCTTTTATATTGTTGGACTCTTTTTGCCCTCTGAAGAAAACTGTGTACCAGACTCACACTGGTGCGCACAGTAGGGTGGGTGGGTAACGTTGTCATGCCATTAAATTCAGTTTCACAGCAAACAGTATTTTGCCAACAAAAAAGACTGCATGAATTATTTCACTCACCAATGAATCTACAGTATCTTTTTCCTTTATATTGTTGCACTCTTTTTGCCCTCTGAAGAGACCTGTGTGCCAGACTCACACTGGTGCACACATTAGGGTGGGCAGGATACGCTGTCGTGCAATGAAATTCAGTTTCATGGCAAACAGTATTCTGCCAATAAATCTGAACGCGTGAATTATTTCACTTACCACTGAATCTGGGTATCTGTTTCCTTTATATTGTTGCACTCTTTTTGCCCTCTCAAGAAACCTGTGCGCCAGACTCACACTGCTGCGCACACTAGGGTGGGTGGGTAAGGTTGTCGTGCCATAAAATTCAGTTTCACAGCAAACAGTATTCTGCCAACAAAACAGACTGCGTCAATTATTTCACTCAGCAATGAATCTGCAGTGTCTGTTTCCTTTA
The DNA here is from genome assembly GCF_023864345.2 of Schistocerca serialis cubense. Classification (NCBI taxonomy): domain Eukaryota; kingdom Metazoa; phylum Arthropoda; class Insecta; order Orthoptera; family Acrididae; genus Schistocerca; species Schistocerca serialis. Next base: position 130,465,130 of record NC_064638.1, read on the forward strand.
TATTGTTGCACTCTTTTTGCCCTCTGAAGAAACCTGTGTGCCAGACTCACACTGGTGCACACAGCAGGGTGGGCGGGATACATTGTTGTGCCATAAAATTCAGTTTAACGGCCAACAGTATTCTGCCAATAAAGCAGAACGCGTGAATTATTTCACTCACCACTGAATATACGGTATCTGTTTCCCTTATATCATTGCACTCTTTTTGCCCTCTGAAGAAACCTGTGTGCCAGACTCACACTGGTGCACACAGCAGGGTGGGCGGGATACATTGTTGTGCCATAAAATTCAGTTTTACGGCCAACAGCAGTCTGCCAATAAATCAGAACGCGTGAATTATTTCACTCACCACTGAATCTACGGTATCTATTTCCTTTATATTATTGCACTCTTTTTGCCCTCTGAAGAAACCTGTGCACCAGACTCACACTGGTGCGCACAATAGGGTGGGTGAGTAATGTTGTCGTGCCATAAAATTCAGTTTCACAGCAAACAGTATTCTGCCAACAAAACAGACTGCGTCAATTATTTCACTCACCAATGAATCTGCAGTGTCTGTTTCCTTTATATTGTTGCACTCTTTTTGCCCTCTGAAGAAACCTGTGTGCCAGACTCACACTGGTGCACACAGCAGGGTGGGCAGGATATGCTGTCGTGCCATGAAATTCAGTTTCATGGCAAACAGTATTCTGCCAATAAATCAGAACGCGTGAATTGTTTCACTCACCACTGAATCTACGGTATCTGTTTCCTTTATATTGTTGCACTCTTTTTGTCCTCTGAAGAAACCTTTGCACCAGACTCACACTGGTGCGCACAGTAGGGTGGGTGGGTAACGTTGTCGTGCCATAAAATTCAGTTTCACAGCAAACAGTATTCTGCCAATAAAACAGACTGCATGAATTATTTCACTCACCAATGAATCTACAATATCTTTTTCCTTTATATTGTTGCACTCTTTTTGCCCTCTGAAGAAACCTGTGTGCCCGACTCACACTGGTGCACACATTAGGGTGGGCAGGATACGCTGTCGTGCCATAAAATTCAGTTTCATGGCAAACAGTATTCTGCCAATAAATCAGAACACGTGAATTATTTCACTCACCACTGAATCCACGGTATCTGTTTCCTTTATATTGTTGCACTCTTTTTGCCCTCTGAAGAAACCTTTGCACCAGACTCACACTGGTGCGCACAGTAGGGTGGGTGGGTAACGTTGTCGTGCCATAAAATTCAGTTTCACAGCAAACAGTATACTGCCAATAAAACAGACTTCGTCAATTATTTCACTCACCAATGAATCTGCAGTGTCTGTTTCCTTTATATTGTTGCACTCTTTTTGCCCTCTGGAGAAACCTGTGTGCCATACTCACACTGGTGTACACAGTAGGGTAGGAGGGATACGCTGACGTGCCATAAAATTCAGTTTCACAGCAAACAGTATTCTTCCAATAAATCAGAACGCATGAATTGGTTCAAATGGCTCTGAGCACTATGGGACTTGACATCGGAGGTTGTCAGTTCCGTAGAACTTAGAACAACTTAAACCTAACTAATGTAAGGACAGCACACACATCCATGCCCGAGGCAGGATTCGAACCTGTGACTGTAGTGGTCGTGCGGTTCCAGACTGAAGCCCCTAGAACCGCTCGGCCACACCGGACGGCCCCGCGAGAATTATTTCACTCACCAATGAATCTACGGTACCTTTTTCCTTTATAGTGTTTCACTCTTTTGCTTCCACTTATTTGTAATGCGTGAGTAACTCTGGCAGTGCAGATACATACATCTATGTTTTTACGTTCAAGGAGAACCTAAATTTTCATTTCTGTAATATAGGAGCGAGGAGCCACTGTGTCCACGTCTTCACACCAAATCCCCAGTCATTGTAGTAAGTGGAAGCTAGCGCTACTGCACCAGAAGCAGATAAAGCCAGTTTCATGCTCTCGATATGTAAGAAAGACGTTTTTATGCGGTGATGAAGGAATTGTTCTTGCAGAAATTACCTTAGAATCCAACACGTTGGTAACTGCTGCGGCCGTGGTTATGAAGCGTTTCGTTGCAGATCATCATATTACTCCACTTCCTCGAAATTTGTCCAGTAGAAAACGTCTTGCAGATAATTTATCTTTATGCGATTTATTACTCACTGGTGAGTTGTAAAGACATGGTACACATCTGTTTCGTCTGCAACGAATACCACAGTTTCTGGATGCATAGAGAATGTACACCAATACAATCTACTTTGGAGGAGTAGCTGTGTGATCAACCAGGTATTTAGTGCGGCAGAATTGTGAGCGACATTTGCCCGTGTGGATTGCAGGACAAAGCGTTCCGACTTGGTTCCCAGGATCGTTGGGACTATAAGCATGACGAGGACACTGCCCACTTTACTTTGAAGAGCCAGTCTGATGTTTCATATCGATGGGCTCTTATTATGGTCAGGTCGTTGCTTGCATTCTCAGGGTTTTCAGATTTATACACGTCCTTCCTTAGGTACGAGGTTCAATCCGCTGATCACAGTGAGAGGCTTCCTTCCATGTTCAAGGATCAAAATCTTTATTTCATTTATCCAACCGTGAATCTAGGTCATGGTATATACCATTTATTTAATATTACTATGGGAATTTAAGATTATATGGGGTTCCCTGTCTTCTAATTCAGATGTTTTCTGGAATTTTACTACATGTGGTCCATTAGAGGACAAACGTAGTCCTGCTATTGCAGTTTCTCGTTTGTTAATTCAATAACAACACTAAGTTATTCTAAAATTTTTTTAAATTATTTCGCTCTTATAGTCCCTTCTGAAAATAATTACGTTCTAGTAGCATAGTCGCATTTACTCATAAGAAACAGATACCTACGCAAGCATAATTTACTAGACACGTTCAGTCTTCGACAGAATCGTTTTCCAGGTAAGCTGCCATCAGCGGAAATATTTTCAATTCCTTGCATGTATTTTGCACCAATTATAAAGTAGGTTTGTGTTGCCGGGAACTTCAAGAATTCCTGCTTATCCTGGATATGTTGGAGTGATTATTGTGATTCATGTCCATTTCGAATACGCTTTACACTATACAAAGTGAGGTTTTCCATTCTCACTGTAAGTATCCTCTGTGTAAGAAAGCATACAAATATATTTTCAGATCGTATTGGGAGATTACTTTTTGTTGTTCGTAATGCCGCGTTCACTTAAACACATGTTCAATTCCCCTTAAATTATTCGTTGCGCGATGAACGTATTTCCTACTTCTGGCTGTATCAATCAAAGAGCAGTCAGATCGAGTTTATTTTCATTCATGGGTCAAAAGATTTTATAAAAAGGGGAATACTTGTAGAAAAATTTCACTTAAATCATTCTAGTTGTGTATTCATCTTAAATTCCAACAGGAGCAGGGGGCTTTTCACTTCATGCAGTCTTCTTGACCGTACCAAGCTGGGAGGCCCAGTAGCAAGACACTGGTTTCGTATTTGGCTGGGCGACCGTTCAAATTTCCGCACTGATACACACATTTCAGTTTCCTGTAAATCGCTTAAGGCAAATGCCGGAATGGTTTCTTTTAAAACGAGACGGCATTACAGCCTCGTGCTGCGCCTCTAATAACATCGTTGTCGACGAGACTTAAAACATTAATCTGCGTACCTCTTTTTCGTTGGTCGTGTTTCTTCAGCTATGGAGGCCAGGGGGCCGGAGTCGTTAAATTACGTTTTAGCCATTACTTCCTAGTTTCGTGGCTGGCTTAATAGCAACTTTTTCTTCACTTTTACCTTCTTGGATAGGAATGGTCCCCATTTTTCGCGAGATAGCGTGACTTTCAAGAACACATTCTCGAATTGCAGTCATCTCTGGATTCGGTAAACATCTACTACAGTGTGGAACCTTCCTCACAAAAGACGCATGACAAATGATAGTTCTGCTCACAATCATCAGATCTTCCGATTCTTAGATTGACTGTAACACCAGTTAATAAAATGTTCAGTAGGTCTTCAAGAAGGTCTTGAAGATCACTGTTTGGGTGTCAAAAATTATCAACAGAAATCAATAAATGCATTAATAGGTTTCTGAACTTCGATTGTGAAGTTCACAACTTGCGTAGGGGACTTTCCAGATATACAAAACTTTACAGAGAAATCCGAGTATATATCCATTCAAATGCCGGCCTCTGTGGCCGAGCGGTTCTAGGCGCTTCAGTCCGGAACCACGCTGCTGCTACGGTCGCAGGTTCGAATCCAGCCTCGGGCATGGGTGTGTGTGATGTCCTTAGGTTAGTTAGGTTTAAGTAGCTCTAAGTCTAGGGGACTCAGATTTTAAGTCCCATAGTGCTTAGAGCCATTTGAACCATCCATTCAAATAACATTGGAATTAATATACGATCGAGAACATTGTGAGTGTCACTTGAACCATCCATTCAAATACCATTGGAACTAATATATACGATCGAGAACATTGTGAGTGTCATGTCAGTAGAAGATCTAGGCGTCACATACATGGGAAAAAGGCACCAGGGTACACTGGAATTGTTAAACTCATCCCGTTAAGTGCAAAGTTCCAGATGTTAACTTCATTGTAACTAAATAAGTGAGATTCACTCCACCTGTCCGGAAACGTATTGTGCCCCATGTCAAGATTAGCCAAACGCAAAAGCATAAGTGTGAACAAATGGTCGTAGTTCAGACATGTAGTGAATAATGGTACCTCTCAATGAAATGGCAGCAGATGACGGGAAGAAATACCATGTGCACTCACTGGGTGTGTTCGGGAGCCTCATTCAACATGTTGAAGAGTCTGTTCCAGCAACCACTTAGGGATAGGCTGCAATCAACTAGTAATCATGACGCACGTTTGGACAAACAATGCCTGTCACCTGGACTCTGAGGTCATAAACTTGTACGATTCCAGCGATTGGCGCAGAGGCGAAAAGAATATCAGACTTGCTCATGCTGTTTCAACGAAGCTTCCAATCTGCAGCATTGTCCCCGGAACTGATCGTAATCCTGGTTCTGAGTGGAGCGGAAGGCTTGAAACGTAAACTGCGAAGATTCTATTACAACCTAGACGCGACTTCCTAGACTTCTGGCAGGGCTGAGAACTGTAGGATCCCCATAAATGGATGTGGTGTGCACTCTACTTGAGAGGCTGCTACCCATATAGATGACTGTGTCTGTTTTTTAGAGTAGGCGATTCTCCATACAGTCTAGGACACTCAGCAAAGTAAGAACCAAAGAAATCACTCACAACCAACTGCCAGAGTTTCAAGCGCTCCGAAACACCGTTAAGCTCACATAATACTAGTTACAGAAAGATGATTAAAATACGAAATTGACAGCAGGGGAAAATTAAAGCGTAGTTCAATGAGAAATGGAGGTGTACTTGTCTAAGTAGAAAAGAACCTCATATCCAACAAGCCAGAAATTGATCGGCATTATTTGGGAAAGACTCAGTATCAGGGTTTGGCGTAAGCTTACAACTTACATAGCTAGTTATATGTTCTGTAGATAATCTGGACAATGTCGAACGAGTCCGCCTACAGAAAACGTAAACATAAATCGTTTTAACATTAATGAACACATTATGTGTGTGTGTGTGTGTGTGTGTGTGTGTGTGTGAGAAAGAGAGAGAGAGAGAGAGAGCGAGAGAGAGTAATTTTTAGGGTTCTGGACTTCAACCGATAAAAGCGGAAGCTTTATAGGACCATGTTGTTGTCCGTCTGTCGGTCTGGCTGTTCGACTGTTAAAACCCTTTCTCTCAAGAACGGGTAGACTTACGAAGCTGAAATTTGTCACAATTAGAGTGTACGGTTCCTTGGCGGTGTAAAATCTTAAAGCTTTTATTTCAATATACGTCAATTTATGTCACATGTTTTGGTACACAGAAAACAACTCAACAAAATCTATAGTGTACTCCTAGTTTACCTAGCATGATGAAACTTGGCAAGAAGCAATGTTTCACAGTACTAGCACAGGAAAAGGTCCAAAAATTGTTAACTTGTAACAGTATCTTTCTCATTTGTTATCTGTCCTTCTCTTAAGACCTCTTTTACTCAGGAGTGTGTACACGTACATCTTGCCTGTATCGATATCGATAACAGTCAAAAATCGTCGAGATTCTCGATTCTCGGCATAGGTGAAGCACCTATATACACAACTAAGTTTGTACGGAGTCTTCAGTGCGCGAGTTCGGTTCGCACTTATCCTCATCTTCTTTTGAACAGTTTGTTATCTTTCGTGAAATCTTCTCGGGTGATCAGCCGAGTAAAGGCGTCGTCTTCTCGCAACGTTTCGAAGGGTTTCGTACCCATCATCTTCAAGATTTCACGAATGGAATACGCCGAGAAAGTCTCAAATCACAGTTTGTTATCTGTCTCTCTCTGTCTCATCGATGTTAAAAACCCTTTTTCTCAGTCAAAGCTACACCTATCACCTTGAAATTTATGTCACATACTAAGATCTAATGTTAAAATCTAAACCTTCTAATCAAGGCAATCAAAAGATACGGCCATTTCTGTCACATATTTTGATATGCGCAAACTCACTCATAAAAACCAGTAGAATCAAGAAATTTGACAAGAAGCAAGGTTTCACAGTACGCGTAAAGGAAAAAATCCGAAAATTCTTAATTTATAAATACATCGCATAATTTTGTTCCATTTGTTCTCCGCCAGTTTGTCCGTCTGGAAACATCGTTTTTATTCAGGAACTGGTTGACGTCTGAAGTCCATACACTGTAGCTCTTGTTCGGCAGAATATTCCTACATTTCTTTGAAATATCTTCTTACCTTTCTTTACTTTCCTGTTTACAGCCGTATCCATTTTTGCTGTAACGGCCTGACGATCACTGTTTCCCTGTTCTACAGTAAGTTGAAAACTTTGGACCTGTTGGTGACCAGGAGATCTAGTAAGTTACTTTCTCGAGTAGGTTCTCTTATTAGCTTTTCAAGGCATGTTTCAGAATAGACACTCAGAAAACATTCAACGATTCCCTGACCCAACTACTCACCTTCATCGTTTGAGTTTCCCAAGCTTCTATCACATAATACAATAATATGACCAGAAAATTTACACCAATTATTCTTCAAGTTTTCCTTAATATTTTTCGTCACTACTTCTCCTAAAGAAGTTATGTAGATGCACCTGATGATCATGTTTGATCCATCTTTAACACTTATCTTCACACAAATTGTTTCGCATTCAGAATTTGTGCTAATCTTACTAGATTCGGCTATAAACGAGGCTCTACCATCCACGTTCAATCTATCTTTGTGATATACGAGGGTAATCCCAAAAGTAAGGGATCCTGTTTTTTTATGTACATTGACCTGTTTATTTCTACAATGGTTTACATCGGATTACAGCTTGAACATTTAGTTATTTTTCGACATAATCACCATTTCTGTTGATGCATTTTTGTAGACGCTGTGGCAGTTTTTGTATGCCCATGTCATACCAGCTCGCCGCCATGCTGTTCAGGAAGTTATGAACCTCTTCTTTCACCTCGTCATCGGAGCTGAATCGCTGGGACCACAATTAACGCTAACAGGTACTGTGAGACTCTGAAAAAACTCAAACGTTCAATTCAGAACCGGAGAAGAGGAATGTTGAGCAAGGGCGTACACATTCTCCATGACTACGCTCGCCCACACATCGCTCGGCAAACCGTTGCTCTCCTGCAACAGTTTCGGTGGAACATGATCACCCACCCACCCTATAGTCCGCCGGCCGGAATGGCCCAGAGGTTCTAGGCGCTTCAGTCCGGAACCGCGAGACCGCTACTGTCACAGGTTCGAATCCTGCCTCGGGCATGGATGTGTGTGATGTCCTTAGGTTAGTTAGGTTTAAGTAGTTCAAAGCTCTAGGGCCCCCCCATGAACCATGGACCTTGCCGTTGGTGGGGAGGCTTGCGTGCCTCAGCGATACAGATAGCCGTACCGTAGGTGCAACCACAACGGAGGGGTATCTGTTGAGAGGCCAGACAAACGTGTGGTTCCTGAAGAGGGGCAGCAGCCTTTTCAGTAGTTGCAAGGGCAACAGTCTGGATGATTGACTGATCTGGCCTTGTAACAATAACCAAAACGGCCTTGCTGTGCTGGTACTGCGAACGGCTGAAAGCAAGGGGAAACTACAGCCGTAATTTTTCCCGAGGGCATGCAGCTTTACTGTATGATTACATGATGATGGCGTCCTCTTGGGTAAAATATTCCGGAGGTAAAGTAGTCCCCCATTCGGATCTCCGGGCGGGGACTACTCAAGAGGATGTCGTTATCAGGAGAAAGAAAACTGGCGTTCTACGGATCGGAGCGTGGAATGTCAGATCCCTTAATCGGGCAGGTAGGTTAGAAAATTTAAAAAGGGAAATGGATAGGTTGAAGTTAGATATAGTGGGAATTAGTGAAGTTCGGTGGCAGGAGGAACAAGACTTCTGGTCAGGTGACTACAGGGTTATAAACACAAAATCAAATAGGGGTAATGCAGGAGTAGGTTTAATAATGAATAGGAAAATAGGAATGCGGGTAAGCTACTACAAACAGCATAGTGAACGCATTATTGTGGCCAAGATAGATACGAAGCCCACACCTACTACAGTAGTACAAGTTTATTTGCCAACTAGCTCTGCAGATGACGAAGAAATTGAAGAAATGTATGATGAAATAAAAGAAATTATTCAGATTGTGAAGGGAGACGAAAATTTCATAGTCATGGGTGACTGGAATTCGAGTGTAGGAAAAGGGAGAGAAGGAAACATAGTAGGTGAATATGGATTGGGGGACAGAAATGAAAGAGGAAGCCGCCTTGTAGAATTTTGCACAGAGCACAACATAATCATAACTAACACTTGGTTTGAGAATCATGAAAGAAGGTTGTATACATGGAAGAACCCTGGAGATACAAAAAGGTATCAGATAGATTATATAATGGTAAGACAGAGATTTAGGAACCAGGTTTTAAATTGTAAGACATTTCCAGGGGCAGATGTGGACTCTGACCACAATCTATTGGTTATGACCTGTAGATTAAAACTGAAGAAACTGCAAAAAGGTGGGAATTTAAGGAGATGGGACCTGGATAAACTAAAAGAACCAGAGGTTGTACAGAGATTCAGGGAGAGCATAAGGGAGCAATTGACAGGAATGGGGGAAATAAATACAGTAGAAGAAGAATGGGTAGCTTTGAGGGATGAAGTAGTGAAGGCAGCAGAGGATCAAGTAGGTAAAAAGACGAGGGCTAGTAGAAATCCTTGGGTAACAGAAGAAATACTGAATTTAATTGATGAAAGGAGAAAATATAAAAATGCAGTAAGTGAAACAGGCAAAAAGGAATACAAACGTCTCAAAAATGAGATCGACAGGAAGTGCAAAATGGCTAAGCAGGGATGGCTAGAGGACATATGTAAGGATGTAGAGGCCTATCTCACTAGGGGTAAGATAGATACCGCCTACAGGAAAATTAAAGAGACCTTTGGAGATAAGAGAACGACTTGTATGAATATCAAGAGCTCAGATGGCAACCCAGTTCTAAGCAAAGAAGGGAAAGCAGAAAGATGGAAGGAGTATATAGAGGGTCTATACAAGGGCGATGTACTTGAGGACAATATTATGGAAATGGAAGAGGATGTAGATGAAGATGAAATGGGAGATATGATACTGCGTGAAGAGTTTGACAGAGCACTGAAAGACCTGAGTCGAAACAAGGCCCCCGGAGTAGACAATATTCCATTGGAACTACTGACGGCCGTGGGAGAGCCAGTCCTGACAAAACTCTACCATCTGGTGAGCAAGATGTATGAAACAGGCGAAATACCCTCAGACTTCAAGAAGAATATAATAATTCCAATCCCAAAGAAAGCAGGTGTTGACAGATGTGAAAATTACCGAACTAGCAGCTTAATAAGTCACAGCTGCAAAATACTAACACGAATTCTTTACAGACGAATGGAAAAACTAGTAGAAGCCAACCTCGGGGAAGATCAGTTTGGATTCCGTAGAAACACTGGAACACGTGAGGCAATACTGACCTTACGACTTATCTTAGAAGAAAGATTAAGGAAAGGCAAACCTACATTTCTAGCATTTGTAGACTTAGAGAAAGCTTGTGACAATGTTGAGTGGAATACTCTCTTTCAAATTCTAAAGGTGGCAGGGGTAAAATACAGGGAGCGAAAGTCTATTTACAATTTGTACAGAAACCAGATTGCAGTTATAAGAGTCGAGGGACATTAAAGGGAAGCAGTGGTTGGGAAGGGAGTAAGACAGGGTTGTAGCCTCTACCCGATGTTGTTCAATCTGTATATTGAGCAAGCAGTAAAGGAAACAAAAGAAAAATTAGGAGTAGGTATTAAAATTCATGGAGAAGAAATAAAAACTTTGAGGTTCGCCGATGACATTGTAATTCTGTCAGAGACAGCAAAGGACTTGGAAGAGCAGTTGAATGGAATGGATAGTGTCTTGAAAGGAGGATATAAGATGAACATCAACAAAAGCAAAACAAGGATAATGGAATGTAGTCTAATTAAGTCGGGTGATGCTGAGGGAATTAGATTAGGAAATGAGACACTTAAAGTAGTAAAGGAGTTTTGCTATTTGGGTAGCAAAATAACTGATGATGGTCGAAGTAGAGAGGATATAAAATGTAGGCTGGCTATGGCAAGGAAAGCGTTTCTGAAGAAGAGAAATTTGTTAACATCCAGTATTGATTTAAGTGTCAGGAAGTCATTTCTGAAAGTATTCGTATGGAGTGTAGCGATGTATGGAAGTGAAACATGGACGATAAATAGTTTGGACAAGAAGAGAATAGAAGCTTTCGAAATGTGGTGCTACAGAAGAATGCTGAAGATTAGATGGGTAGATCACATAACTAATGAGGAAGTATTGAATAGGATTGGGGAGAAGAGAAGTTTGTGGCACAACTTGACCAGAAGAAGGGATCGGTTGGTAGGGCATGTTCTGAGGCATCAAGGGATCACCAATTTAGTATTGGAGGGCAGCGTGGAGGGTAAAAATCGTAGAGGGAGACCAAGAGATGAATACACTAAGCAGATTCAGAAGGATGTAGGTTGCAGTAGGTACTGGGAGATGAAAAAGCTTGCACAGGATAGAGTAGCATGGAGAGCTGCATCAAACCAGTCTCAGGACTGAAGACCACAACAACAACAAGCTCTAGGGGACTGATGACCTCAGAAGTTAAGTCCCATAGTGCTCAGAGCAATTTGAACCACCCTGTAGTCCTGACTAGGCGCCCAGTGACTATCACCTGGTCCCTAGGTTAAAAGAACATTTGGCCGGAAAGCGACGACGAGGTGAAAGAAGAGCTTCATAACTTTCTGGACAGCATGGCGGCGAGCTGGTATGACATGGGCATACAAAAACTGTAACAGCGTCTACAAAAATGCATCAACAGAAATGGTGATTATGTCGAAAAATAGCTAAATGTTCAAGCTGTAAACTGATGTAAACGATAGTAGAAATAAACAGGTCTATGTACTTATAAAAAAATGGGATACCTTACTTTTGGGATTACCCTCGTACATTCGAATCGGAATTTGCTGTTAACACCTGGTTTCATATATGCCGATGACCTCCTCCTCCTCATTCGCCCCGGCTCGGAGATTCGAGAAGTCCTCGAATTGATTACCCATTGTGGGGCTGCCGCTGGCAGTGCCATGAATGTCGCCAAATCTTCTGCAATGCACACTGGACGAGGCCTCCAGGAGGGTGAAGTGGCACCCCTGCCGCTTGTGCGGACTTTCCGGTACCTTGGCATTACCTTTACCCCCACGGTCAGACGCACAGCGGCAACGAATCTCCGTCGCCTGTTACACGTCATCCGCAACGACGTCCGCCTGAACCTCTTGCGCCGCCAGGACACACTTCAATGGGTTGAGTTTCTTAATCTTTATGTGGCGTCAAAATTGGTTCACATCACGTAAGTTCTCCCTCTGCCGACTGCAATTGGGAGCAACCTTCAGGCGGCTTTTGGCTGTTATCTCACGGCTGGTTCCATGTTTAAAGTCCGTTATGAGACACTTACCCTGCCCTCACGGGATGGTGGCGTCGGGCTCGTCAATGTCCGTATGCGAGCTGCAGCCTTGTATATGAGTACCATGAGAAAACAGTGGATGGGCCAGGGTACATCTCTAACACGCAGCTTGCTTGAGGTCCTCCTACCTGTTCCCACCTCACCACTGGTGTCTGTCGGCCATATCGTGCCTCATTTGTCCCATATTTCGACCTTTTTCGTCGACTACAGTTACATACATACCAGTCTCCCAGATACGCGCCCATTCAGGACTAAGGATTTTTACAGCCTGCTGCTGCGCTGTGTTCCCCGGAATGTGATGGAGACCAAACATCCCTCCATCCAGTGGCCCATAGTGTGGACTACCGTCCACCAGCCCTTCCTCCCTACGAAAGTCCGGGCACTGTGGTATCACATAGCCAACAGGAAATTTGCCACGAAGCAGCGACTGCACAACATTTGGTTGTCAGAATCCCCTCTTTGTCTCCTTTGCCAGCAAATGGACACTGATGAACACTGTATGACATGCGTCTCATCGCAAGATGTATGGCGCTTCGTGCAGCAAATCATTGCGTGCTATCTCCAGGTGCCACCAGACACAATCGAACCCCGAATGTTTCTATACCCGGAGGACAGACATTTTCCCGCCGCCAAATGTCACGCTATTACGTGTGTCAAAGGGTGGGCGGTCGCTTATCTCTTTCATGAGGGACCTAAATCCCGCCTCGACTTCTGGACCTATTTACGAACAGCCCATGCAGCTCTCGAAAACACGCCACGTTTCCGAACATTATTTGCTAACTATCTTCGAGCGGTCTTTCTTAGACCTCCACTGAGTTGGGGGGGGGGGGGGTGCAGGCTCAGAGGGCACCTACCCCTCCTCCCCCGGCGGTGTCTGAGTTTCAACCGTCTACGATCGATTCTACTTCTGACCTCCGCAGATGGGAGAGCGCGTCGCAGATTGCGCGGATTTTATTTCTTATTGCTGTTCCTTTTTCTTTTCTTTTTCTTTAACCAGAATTTATATTTATTTTCCTCTTTCACCGGTGTGTTCACATAATTTCATGATAATAGTGAATATTACAAAAACACATGCAAATAAATAACAACATCGCCTTCCACTACTGTTGATTCCTGTGTCTCCCACTTCCCTAAGCACCACAGGCTCGGTGGTGGTGAGGGGCACACTGTGGCCAGGCCTTGGGTTTCGACCCCTGGCCAAAAAAACAAATAAATAAATAAAAAATAAAAGAAACCATGAAAAAGAACAAACGAAAATCCTACTTTCGTTCTCCAATACTATGTTGGAATCGTTGCAAGCATTTGCTTAAAGGGCTCAGCATTCGTGAGACTCTTCCATGGACGCCGCTGCAGTTAACTAATAGTATGGCATGACGAATGCTTCTCTGAGATCATCCTACAGTGCGCGTAACAAAGACACGACATATTTTTACTCTGGTCCATACGTAATATTTGTACGCATCTGCTTCACACATTATTTTGCCGTGGACTCGGAAGATAAAGGGGGACTGCAGTGTTTAAAGGCCAAGAGCCCGCGTGTACACTGCAGCGCAGCAAATTGCTCGCGCACGCTCCCGCGCGCCTGACGCTAATTGTGTGATGGCTGTTCTGCGGTGTGCCGCTCGCCGGCGGACTAATTTGCATAAAATGAAGAGCCGCAGTTTATCTTCAAACATCGCGCTTTGCGCTTCCCTCTGCGCTGTTTATGTACCGTCTGGCTTCAACGTGCGATTTCACTCCTTCCGAGAAATGCTGCGGGACTCGGTTACCGTACGTCAGATTAGCTCAGGAGGACCGTAGAAAAAAAAAAAGAGACCAAGTAATTTAATCCTTGGTGACTAAAACTTAGTATTTCCACACATCGTGAGTCGAGTTGAAGCGGGGAAATTACGACACTACTTAAACGAAAAATACCCTGCCAGATCATATCGCCTGAGAAAGAAGATCCTACATCCGCGACGAACACCAGAGGAATAAGGAACTCCTGGACAGTGCACTTATATAAGGGACCCCACAAGCAGGCAGAAAAGGATATAGTGCTCTGTAAGACTCTTAAAAAGAGTGTCTTCTTTATTCAGAGTAGGTGAATGGCGAAACTTTCCACAGAGGTGTGCTACTTTCACGAACCCTGAGAAACCAGCTGGTTTAGTTGCAGACTGGTAATCCGCTCCCCGCCACCCCCCCCCCCCCCCCCCCCCCCGACTCTTTAAGGAATCGAACGCCCACATACCCTACGAGCCGTGCTGCGGCTCGCATTGGTGCTGTTTGTGGGTTTCCGCCCACTGTTGGAGGCCAGACGGTACCGTTTGGTTGGCATGGTTGCGGTTGTTTGTCTTCTTCTCGTGTTGACTGGCGCCACTCGGTTTCGCAAGCGTTGCCTGTCCGCTAGTGGCAGCAGCGGCGGTTATCGATATATAGAAACAGTTGCCCTATCTTTGGGGCGACGTCGTCGTTTTTCCGGATCGTGTGAGTGGGCCAGTTCGGTTGGGGGCTCAGGAGGAGCCAGGTCCGTGCAGTGCCAGAACACGCCGAGACGGCTGGCGGCACGCATGGATTGCCGGATGGAAGGGCTGTGGTCACGAGGGTGCACAACCTCGTCGTAAACTGGATCCTGCAAGATTTAAGAAGAGTGCATTTCAATCAAAGTAGAGGAACTTCAGTTGACTAATGAAAGGAGGAAGTACAAACATGTTCCGGGAAAATCAGGAATACAGAAATACAAGTCGCTGAGGAATGAAATAAATAGGAAGTGCAGGGAAGCTAGGACGAAATGGCTGCAGGAAAAATGAGAAGACATCGAAAAAGATATGATTGTCGGAAGAACAGACTCAGCGTACAGGAAAGTCAAAACAACCTTTGGTGACATTAAAACCAACGGTGGTAACATTAAGAGTGCAACGGGAATTCCACTGTTAAATGCAGAGGAGAGAGCAGATAGGTGGAAAGAATACATTTTGAAAGCCTCTATGAGGGTGAAGATTTGTCTGATGTGATAGAAGAAGAAACAGGAGTCGACTTAGAAGAGATAGGGGATCCAGTATTAGAATCGGAATTTAAAAGAGCTTTGGAGGACTTACGGTCAAATAAGGCAGAAGGGATAGATAACATTCCATCAGAATTTCTAAAATCATTGGGGGAAGTGGCAACAAAACGACTATTCACGTTGGTGTGTAGAATATATGAGTCTGGCGATATACCATCTGACTTTCGGAAAAGCATCATCCACACAATTCCGAAGACGGCAAGAGCTGACAAGTGCGAAAATTATCGCACAATCAGCTTAACAGCTCTTGCATCGAAGCTGCTTACAAGAATAATATACAGAAGAATGGAAAAGAAAATTGAGAATGCGCTAGGTGACGATCAGTTTGGCTTTAGGAAAAGTAAAGGGACGAGAGAGGCAATTCTGACGTTACGGCTAATAATGTAAGCAAGTCTAAAGAAAAATCAAGACACTTTCATAGGATTTGTCGACCTGGAAAAAGCGTTTGACAATATAAAATGGTGCAAGCTGTTCGAGATTCTGAAAAAAGTAGGGGTAAGCTATAGGGAGAGACGGGTCATATATAATATCTACAACAACCAAGAGGGAATAATAAGAGTGGACGATCAAGAACGAAGTGCTCGTATTAAGAAGGGTGTAAGACAAGGCTGTAGCCTTTCGCCCCTACTCTTCAATCTGTACATCGAGGAAGCAATGATGGAAATAAAAGTAAGGTTCAGGAGTGGAATTAAAATACAAGGTGAAAGGATATCAATGATACTAGAGGGAGCCGTAGAGAGCAAAAACTGTAGAGGAAGACAGAGATTGGAATACGTCAAGCAAATAATTGAGGACGTAGGTTGCAAGTGCTACTCTGAGATGAAGAGGTTAGCACAGGAAAGGAATTCGTGGCGGGCCGCATCAAACCAGTCAGTAGACTGATGACCAAAAAAAAGAGGAACCTCCACCACGGTGATATCTCGCGATTCTCCAGTGACTTGGGTTCGTGTTGCTGCTCGTAGTGTCGCCGAGGCGAAGAGCAGCCAGTGGATTTGTTGGGGAAGGCGGATCTGATTAGCTTTCCCCGACTTCTTACTATTTACTGCGATCAACTTGTTACGATTTGTTAAGTTCAACCAGCGGTAATTTTTATTGCCTGGTGGCCGCTAACGCCCCTGTTACCTGCCCTCTAGGTCAGCGTATGTAACGGCAGTTTACGTTTCCTCGCCTTGCCGCTGCTGTCCGGTAAGGCGTATAGTTTTGACAGCTTTCTTGATTGTAGGCTGGTTGGTGATTCATCTACCCTGGTGGTAGTGATTCATTTCTCGTTCTGGGCGCTCTAAACACAGTATTCTGAGGACGTAGTGCAGACTGCCAGTTCCGACTTTGGCGGATTGTTCCATCGTTGCATTTGGTTTATCGGAGGTCAGGTTTCTTCAGCAAGATTATCATTAGTCATTCGTTAGACTGCCACTAGTCTGAGTTACCATCTTGTGAATGCAACTCTCGCGAAAGTGTTTGTTGCCGGCCCTTCTCAGAAAAAAATGACTCCGAGCACTATGGGACTTAACATCTGAGGTCATCAGTCCCCTAGAACTTAGAACCACTTTAACCTAACTAACATAAGGACATCACACATATCCATGCCCGAGGCAGGATTCGAATCTGCGACCGTAGCAGTCGCGGACCTTCTCAGAGGTCGATTCCTGGAGCACCGTCTGTGGCCCCTTGGTTCTTAGTTCTTGTAAGACACGTGTGTTCTAAAAGGATGGCCAGTTGTTCAGTGTAACGCTCCTACACCCCACGACTTCTGCGGGTATAATCTGCCTCAGTACCCATTAAGAAACTTGTGTACTGGTCCTTGTGTTTTATTATTGTATTATTTATTACAATACCTTGTAACGCCTACATTACAGGTTATATATGTCTCGTTAATAATTCTGGTCACCTTCTGGTATAAATCTAGCAGTGTAGTGTTCAGTGGATGTTAAGGGTTGTGATACAAAGTTTACCATCATCTTATTTCACCCGTTTGGTGATCAGTTGCTTGTTTCTTAATTAAGCTTTGCTATTTTATTTCCTGTTTTACAGCAGGTTTCTAAATTTTTTTATATTATTGCCGATCCTGGCGTGTAAAGCCTTCAGATGTGAAGATCATTTGCCTTAAAATTCTAATTTGGTATTTGTATTTTAGCAGTAAGCCTTAAAACCTTATTTACTGCCATTCCTGGTGTCTGATGCCTTCTGCTGTGTTTTTGGCGACTTACCTTTAATATTTCAATATCTGTAATTTGTACGTTGCAGCGAGTTTTAAATAATTCTTAATTTATTGCCATTTCTGGCGTGCAAGGCCTTCTGCCCAGATCACAGTGGCTTGCTTTTAAAACATTATCTGCTGTATCTGTATTTAATGGTGATTTGCTAAATTGTAACTCACTGAAAACACTATTATTTACACAGTTGTTTATTCCTTCATTAATAACGTGTGGTATTTTTATTTATTGTTAAGTCTTCAATTACTGGTGTTTAAAATACACTCCTGGAAATTGAAATAAGAACACCGTGAATTCATTGTCCCAGGAAGGGGAAACTTTATTGACACATTCCTGGGGTCAGATACATCACATGATCACACTGACAGAACCACAGGCACATAGACACAGGCAACAGAGCATGCACAATGTCGGCACTAGTACAGTGTATATCCACCTTTCGCAGCAATGCAGGCTGCTATTCTCCCATGGAGACGATCGTAGAGATGCTGGATGTAGTCCTGTGGAACGGCTTGCCATGCCGCCTCAGTTGGACCAGCGTTCGTGCTGGACGTGCAGACCGCGTGAGACGACGCTTCATCCAGTCCCAAACATGCTCAATGGGGGACAGATCCGGAGATCTTGCTGGCCAGGGTAGTTGACGTACACCTTCTAGAGCACGTTGGGTGGCATGGGATACATGCGGACGTGCATTGTCCTGTTGGAACAGCAAGTTCCCTTGCCGGTCTAGGGATGGTTGAACGATGGGTTCGATGACGGTTTGGATGTACCGTGCACTATTCAGTGTCCCCTCGACGATCACCAGTGGTGTACGGCCAGTGTAGGAGATCGCTCCCCACACCATGATGCCGGGTGTTGGCCTGTGTGCCTCGGTCGTATGCAGTCCTGATTGTGGCGCTCACCTGCACGGCGCCAAACACGCATACGACCATCATTGGCACCAAGGCAGAAGCGACTCTCATCGCTGAAGACGACACGTCTCCATTCGTCCCTCCATTCACGCCTGTCGCGACACCACTGGAGGCGGGCTGCACGATGTTGGGGCGTGAGCGGAAGACGGCCTAACGGTGTGCGGGACCGTAGCCCAGCTTCATGGAGACGGTTGCGAATGGTCCTCGCCGATACCCCAGGAGCAACAGTGTCCCTAATTTGCTGGGAAGTGGCGGTGCGGTCCCCACGCCCCACGTGTTGAGCAATTCGGCGGTATATCCACCCGGCCTCCCGCATGCCCACTATACGCCCTCGCTCAAGGTCCGTCAACTGCACATACGGTTCACGTCCACGCCGTCGCGGCATGCTACCAGTGTTAAAGACTGCGATAGAGCTCCGTATGCCACGGCAAACTGGCTGACACTGACGGCGGCGGTGCACAAATGCTGCGCAGCTAGCGCCATTCGACGGCCAACACCGCGGTTCCTGGTGTGTCCGCTGTGCCGTGCGTGTGATCATTGCTTGTACAGCCCTCTCGCAGTGTCCGGAGCAAGTATGGTGGGTCTGACACACCGGTGTCAATGTGTTCTTTTTTCCATTTCCAGGAGTGTAAATTGTGTTTAACTGTAAAAGGCAACCAAGAGATACTGATTACGACCCCGTCCATAATCTTAACCGAATCCTGCCTTCCCTTGACTACCAAGTTTTACCCTGCAACGTCAGATTACTTTACAAATGAGTTAGTGTGCTAAATATCGGTCGCTATGCACGTAAAACTACGCGTTCCAGTCACATTAATTTGACCACCGCTTGCTTATATTCCACTCACAGACTACAAGTGGCAACACTAGCAGTGGAGGGTATACAAAGCGTGTCGGCGGGACGCAGGAGAGACGCCACAGATCAACACAAGTCTGCACTTGTCCTTGGGGATCACGTCCTCACCTACATGCAGTGTGTTCGTCCTCGGCATGATGGCGTCTACCGGCAGCACAACGCAATGTGTCACACAGCTCGCAGTGTACGAGCTTGGTTCGAAGAGCTCCAGCGTGAGCTTACCGTACTAGCCTGGCCACCAAACTCCTCGGATTTAAACCGAATCGAGAATCTGTGGGACCACCTCGTTCAGGGTCTTTGCGCCTTGGATCGTCGATCGAGAACCCTAGTATAGCTGGCCACAGCACTGGAGTCCGGATGGCTCCACATCCCTTTCGGTACCTTCCAGAACTTCATTGTCTCTCTCTTGAGCGTCTAGCAGCGATCTGCACTGCGAGAGGTGGTTATTGCAGCTTTTGATAGGCAGCCACTTTAATGTGACTGGACAGTGTATTATGTTGGTTCTATTAGTTGCGGATTATTCATCCATAGACTAACGAAAAGTCCAAATCAAACCTGGCAAATCAAAAAAGTGGCAACTCTTTTGTATGTTCATGTAAGACTTTTTGGCAAACAGTTCATAGTTTTAGGAAAACGTCTTTCATGTGTCTCATTGTTTATGACGTCTTATCTCCTGAGATATATGCCGTCTAATGATATAATTTTGCACATACCAGAGAATATTTCACTTCAGTTTGTCCTCTCATTTTGCCCTGAAAACATGATTTCTAATGTATAAACTGGGTACTTGGCTGCATCCTACATTTTTGATGCACTTAATCTGTAACGCTATTCTAGCCCCAAATGATGATATTTTGGTGCATTACCTGTAGTTAATGTCGTTCGTTGTATGTACACGTTATCTGACCACTGTTTTATGGTTATACAGAGTTTTGGACGTACAGGGGCAGATATTTTTGTTGGTGACTGATGACATTAAGCCGGTATGTACTTCATTTCCAGACTAAGAATTATACCTATTAGGAGCAGCATGCTTTTAGGTTGGTTAGTACCCCCAAGTAGACGTCACCTTTAAGCCATTAATGGTTACTTTCCTTCGAGCAGCAGGTCAGGTGCTGAAGTGTGCATGCTTGGTAAAAGTTTTCATTAAGTTCATTGCCCACCAGAAGTGCCTGGTAAAGGAAACTATGCCGGAAGACGAGTTGATAATTTCACTTAACAGGCTTGAAGTTAAATGGATTATCGAATTTTTTCGAGAACGGTAAGACTACTAAGAATATAAATAGATACTGCGTAGCAAGTGCGACAGTATGAGAGTAGTTATAATTTAGAAAAAAGAGTTGCTACTTTATTAATTCTGTCAATTCAGGACAGATCATCTTTTCTGCTCATGGCATAGTTTTGGACCGCATTCAAATGGTTCAAATGGCTCTGAGCACTATGGGACTCAACATCATAGGTCATAAGTCCCCTAGAACTTAGAACTATTTAAACCTAACTAACCTAAGGACATCACACTCACCCATGCCCGAGGCAGGATTCGAACCTGCGACCGTAGCAGTCCCGCGGTTCCAGACTGCAGCGCCAGAACCGTACGGCTATCGCGGCCGGCTGGACCGCATTGCTATTGAAAATTACAACCTCTTACAGTTACTAAAAAAAATGATATTTAACGCAGGGCAATGTCGCTAATAATTGAAAATGACGCGTTATCACTGCAGACGATTCAGATTGATAAATCTGCAAGGTAATAAGTATATACTGTTGTTGTTGTGGTCTTCAGTCCTGAGACTGGTTTGATGCAGCTCTCCATGCTACTCTATCCTGTGCAAGCTTCTTCATCTTCCATTACCTACTGCAACCTACATCCTTCTGAATCTGCTTAGTGTATTCATCTCTTGGTCTCCCTCTACGATTCTTACTCGCAACGCTGCCCTCCAATACTAAACTGGTGATCCCTTGATGCCTCAGGACGTGTCTTACCAACCGATCCCTTCTTCTAGTCAAGTTGTGCCACAAATTTCTCTTCTCCTGAATTCTGTTCAGTACCTCCTCATTAGTTATGTGACCTACTCATCAAATCTTCAGCATTATTCTTAGCACCGCATTTCGAAAGCTTCTATTCTCTTCTTGTCCAAACTATTTATCGTCCATGTTTCACTTCCATACATGGCTACACTCCATACAAATACTTTCAGAAACGACTTCTTGACACTTAAATCTATACTCGATATTAACAAATTTCTCTTCTTCAGAAACACTTTCCTTGCCATTGCCAGTATACATATTATATCCTCTCTACTTCGACATCATCAGTTACTTTGCTCCCTAAACAGCAAAACACCTTTACTACTTCAAGCGCCTCATTTCCTAATCAATTCCGGCAGCATCACCCGATTTAATTCGACTACATTCCATTATCCTCGTTTTGCTTTTGTTGATGTTCATCTTATATCCTCCTTTCAAGACATTGTACATTCTGTTCAACTGCTCTTCCAGGTCCTTTGCTGTCTCTGACAGCCGGCCGTGGTGGTCTAGTGGTTCTAGGCGCGCAGTCCGGAACCGCGGGACTGCTACGGTCGCAGGTTCGAATCCTGCCTCGGGCATGGATGTGTGTGATGTCCTTAGGTTAGTTAGGTTTAAGTAGTTCTAAGTTCTAGGGGACTGATGATCACAGAAGTTAAGTCCCATAGTGCTCAGACCCATTTGAACCATTTGTCTCTGACAGAATTACAATGTCATCGGCGAACCTCAAAGTTGAAACGTCCCCTTTGTACAATTATACATGACTGTGCTTAAACTGACACACAATATTTTTAGCGCAACGCAATCTGACTTTCAAAAATCCGTACAAAAGAATGGCCCTGACTAACATTAACCTATACGTTTCACAAATCACTTACCTCACAAAAATCTTCTATACTCTAACTACTGCAATACAGCGAGCGCCACAACTGCCAGCTAAATAAAAGATTCAAACTACTGAAGGCACTAACTACTGATAGGCACAGTTAGCAAAAGAAAGATTTTGATAGAGAACAAACAATGTATTTACCTTAATAGTGTTCAAAAGTCATATTATATGTATCAGTTCATGACATCCAGTCTTACAAGCTTACTCTTTCTTAATGAGACACGTCCAGATCGTCCGCTCTCAAAAGTCCGCCATCTCTCTCCCCACATCCACCACTGCTGGCGGATCACCTTCAACTGTGCAACGCCACGCGCTGTTAACAGCCAACAGCCCAACACTGCAATAGCGAATATTACAACAATGCCACCCAGCCACAGACTGCACACAGCACAGCCAGTGATTTTCATACAGAGCGCTACGTGACGTTACCAATAAGAAAACCTAAACAGCCTACTTACATAGTTTTTATTTCTTCTCCATGGATTTTAATACCTATTTCGTATTTTTCTTTTGTTTCCTTTACTGCTTGCTCAATATACAGATCAAATAACATCACTCCCTTCCCAACCACGGCTTCCCTTTCATGGCTCTCGACTCTTATAACTGCCATCTGGTTTCTGCACAAATTGTAAATAGCCTTTCGCTCCATGTGTTTTACCCCTGCCACCTTCAGAATTTGAAAGAGAGTGTTCCACTCGACATTGTCAAAAGCGTTCTCTAAGTCTACAAATGCAAGAAACGTAGGTTTGCCTTTCCTTTACTCTATTTTCTAAGATAAGCCGTAGGGTCAGTATTGCCTCACGTGTTCCTACAATTCTTTGTAATCGAAACTGATCTTCACCGAGGTCGGCTTCTACCAGTTTTTCCATTCGTATGTAAAGAATTCGTGTTAGTATTTTGCAGCCGTGGCTTATTAAACTGACAGTTCGGTAATTTCCACATCTGTCAACGCCTGCTTTCTTTGAGATTGGAATTATTATATTCTTCTTGAAGTCTGAGGATATTTCGCCTGTCTCATACATCTTGCTCAGTGGATGGTAGAGTTTTGTTAGGCCTGGCTCTCCCGAGGCTGTCATTAGTTCTAATGGGATGTTGTCTACTCCCGGGGCCTTGTTTCGACTTGGATCTTTCAGTGCTCTGTCAAACTCTTCACGCAGTATCTCCCATTTCATCTTCATCTACATTCTCTTCCATTACTATAATACTGTCCTCAATAACATCACCCTTGTAGAGACCCTCTATATACTCCTTCCACCTTTCTGCTTTCCCTTCTTTGCTTAGTACTGGGTTTCCATCTGTGCTCTTGATATTCATGCAAGTCGTCCTCTTTTCTCCAAAGGTTTCCTTAATTTTCTTGTAGGCAGTATCAATATTACCCTTAGTGAGAGAAGCCTCTACATCCTTACATTTGTCCTCTAGCCATGCCTGCTTAGCCATTTTGCACTTCCTGTCGATCTCATTTTTGAGACGTTTGTATTCCTTTTTGCCTGCTTCATTTACTGCATTTTTATATTTTCTCCTTTCATAATTTAAATTCAATATCTCTTCTGTTACCCAAGGATTTCTATTAGCCCTTGTCTTTTTACCTACTTGACCTTCTGCTACCTTCACTATTACATCTCTCAAAGCTACCCATTCTTCTTCTACTGTATTTCTTTCCCCCAATCTTGTAAATCGTTCCCTAATGCTCTCCCTGAAGCTCTCTACAACTTCTGGTTCTTTCAGTTTATCCAGGTCCCATCTCCTCAATTTCCCACCTTTTTGCAATTTCTTCAGTTTTAATTTACAGTTCATAACCAATAGATTTTGGTCAGAGTCCACATCTGCTCCTGAGTCTCTGTCTTACCATTATATAATCTATCTGATACCTTCTAGTATCTCCAGGGTTCTTCCATGTATACAACCTTCTTTCATGATTCTCGAACGGAGTGTTAGCTATGATTAAGTTAAGCTCTGTGCAAAATTCTACCAGGCGGCTTCCTCTTTCATTCCTTACGCCCACTCCATATTCACCTACTACGTTTCCTTCTTTTCCTTTTACTACTGTCAAGTTCCAGTCACCCACGACTATTAAATTTTCGTCTCCCTTCACTATGTGAATAATTTCTTTTATCTCATCATACATTTCATCAATCTCTTCGTTATCAGAGGAACTAGTTGGCATATAAACTTGTACTATTGTGGTAGGTGTGGGCTTCATATCTATCTTGGCCAGAATAATGCGTTCACTGTGCTGTTTGTAGTAGCTTACCCGCATTCCTATTTTCCTATTCATTATTAAACCTACTCCTGCATCACCCCTATTTGATTTTGTATTTATAACTCTGTATTCACCTGACCAGAAGTCTTGTTCCTCCTTCCACCGAAATTCACTAATTCCCACTATATCTAACTTTAACCTATCCATTTCCCTTTTTAAAATTTCTAACCTACGTGCCCGATTAAGGGACCTGACATTCCACACTCCGATCCGTAGAACGCCACTTTTCTTTCTCCTGATAACAACGTCCTCCTGAGTAGTCCCCGCCCGGAGATCCGAATGGGGGACTATTTTACCACCGGAATATTTTACCCAAGACGACGCCATCATCATTTATCCATACAGTAAAGCTGCATGCCCTCGGGTATATACTAACAACTGAAATAAGTTTTAGTGATTGTAGCTCAGATTTCCTGCTTATCGCAATGAGTCATCTTAACGATTTGGTTATTTGAGATTTACGAATATCCTTCTTCCTCCCTCCAACCTCCGTCCACAGGTTTTAGAATGAAACGACACCAATGATCAGCACACTGGTTCTTGCCAGAGAAATTACAAATATGATAGCAAAAGTAACAAGTTAGTGATTACTTATAGCAACTGCGGGACGGTGAAACCTTGCAAAGCACCTAAGGTAACACTATTCCAGTGGCACACCGTACTGAAATGAGATATGGCATAACACAGTCGTCGGTCGCCAGCCGCACAGTCGTTTTAAAATAACATTTCTACATCTATGTTTCTGTTCTACAGGCAACCTTCCTGTGCGTAGCGGTGGATATTTCTGATACCGCTACCTGATCCAGGTTTCTAAAAGCAGCAAGGGTAGCAGCAATGTGTGGTGTGACTCCACCATTTCCCAGATTGCGTTAGCAGCACTGAGAAAGATCGCATACCTGGTAAACGCCATTCTGTTTTGATGATCTGGTCTCTAGGCAGTGCATCTAAAAGCATTGCGAAATGAAGATAACAAGTAACAGCAGCAAGTGGAACAAATTTTTATCATGTAACTAACAACTTAGTCACAGGCGAAAATTTGAAGTTAAATACTGCGTACACTTGCGGTTGTGAGAAATGATCCTGATAAGTAACTGACATTACGACTGTTATTTCTAAACACATGGGAAAACATCGCACCAGGAACACACGAAATATTGACTGAGTGCTGCGTAAGAACGAGGAGTGCTATAGAGAGACGTGAGCTGCTAGACATACACATGCGTGAGCGCCTGTCTGCGTTTTTGCAATGAGAATATGCTCGCACTTGTCCCAGCTGCCGTGGTGTCATCTGAGAATAATTTATACCTCTGTGTCTGCAACATTGTGAGCCTTTTTTATTGCTTGTTTGTGAATGCATTTTACTTCTTATTACTGTCTGCAGTTCCTTTCGTATTACCGTTCGTATGGTTATGTTCTTGATGCTATTAAGATAATAAGAAGGAAACTTTGACAATTAGCGTTAATTAATTCGCACTCGTAACGGGTGCTGTAGCTAACAGTAGTCCGTTTAGTGAGGTTGATGCAATCACGAATGCTATAAAGAAATGCATCTTGCACTCTGACAATTAGAAATTGAATTTATTACGGCTGTCAGAGAAAAAACAAAATTTGCTAACGTACAAACGGCCCCGGATTGTTGACAGAGTTAGCTCATTTCATACGTTTCGCTTTCCGACGCATCCGTCTGTTCATTTCGTGTAGCTCTCCCGGTATTAAACAAGCAAAGATGAAACTAAATTTTAAAATGTTTAGCGATCGTATGCAGCAGATAGAAAAATACTCACGAAAAATATCCAGTGAATTGTTTGTCCATAATTCATCAGTCGTTATCTTGCTGGGAAGTAATTACGTGTAGCGTCACCCGGGCTTCCACCTTGCTCCATCTGCTTTAGCTTAGGTATATTAAAGACATTTTATATTGCTAACCACTGAAATTTGTTCTGCCGCAGACGACAAAAAACTTGCGATAATTAGTCAGGTGCAGTTTCTGCGATGTCTGCTAATGGCTTTCTCATGTGCATTAACTATATTCGCGCCGGCGGGGGTGGCAAGCGGTTCTAGGCGCTACAGTCTGGAACCGCGCGACCGCTACGGTCGCAGGTCCGAATCCTGCCTCGGGCATGGACGTATGTGATGTCCTTAGGTTAGTTAGGTTTAAGTAGTTCTAAGTTCTAGGGGACTGATGACCTTAGACGTTAAGTCCCATAGTGCTCAGAGCCATTTGAACCATTTTTTGAACTATATTCGCAGATCGCAACTCGCGCCGCCGAAGCGGTAATGGAAGTCGGCAGTCGTAAATAATGCAGCCTACGTTATGTTTCTGAAGAAGACAATTTTGTTAACATCGAATATAGATTTAAGTGTTAGGAAGTCGTTTTTGAAAGTATTTGTATGGAGTGTAGCCATGTATGAAAGTGAAACGTGGACGATAAATAGTTTACACAAGAGAATAGAAGCTTTCGAAATGTGGTGCTACAGAAGAATGCTGAAGATTTGATGGGTAGAACTATGTGATTGAACAGATTTGGGGAGAAAAGAAATTTGTGGCACAATTTGACAAGAAGAAGAGATCGGTTGGTAGGACATGTTCTGAGGCATCAAGGGATGACCAATTTAGTATTGGAGGGCAGTGTAGAGGGTAAAAACCGTAGAGGGAGACCAAGAGATGAATACACTAAGCAGATTCAGAAGGATCTAGGTTGCAGCAGGTAGTGGGAGATGAAGCAGCTTGCACAAGATATAGTAGCATGGAGAGCTGCATCAAACCAGTCTCTGGACTGAAGACAGCAACAACAACAACAACAACGTTACGTGGTGCGAGATAAGCGATCGACGTGACGTGGTGATCAGGGCACTGGACCTTCAGCGGAGAGTTTCCGAAGATCAAACGCAAATTCAATCTTCCAGATTTACTTTTTCCGTGATTTTCCTACATTGTTTAAAGCAGCTAACCGGATGGTTGTTTTGGAAGGAAAAAGGGTGATTTCTTTCACCATCGTCGTCCATTCCAAGGTTTCCCTCCGTCTCTAATCACTCCGTCGTCGACGAACTGCATCTTCCTTCTTTACTACAGTCTCCGGTTAAATTGTCTCAGTAAAGCAGGCTCTTTCTTTCAGTCTTCTGGATTCCACTTCATACCTACCTGTCACGTAAAAGTATAAAAAACGGTTCAAATGGCTCTGAGCACTACGGGACTTAACTGCTGAGGTCATCAGTCCTCTAGAACTTAGAACTGCTTAAACCTAACTAACCTAAGGACATCACACACATCCATGCCCGAGGCAGGATTTGAACCTGCGACCGTAGCGGTTGCGCGGTTCTAGACTGAAGCGCCTAGAACAGGTCGGCCACACCGGCCGGCTAAAAGTATATTCTGAAATATATATATGAGGGTTGGAACTTTAACAGTGACAACTATTTATTCACATGCTATACAGAAGAGTTACATGTTTGCACCTGGTACTGTCCTTCAAAGTAGTCACCAGCGTTGCGTAGAACGCGCTGCCGGCGATGTGGAAGGCGTAATATACCGCTAGCAGAGCCTGTTCTGTTGATGCTGCGAAAGGTCGGTCTACTGCCTGTCGAATCTCTGGAACAGTTCTGAAGCGAGTGCCACGATGTGGTTCCTTAATCTTTGGACTCAGTCACAAGGACTTAAGTCCGGGAAGTATGGCGGATGGTACAGTACTTCCCAGTCCCATCGACCGAAAGGAGCAGCCACAGCTTGCGCTGTATGCGCCCGCGTAATGTCCTGCAAAACGATGGGTGAGTTGCGCAAAAGGTGTCGCCGTTCCTTTTGCAAAGCTGGCCGCAGGTGATGCTCTATAAACGAACAGTAATACTATGTATTGACGGTCTGCCGTGGAGGAACGTAATGCGTTAGGATAACACCATCACAGTAGTACACGAAAATCACCATAATTTTCACCATATTGGTGCTCTGACGCACTTTCGGCTTTCGCGGCGACCCATAATGGCGCCATTCGATGGACTGGCGTTTTAGTTTTTGCTCGTACGATGTGGCCCATGTCTCATCCAGTGTTACGATACGGCGTAAGAAAACCTCTCCTTCGCGCTCGTAGCGCTCCAAGTGCGTCTGAGCAGCATCCCAACGCACCCGTTTCTGCATTTCCGTCAAGTCATGCGGAACTCATGGTGATGCAATTTTTCGCGTACCCAGGCGTTCCTTCAGGATACGAAGCATGGTCGTATGCGCTAATCCGGTTTCGTGGGCGAGCTCACGAATCGTATGGCGTCGATCACTGTCCACTAATGCGGCAACAGCATGCACTTCTTCTTCAGAGACGCTAAGACGACCTTCCCGATGCATGTCTGCACACAGTTTGCCGACGTTCGTTGAAGGCTTTTACCCAACGTGCCACTGTTCTGTACGGCAATGCCGATTCCCCGCACGCCTCTTGAAGACCTTGATGACACTGTCGTGCTGTACGTCTGGCACACTCCATCTTGATCTAACGCCGTTGTTCCTGTTTCGAAAACATAGTGACACCGTTACGTTAGAACGCTCGCCCACAAGTGACTGTGTTTCCCTCGACCGTGCGCACGCTGGTGACGTGGAAGGGGCGAGTCCATTTGCTCGGAGGAAAGATAGGTATGTCAACAACGTGAGCTACCTGCGACAATAGTAGATTCCATTGCATATTGTCTCCACAGCAGTGTTGCCACTATTTAAGTTCCAATCTACGTATATTTAGTTTTCTAGAGACCCAACTTTCATATGCTTATCAAGTTTAAGTAACCACGCAAATCAACGATGTAACGTTTCCTTCCATATCGGTAGAGCTTCACCTTTACTTATAACCATGCAAATCAATGATGTAACGTTTCCTTACATATCAGTAGACCTCCCGTTTACTTCTAAGTCTGTGCAATCGACGCATCAAATGGTTTGAGCTGATTCTGAATTACTCCACCTGCAGATGCATCCTAACGGTCGGTGAGTAACGTATCATCAGCGCGGGTTCGCAATGAGTTCACTTCCACTGCACAGCACCTTTTTTGCTCGTGTAACAGCGCGCCAAGTGGCCAACAAGTCAATCTAGTAAACCCAGATCGTGTAGTTTAAAGTAGTTTGTAATTTTCTTCTTACAAAGAGAAGCGTGCACAGCGCGATAACTTATAGAAATAAAGAGAAGACAACAGTTTGGTCTTTTTCTGTTTTCTACGAAACCTTCTAGAAGCGTTGCCAGGTGTGTTAAACAAATATGGAACAATGATAAACAAATATTACATGCAGGATCTCTTTACCAACATAAGCATAAAAGGGCGTTGATATCAATGTAAGAAAAACCGTAACTTGCTGATTAGCCACAAAAAGTTCCCCATCTTTTAAAACAAATAACTGGGCGTGTTTGAAACCATTTGTCAACTCACAATTTTAAATTACGTTTGGTACGACAACTGCAGCCAGTTCCTATCCACTGGCTCCACTTGTCTTTTAAGCATACAGCAGTATAAACGTTAGTAAAAATGAAGTTTTTGTCGTTATTCCAATGAGATGCATTGAACACATCGTGGAATCAGTTCCTTCGCTAGCTCACGTTTTTGAATAATGTCTTGCGCAGTGAACAGTTCTGTGTGACTGTAAAAGAGCACGGCTTACCCCTGTTTACAAAAAAGGGGAAAATATCAGACGCATGCAATTAAAGGCAATTATTGTTAATGTCCGCCGGTTGCAGCATCCTAAAGAATATTCTAACTTAAAAAAAAAAAGATTCAAATGGCTCTGAGCACTATGGGACTTAACTTCTGAGGTCATCAGTCCCCTAGAACTTAGAACTACTTAAACCTAACCAACCTAAGGACATCACACACATCCATGCCCGAGGCAGGATTCGAACCTGCGACCGTAGCGGTCGCGCGGTTCCAGACTGTAGCGCCTGCAACTGCTCAGCCACTCCGGCTGGCAATTAGCCTTCCTCCACTTCTTATTATTAATTGTTGCATTCTATATGATATTATTTTTGAAGTTGAACCAGTGGTATTTTTCCTGCCTAGTGACCGCTTACGCCCCAGTTACCTGCCCTGGAGCTTATTGTATGCTACGACAGTGTACTTTTCCTCGCCTTGCCGCTGCTGTCTGGTAAGGCGTGTAGTTCGGCAGCTTCCTTGATTTGTGGGCTGGATGGTGTGTTTTTTGTTTCCCTGGTAGCAGTGGTTCCTTTCTGCTTCCGGGTACTCTAAACACCGGAGTCTGAAGACATAGTGCTGACCGCTGGTTCCGGCTTAGGTGTGTTATCCCATCATTTCATTGGTCATCGGACGTTAGGTAGATTCAGCAAATGATTATTGGTCATGCGTTTAAACTGTCACTAGTCTGAGTTACCATCTCGTGAAGTGAATGCAAATTTTGCCTGCCCGTCTCATCGCTTGCGAAGTTTTTAGGGACTTTCCCAGGTCGAACCTTGGAGAAACGTCTGCGCCCCCTTCCACTTCTCCTTGGTTTGGTCAGATTTGATGATTGTTTTTTTAATTTAATAACTGTAATTTCAAGTTAGCAGAATTTTTTTAAGATTTAGTAACTGCAATTGCAAGTTGAAGAAGTTAACTGGTTCTTAAAAGATTGCGATTCAGGCCTTCAGCCGTGAAACAGTTTTTAAATTATTACTATAGGGGCCTTAAGACGAGAAATAGTTGAATTTGTTGTCATTAAGGCCTTCAGCCGTGGAACACTTCTTAATTTAATGTCACCTTTTATTTGTTGTTGTTTCCGAATCAAATGTGAGTGACTGAAAAATAAACTAACCATCATCAATTGATTACGATCCCGTCCACAATTGTAACCCAGTCCTGCCTTCCTTGTTACCAAGTTTCAATATGAGTCCAGATTTCAGTTGGTAAGAGCTGATGGTAGGGTTCGAGTGTGGCGCAGACTCCTTGAAGCAACAAGGCAGTGTGCAAGCTGGTGGTGGTTACATAATGGTGTCGGTTGTGTTTCCATAGAAGGGACTGGTTCTTTGAAACGATCATTGGCTGGCAATGATTATTGTTGTTGTTGTTGTTGTTGTTGTGGTCTTCAGTCCTGCGACTGGTTTGATGCAACTCTCCATGCTACTCTATCCTATGCAAGCTTCTTCATCTCCCAGTACTTACTGCAACCTACATCCTTCTGAATCTGCTTAGTGTATTCATCACTTGGTCTTGGATTTTCACCCTCCACGCTGCCCTCCAATACTAAATTTGTGATCCCTTGATGCCTCAGAACATGTCCTACCAATCGGACCCTTCTACTTGTCAAGTTGTGCCACAGACTCCTCTTCTCCCCAATTCTATTCAATACCTCCTCATTAGTTCTACCCATCAAATCTTCAGCATTCTTCTGTAATACCACATTTCGAAAGCTTCTATTCTCTTCTTGTTCAAACTATTTATCGTCCACGTTTCACTTCCATGCATGGCTACACTCCGTTCAAATACTTTCCGAAACCAGTTTCTGACACTTAAATCTATACTCGATGATAACAAACTTCTCTTCTTCAGAAACGCATTCCTTGCCATTGCCAGTCGATATTTTATATCGTCTCTACTTCGACCATCATCAGTTACTTTGATCCCCAAATAGCAAAACTCATCTACTACTTTAAGCGTCTCATTTCCTAATCTAATTACCGCAGCATCACCCGATTTAATTCGACAACATTCCATTATCCTCGTATTGATTTTGTTGATGTTCATCTTATATTCTCCTTTTTAAGAGACTGTCCATTCCGTTCAGCTGTACTTCCAGATCCTTTGCTGTGTCTGACAGAATTACAATGTCATCGACGAACCTCAATTTTTTATTTCTTCTCCATGGATTTTAATTCCTACTCCGAATTTTTCTTTTGTTTCCTTTACTGCTTGCTCAATATACAGATTGAATAACATAGGGGAGAGGCTACAACCGTGTCTCACTCACCTCCGAACCACTGCTTCCCTTTCATGTCCGTTGACTAACTGCCATCTGGTTTATGTACAAATTGTAAATGGACTTCCGCTCCCCGTATTTTACCCCTGCCACCTTTAAAATTTGAAAGAGAGTATTCCAGTCAACATTGTCAAAAGCTGTCACTAAGTCTACAAATGCTACAAACGTCGGTTTGCCCTTCCTTAATCTATTTTCTAAGATAAGTCGTAGGGTCAGTATTGCCTCACGTGTTCCAACATTTCTACGGAATTCAAACAGATCTTCCCCGAGGTCGGCTTCTACCAGTTATATCTGGCTATTTTTCCCGAGGGCATGCAGCTTTACTGTATGATTAAATGATGATGGCGTCCTCTTGGGTAAAATAGTCCGGAGGTAAAATAGTCCCCCATTCGGATCTCCGGGCGGGGACTACTCAACAGGATGTCGTTATCAGGAGAAAGAAAACTGGCGTTCTACGGGATCGGAGCGTGGTATGCCAGATTCCTTACTCGGGCAGGTAGGTTACAAAATTTAAAAAGGGAAATGGATAGGTTAAAGTTAGATATAGTGGGAATTAGTGAAGTTCGGTGGCAGAAGGAACAAGACTTCTGGTCAGGTGACTACAGGGTTATAAACACAAAATCAAATAGGGGTAATGCAGGAGTAGGTTTAATAATGAATAGGACAATAGGAATGCGGGTAAGCTACTACAAACAGCATAGTGAACGCTTTATTGTGGCCAAGATAAATACGAAGCCCACACCTACTACAGTAGTACAAGTTTATATGCCAACTAGCTCTGGAGATGACGAAGAAATTGAAGAAACGTATGATGAAATAAAAGAAATTATTCAGATTGTGAAGGGAGACGAAAATTTAATAGTCATGGGTGACTGGAATTCGAGTGTAGGAAAAGGGAGAGAAGGAAACACAGTAGGTGAATATGGATTGGTGCTAAGAAATGAAAGAGGAAGCCGTCTGGTAAAATTTTGCACAGAGCACAACATAATCATAGCTAACACATGGTTTAAGAATCATGAAAGAAGGTTGTATACATGGAAGAACCCTGGAGATACTAAAGGGTATCAGACAGATTATATAATGGTAAGACAGAGATTTAGGAACCAGATTTTAAATTGTAAGACATTTCCAGGGGCAGATGTGGACTCTGACCACAATCTATTGGTTATGACCTGTAGATTAAAACTGAAGAAACTGCAAAAAGGTGGCAATTTAAGGACATGGGACCTGGATAAACTGAAAGAACCATAGGTTGTAGAGAGTTTCAGGGAACAATTGACAGGAATGGGGGAAAGAAATACAGTAGAAGAAGAATGGGTAGCTTTGAGGGATGAAGTAGCGAAGGGAGCAGAGGATCAAGTAGGTAAAAAGACGAGGGCTAGTAGAAATCCTTGGGTAACCGGATAAACATTGAATTTAATTGATGAAAGGAGAAAATATAAAAAAGCAGTAAATGAAATAGACAAAAAGGAATACAAACGTCTCAAAAATGAGATCGACAGCAAGTGCAAAATGGCTAAGCAGGCATGGCTAGAGGACAAATGTAAGGATGTAGAGGCCTATCTCACTAGGGGTAAGATAGATACTGCCTACAGGAAAATTAAAGAGACCTTTGGAGATAATACAACGACTTGTATGAATATCAAGAGCTCAGATGGAAACCCAGTTCTAAGCAAAGAAGGGAAAGCAGAAAGGTGGAAGGAGTATATAGAGGGTCTATACAAGGGCGATGTACTTGAGGACAATATTATGGAAATGGAAGAGGATGTAGATGAAGATGAAATCGGAGATATGATACTGCGTGAAGAGTTTGACAGAGCACTGAAAGACCTGAGTCGAAACAAGGCCCCCGGAGTAGACAACATTCCATTGGACCTACCGACGGCCTTGGGAGAGCCAGTCCTGACAAAACTCTACCATCTGGTGAGCAAGATGTATGAAACAGGCGAAATACTCTCAGACTTCAAGAAGAATATAATAATTCCAATCTCAAAGAAAGCAGGTGTTGACAGATGTGAAAATTACCGAACTATCAGTTTAATAAGTCACAGCTGCAAAATACTAACGCGAATTCTTTACAGACGAATGGAAAAACTGGTAGAAGCCGACCTCGGTGAAGATCAGTTTGGATTCCACAGAAATGTAGAAACACGTGAGGCAATACTGACCCTACGGCTTATCTTAGAAAATAGATTAAAGGAAAGGCAAACCTACGTTTCTAGCATTTGTAGACTTAGAGGACGCTTTTGACAATGTTGAGTGGAATACTCTCTTTCAAATTCTAAAGGTGGCAGGGGTAAAATACAGGGAGTGAAAGGCTATTTACAATTTGTGCAGAAACCGGATGGCAGTTATAAGAATCGAGAGCCATGAAAGGGAAGCCGTGATTGGGAAGGGAGTGATGTTATTTGATCTGTATATTGAGCAAGCAGTAAAGGAAACAAAAGAAAAATTCGGAGTAGGTATCAAAATTCATGCAGAAGAAATAAAAACTTTGAGGTTCGCCGATGACATTGTAATTCTGGCAGAGACAGCAAAGGACTTGGAAGAGCAGTTGAATGGAATGGACAGTGTCTTGAAAGGAGGATATAAGATGAACATCAACAAAAGCAAAACAAGGATAATGGAATGTAGTCTAATTAAGTCGGCTGATGCTGAGGGAATGAGACACTTAAAGTAGTAAAGGAGTTTTGCTATTTGGGGATCAAAGTAACTGATGATGGTCGAAGTAGAGACGATATAAAATGTAGACTGGCAATGGCAAGGAAAGCGTTTCTGAAGAAGAGAAATTTGTTAACATCGAGTATAGATTTAAGTGTCAGGAAGTCATTTCTGGAAGTATTTGTATGGAGTGTAGCCATGTATGGAAGTGAAACATGGACGATAAATAGTTTGGATAAGAAGAGAATAGATGCTTTCGAAATGTGGTGCTACAGAAGAATGCTGAAGATTAGATGGGTAGATCACATAACTAATGAGGAAGTATT
Source organism: Schistocerca serialis cubense (assembly GCF_023864345.2). NCBI lineage: Eukaryota > Metazoa > Arthropoda > Insecta > Orthoptera > Acrididae > Schistocerca > Schistocerca serialis. The sequence continues at coordinate 130,500,271 of NC_064638.1, forward strand.
GAATAGCATTGGGGAGAAGAGAAGTATGTGGCACAACTTGACCAGAAGAAGGGGTCGGTTGGTAGGACATGTTCTGAGGCATCAAGGGATCACCAATTTAGTATTGGAGGGCAGCGTGGAGGGTAAAAATCGTAGAGGGAGACCAAGAGATGAATACACTAAGCAGATTCAGAAGGATGTAGGTTGCAGTAGGTACTGGGAGATGAAAAAGCTTGCACAGGATACAGTAGCATGGAGAGCTGCATCAAAGCAGTCTCAGGACTGAAGACCACAACAACAACAACATTTGGAGAACATTTGCAGCCATTCATGGACTTTGTGTTACCAGAAAACTATGTGATGAGACTTGGCCACAACTGTTCGAGATTGGTTTGAAGATCATTCTGGACAATCCGAGCGAATTATTTGGGGACCCATATCGCCCGACATGAATCCCGTCGAAAATTATGGGAAATAATCGAGATGTCAGTTCGTGCACAACCCTGCATCGGTAACACTTTCGCAGTTATGGACGGCAGTAGAGGCAGCATAGCCTAGTATTTCAGGAGGGAACTTCGAACGAATCGCTGAGTCCCTGCGACGTCTAGCAGCTGCGTAGGTCCGACGCGATGCTAGGAGGTATCCCACGCCTTTTTCCACCTCAGTGTACGTAAACACGGGTCGGCGACGCGCCTGCAGCGCCACAGCTGGCAGCGTGAGTGCTCACCTGCAGCCTGGAGTCGAGCTTGTGGTCGCGCGCGGCGACGCCGGCCACGGCGGCCTCCACCTGGCGCACCAGCTGGTCGGCCTGCGAGGCGACGCGCCGCGTCTCGGCGCAGCACTGCTCCAGCGACACGAGCGCGCCCGCCTGGCCCGCCGTCGCGTTGCCCACCGTCGCCTCCACCGCCTCCAGCGCGCGCGCCGTCCGCTTCAGCGGCGCCGTCAGCCGCCGCCACAGCCTGCCACACACATCCACACACACACACGTAAAGCCGGGTAGCAGACCCAGCACCTGCCCGTCCCTTCGCTGACTCTTGCCTTTCGGTAAGACACAAGGGACAAACAGTATTCCTTCGGTATTTCTGGAATCATTGGAGGATGTAGTGGCTCTGAGCACTATGCGACTTAACTGCTGAGGTCATCAGTCGCCTAGAACTTAGAATTAATTAAACCTAACTAACCTAAGGACATCACACGCATCCATGCCCGAGGCAGGATTCGAACCTGCGACCGTAGCGGTCACGCGGTTCCAGACTGAAGCGCCTTGAACCGCACGGCCACACCGGCCGGCGGAGGATGTAGTAACCGAGTGACTGTTCAAGTTGGTCTGTAGAATTTATGAGCTGGAGGCGTACACGAGTTCCACAAAAATATCGATACACAGCGAGAAATGCATGCTGAAGATACACAGTCCAACCGCATTACTGTGACCACCCGCCAAAACCCCTGAATAGCCACCATATGCGGCGCTGACGCGCAGGAGGAGAGTCACTGACGTTCTGGAAGCTACCGACAGGAATGTAGAGCCATGCTGACAGCAGTGGCATGGCCAGCTATGCTAATGTTCTCTGTTCAGGATCCATGATGCATGTCGCGTACAGTTCGATCACGGTGGTCCCATAGCTTCTCGACTGGGCTTACATCTGAGTAGTTTATGATAATTACTTGAAACCCTCAGCTGATGACAGGTGTTGTTGACATACCTTGATGGGGACAACTGAATATGTGTGCCCCGACCGGGACTCGAACCCGGGACCTCCTGCTTACATGGCAGACGCTCTATCCATCTGAGCTACCTGCTCAGGATAAGTCCCTGCAGTCGCGCTATTCATCTGTGTCCTCGGTGGTTCAGATGGATGGAGCGTCTGCCATGTAAGTAGGAATTCCCGGGTTCGAATACTGGTCGGGGCATACATTTTCAGCTGTCCCCATCAAGCAATGTCAACAACACCTGTCGGCAGCTGAGGGTTTCAATTAATTATCATTTATTCTAGAGAAGCTGCACGGTCATCAATGGTATCTTTCGAGAACAGTTACTATCTTCATATCTGAGGAGTTTGATGGCCAGGGCAGTATGGTAGACTCATCCTGGTGTTCTTCAAACCACACACGTACACTGCGAGCTGTGTTAATCGTTGCATTGTCTTGCTTGTAGATGCCGTCTTGCCGAGAAGAAAAACACTGCATGTAGGTGTCCCAGGGATAGATGCATGCTTGTGTGCTTCCTCTGGCATCTCTTCCGTGTCCCGCCGACACGCTTTATATACCCTCCTCTGCTAGTGCTGCCACCTGTCGTCTGTGAGTGGCTATTGCACGCTGACGTGGAATATAGGCATTGGTAACATTAATGTGACTGGACTGCGTAGTTTTACGTGGTGCTTAACCTCATGTAAAGTAATCAGACGTTTGCAGGTGTTTCACAAGTGAGAGTGGACACGATCACCAAGGACAGCTGCAAACTTGTGGCGAGCCACAGTGCCTTCTAGAAAGACGAGATCACCCAGGAAAGGCTACGAAAACATTTCCCATACCATAACGCCCCGACAATTATAATCAAATGTTTCCATGAGACATTTAAATCTCTTTTTAATATCTACGATAATAATCGAAGCAGACGAAATGAATTAACATTTGTGCAGCGGCCGGGACTCGAACAGTTTGTGTTGGGGAGGTCCGCGGGGTTCCCTCCGTCGGAGGTCGAGTCCTCCCTGGGGAATGGATGTGTGTTGTCCTCAGCGTAAGTTAGTTTAAGTTAGATTAAGTAGCGTGTAAGCTTAGGGACCGATGACCTCAGCAGTTTGGTCCCCATAAGATCTCATCACCAATTTCCAAAAATTTACAAATGTACTAACTTCTTCATCACTAGTGGTGTCTGTTCTGTCGCACATGCCGCCGGCCGGAGTGGCCGAGCGGTTAAAGGCGCTACAGTCTGGAACCGCACAACCGCTACGGTCGCAGGTTCGAATCCTGCCTCGGGCATGGATGTGAGTGATGTCCTTAGGTTAGTTAGGTTTAAGTAGTTCTAAGTTCTAGGGGACTTATGACCACAGCAGTTGAGTCCCATAGTGCTCAGAGCCATTTGAACCATTTTTTTTGTCGCACATGCCCGACCCGACGCTTAGATATACAAATGTAGTTATACGTTTGCTACTTTTAAGCAACGATGCGAAAGCAGACTGCCAGGTTCAGACTTGTCAGCGTATGTGAACTCAAACATTATGCGCCATTATGCGGTAGAAAATCCCCGTCAGTACTCTAAAGAGCAGTTGTGTAATCTCAAGATTGATGTTTGATGCGGAGTGTCCGGTGCCCGAGCCTAACACAATTCCTTTCTCAAAGTGTTAATGCTAACCAGTACGCTCAGAAACTGAGTACTCCATACGTCATACGTGGATCTACTAACAGAAGGTGAACGACTGCGTAGATATTTTCAACAACACCGCCACTTCGATCGCCTGATTTCTTTCCCTGTGATTCTTTTTATCTGTAGGATAAATACTCAAACACTTCTCACACAATGGAAGAGCTACAGCAGATCACTGAAATCACTACTGCTGCTGTATTTCAGGCACCACTGATACGCGTATCACATAGTTTGATCAATCAAGAACAGCATAAACGGTGCCTAAATGTTCATAAGTTTCAATTCCGCGTCAGTCGTATTCAAAATATTTTTCGAATCAGTTGTGGTTTCACAACCCCGAAACAATTAGGAAATAGTCCCGAGGATGGTTGCTAAGAAAAGCTGTTCTCCTGCCTCACACTCAATTAAACTGAAAAAATGGCTGTTATCGCACGCAAATGCCGTCTCAGGCAGAGTTATGCTACCCCAAAAGAATTCCAAATGCGAGCGGCACGTCGGATTCCTTTCCCAAAATGGATATGTTTTTGTATTCATTTCTCGTGCACTGAGACTATAGGAACGTCCGACAACAGTAGACGAAGGTATACGAATGTTCCTCGGCAAGATACACAATCCGAGGCACGCGACGCGTCGTTGAAACGAAACTCGTACTCTGCTTCCATTTTAGGACCTGCAGCCTCGATGTCGTTCATCGAAACCGGTTCAGCTAAATTCCTAAATGATACGCGACAAAATAGAATTTCACATCTGTCTCCTCTTATTCATGCCCATATAAATATTCCCCTCCCTCGTGTCCGTGAGATGTTAAACGTGTCGACTAACTTTATTAATGGTACTTCCAAATTTCAGCTATATACAAGCAGATGGCTGGAAATTTACATGTAGAAACACGGTTAAGTAGTAATTCTACTGCGCACCACGGGTAAAAAGCAGAATGGAATCTCATCGATCTTTATGAAGCGCTCTTTTGTAGCTACGGGAACTACACAAAACATGCAACCTAGCAAAAGAATGGAAATAAATCCTATTCAATTATAGACTTGATGAAATTTCAATGTATTTTACTTCTCTTGAATGTAGCAGAAATATTGGTACTTGAGGCAAGGCAAATGATTTCTCAATGAAGTGATATTGATACTTGAAGGCAAGAGAAATGATTTCTTAACGAAGTCACGACGCATGACTCTTCCCTTGAAGGACGTATTTCATACTACTTCTTACAATGTACATTCCATCCGAATGACACATTAGATGTGAGGTGTATCTCTGTATCTTACTGGCGAGAGATTAACTGAAATATTTTACAGATGAGTTTCCAAAGATTATTCTACAATAAATTTACAACTACGTACTTACTTGGTGGAAACCACATTACGATGTATGGTAGGGAGTATTTCTTCTCGACTCCTCCCCACTTTGCTGTTACGATCCTGTCGGTAAGCCTCCACACGAACTCGTAATTATTTGCACTATCATGGTCATCATATGGAAAAAAGTAAGTAAATGGTTTACTCAAACGTAATCGCCGTAACTGTTAATACATTTATCCCACTGTGAAACAAGACGTTCAGTGCCTTAATGGAAATATATCTGTACCTACATGTCCAATTCTTCGTCGATTTGCTTCGGACCTAGTAGGTGCATGTCTCGGTATAACCATGGTTCCGTAGGCAACCGTAAACGTTTTTCCATGAAGACACTGGCCGTCTTGTCTCACGGTGGGATAAATTTATTAACAGCTACGGCGATTACTTTTGAAATAATAAGCAGTTTACTTACTTTTTTTTCATCTCTCTCGTTTTCATTTGACTGGGCCTTACACTTTCAGACAAGTTAAGTAGCTATATCACAGCATTTCTGCTTGTGGAGTACTGTGAAACTGGAAAGTAAAATAACTTTATTTAAAAAGGAAAAATAACATAGTTACAACCACGCACCACAATAAGCATTTATGCTGAGCGCTTGAGTTTAATGTACATCGTTCCATCATCAGTGCAGGCCACTCTTTGTATGTTCGTACAAAGTGTGCCTGCGAATCGTGTGATCCACAATCTGCTTCCAGAACAATTTTATCACTCTGTAGTAGTGTGTGCGGTGATCTGAAACTACCTAGAAGATTAAAAATGTGTTGGGGGCTGGGATTCGAATACGAAAACTTGACGATAGCGGCCAATACCGGCTGAGCCATGTAAGCACGACCAACTACTAATCCCCACAGTTTCAATTCTGTCAATAGTTCTCTCCTACTTTTTATACTTTACAGAAGCTTCCCTAAACAACTTGCAGCACTAGCACTCTGAAACTAAAGGATATCGCGAAAAAATGGCTTAACCAGATTGGTTAGAAACACACATCAGACAAATGTAATATTCGCATCTTGAAATTCGAATGAACATCTTCACCGTGCGGGATGTTGCGTACCAAATGAGAAGAACTTACGAACGCAGAAGTCATGATCGATGTGCAGCATCTAACACGTACACACCATCAGCAGGTTAGTGAACGATTAGAGGTTCTCAATTCTCTGTGACAAATAGCAGAACGACCTCCACAGTGCAGTATTGTCATTTGGGATGGTTGTTGCTACCAGTCTGGTAGAGATATAAGCGGCGTGAACAGTGTCAGATGTTGAGTGGTCACTGAGAAGATGCCATGTAGTTGTATGAGACAGCGTTATCAGCATCTAGCACAAATTAATAGGCACCTCATTGTCGGACTCCATTTGGCCGCCTGGGCCTTTCTTAATAAGGACTTGACACGTGCCATAAAAATATTAAAATACCGCACCACCATCCATACATGGGCTCTGTGTTAAAAGTGCCATCAGCATCTAGTAAAGATTCAGTCAAGGTCACACAGTTCCAAAGAACTTAGCGAAGATATACCTGCACGTCTCGGATTATAGCAAGATGAATGTGCAGTATCCAGGTCAGAGTAATAGGGACTTGATACGTACCATCCATAATCAACGGCATGAGGATGCAGGAGGCAATGGAAACCACTGCATTAAAGACACATAAGTGTATCCACAAGACACGTGGCCTGTAATTGAAAAGTGTCATGATGATCTCTCCTGTGGCAAAAGATTCCAGACCATTCCTCCGTTCAGATCTGCAGGAGGGGACTGCAAAGAGGAAGGTGACCATGAGAAAAACATTAGTTTGAAGTTAGTAGGAAATATAGGAAAGGGAAACCCAAAGGCTAAGTCTAGTTATAGTAGGGGTTTGTGGAATGAAATGCAAAGAAGATAAGGTTTCTGGTCAGATGGATGTAGAGTAATATCAATAGCAGCAGAAAATTGTATAACGGGAGTAAGATTCGTTATGAATTGGAAAGCAGGGCAAAGAGTGAGCTACTGCGAACAGTTCAGTGACAGGTTTGTTCTCATTAAATTCGACAGCAAACCAACGCTGACAACGATTGTTCAGGTATACATGGCGACGTCGCGAGCAGTACATCATTAGATAGAGAAAGTATAAGAGGATATTGGACGGATAATTCAGTACGTAAAGGAAGGAGATAATCTAGTAATCACGGGGGATTGGAACATGGCTGTAGGGGAAAGAACAGAAGGAAGATCTGCTGGAGAATATGGGCTAAGCAGTGGGAATAAGAGTGGTGTAGGACTAACTGAGTTCTGTGATAAATTTCAGATGGTAATAGCTGATACTCTCTTGAAGAACCACAGGAGAAGGAGGAGGTATACTTGCAAAAGACCTGAAGACATGGTAAGATTCCAGATGGAATACATTATGGCCAGACAGAGATTCCGAGATCTGACATAGGATTGTAAGGCGTACCCAGGAGGGGATGTAGACTCGCGTCATAATTTAGTAATGACGAAGAGCAAACTGAAGTTAGGAGAACCTTAAGGAAGAATCAGTATGAAGAAAGTGGGATACTGAAGTACTGAGTAATGATGACACGCGTTTGAATCTCGCTAAGGATAGAGAATATCACAATAGGCAGTTCTGTGGAATGGAATGAACATCTTTAAAAAGTGCAACCACAGATGTTGAATAGTCAGACAAAGGTACAAAGAAGGCAATACCGAAGAAACTTGGTTAACGGAAGAGATCCTTCAACTGATCGACGAAAGATGGAAATACAGAAACGTTCACGGAAAGACAAGAATACACCAAATATGAGTTCCGATCGGTCGCGAAATCGATACCACTGTGAATATCGAAAATATTTTATTTCCAACAGTTGGCTGCACCTTCTGGCTTCTTCTCTACATAGTCGCCGCTCCGACTTAGACTTTGTGGTAGCATTTTGCCAACTCTACAATACTCTAGTCATAGAAGGCAGCCGCCTGTGCTGGCCCCCAATTCTCTACGCTGGTCTACAGCTCGATGACTGTGCCGAAACGTCTTCAAAGCCAACGGTTCACGTGAGCAGAGATGAAACTCAGGGGCAGACAAATACGGGCCTCATTGTGAGTGATGAACACTTCCCATCGAAAACGGTGCAGTAGCATCTGCATTACCCCTGCAAAATGTTGCCGAGAATTGGCACGAAGAAAGAACTGCAAGGTAGTCGTGTTTTGTGGACTGCATGACATCCGGCGAAATCTCACACCAGGCCCTCATACTTGGTGGGACACGCTATTTCCTAGGCATCTGTACGTGCTAAGTGTGCACTCACAACTGCAAAGGGCGACGTGAGATGATCGATCGGCGTACAAGAGACACTGCGCAACATGCGTACTGCTTCATCGAGTTTTCACAGAGGATTCCATTTCGCGACCGATCGTAATTTGCTTTCCGAATAGCCCTCGTCAATCAGTTGGGCAAGAAATAAACAGGAAATGCAGGGAAACCAAGGTGAAATTGCTGCAGGAAAAAATATGATGAAATCGGAAAAGAAGTGATTGTCGAAAGGACTGACTCAAAATATAGAAAAGAAAAACACCTTCAGCGAAATTTAATGAAAGTGTGGTAACATTAAGGGTGCAATGGGGATTTCATTGTTAAACAGAGAGGAAATAGTGGATGGGTCGAAAGAGTACATTGAAGACAGATGACTTCAGTGTAAATACAGCAGAAGGAATAGATGACATTCCATTGGAATATATGCAGCAACCAAGAGGGAACAACAAGTCTGGAGCATCAAGAACCAAGTGCTCGGATTAAAAAGGGTCTAAGACAGTCTTTCGTTCCTACCATTCAAGATACACGCCGAAGAAGACATGACGGACTAAAAGAAAGGTTGAACAGAGGGATTAAAATTCAGGATGAAAGGAGATCAAAAATAAAATTTGCTGATGACATTTCTATCCTCAGTGAGAGTGCAGAAGAATTACAGGATCTGTTGAATGGAATGGACAGTCTAATGAATACAGAATAAGGATTGAGAGTAAACCAGAAAAAGGCCAAAGTAACGAGAAGTAGCTGATATGACAATAGCGAGAAAGTTAACATCAGTATTGGTGGTCACGAAGTGGACGAAGTTAAGCAATACTGCTGCCTAAGAAGCAAAATAAGTCACGATGGACGAAGCAAGATTATAAAAAGCAGTGTAACACAAGCAAAGAGGGTATTCCTGGCCAAGAGAAGTCTACTAGGGTCAAACATAGGTTTTAATTCGAGGAAGAAATTTCTGAGAATGTACATTTGGAGCACAGTACTGTATGGTAGTGAAACCTGGACAGCGGTAAAACAGGAACAGAAGAGAAATGAAGCGTTTGAGATGAAAATGTTGAAAATCAGGTGGACTGATAAGATAAGAAATGAAGACTTTCTCCGCAGAATCGGCAAAGAAAGAAACATGCAAAACATGGACGAAAAGAAGGGACAGAATGATGGACACGTGTTAAGGCATAAAAAAGTGACATGAGAGCTAAGATACTACACCTATTGAATTCCGTGTATTATATATAACAACCAGCAAAATTATTATTGTATCTTACATTTTAATTTTTAGAATATTTTTCCCAATCAGAAATTGTATTTCTCTATAATTTAGTTGAAGCTACTAGAGCTACTAGGTAGGTACAGACAACTGCAAGCTACAGAAAAAAAATTGTGCATTGCTTGATTAACTGAAAAAGATATGAGTACCTAAATTCTGAAAAACACAACTTGTGGGAAACAGTCGATGAAAATAATCACATTAAATTGTGCCTCAGAACATTCCTGAAGAATAGTCTTCATTCTGCTGCATTTCTTCTTTTTCAAGCTTGCTCCTGCCACTTGTTTTGGCACTTTTTGTTCTTTGGTGACTTGAAGAGGGTATCTTTCAACTTCGGTACCCGCTGTCTGTCACAGGCAAGCAATTCGTCTTTCACAGTAGGGCCACATTTTATGCCCTCATTTCTCAACACTTCCAATCTAGCTACCACTCCATCATTGAAAGACGTCACTGCACAGAAAGAAGATCTACACTAACAAAATCTGTAGCACTTAGACAAGAGACTTTCACTACGAACTTAAACAAAAAAGGAATTCACCAAAGCAGAACTAAGCAGGAGCAACGACGATCATTTACACATGCTGGAAAGCAGCATATACAATATGTCGCAAATAAAATAGCTGGAGGCAAAAAGTTTCTAACTGTTTTGCGAAATATCAAAAGTTTGCTATAACTGAAGTAAAGAGGGCGTAATTGTGAACACGACCTTTTATCTAAAATTAGGTGTATAGCAGTCATTTTTCATTCTAAACTCAAAAATGTACACTACTCGCCATTAAAATTGCTACATCACGAAGATGACGTGCTACAGACGCAAAATTTAACCGACAGGAAGAAGATGCTGTGATATGAAAATGGTTAGCTTTTCAGAGCATTCACACAAGGTTGGCGCCGGTGGCGACACCTGCAACGTGCTGACATAAGGAAAGTTTCCAACCGATTTCTCATACACAAATAGCAGTTGACCGGCGTTGCCTGGTGAAACGTCGTTGTGATGCCTCGTGTAAGGAGGAGAAATGCGTACCATCACGTTTCCGACTTTGATAAAGGTCGGATTGTAGCCTATCGCGATTGCGGTTGATCGTATCGCGACATTGCTGCTCGCATTGGTCGAGATCCAATGGCTGTAAGCAGAATATGGAATCGGTGGGTTCAGGAGGGTAATACGGAACGCGGTGCTGGATCCCAACGGCCTCGTATCACTAGCAGTCGAGATGACAGGCATCTTATCCGCATGGCTGTAACGGATCGTGCAGCCACCTCTCGATTCCTGAGTCAACAGATGGAGATGTCTGTAAGACAACAACCATCCGCACGAACAGTTCGACGACGTTTGCAGCAGCATGGACTATCAGCTAGGAGACCATGGCTGTGGTTACCCTTGTCGCTGCATCACAGAAAGGAGCGCCTGCGATGATATACTCAACGACGAACCTGGGTGCACGAATGGCAAACCGTCATTTTTTCAGAGGGATCCAGGTTGTCGCATCCGTGTTTGGCGACATCGCGGTGAACGCACTTTGGAAGCGTGTATTCGTCATCGCCATACTGGCGTATCATCCGGCGTGATGGTATGGGGTGCTATTGGTTACACGCTTTGGTCACCTCTTGTTGGCACTGACGGCACTTTGAATAGTGGACGTTACATTTCAGATGTGTTACGACCCTTCATTCGATCCCTGTGAAACCCTACATTTCAGCAGTATAATGCACGACCGCATGTTTCAGGTTCTGTACGGGCCTTTCTGGATACAGAAAATGTTCGACTGCTGCCCTGCCCAGCACATTCTCCAGATCTACCAACTGTAAACGTCTGGTCAATGGTGGTCGAGCAACTTGCTCGTCACAATACCCCAGTCACTACTCTTGATGAACTGTGGTATCGTGTTGAAGCTGCATGGGCAGCTATACCTGTACACACCATCCATGCTCTGTTTGATTCAATGCCCAGGCGTATCAAGGCAGTTATTACGGCCAGAGGTACTGATTTCTCAGTATCTATGCACCCAAATTGCGTGAAAATATAATCACATGTCAGTTGTAGTATAATATATTTGTCCAATGAATCCCCGTTTATCATCTGCATTTCTTCTTGGTGCAGCAATTTTAGTGGCCAGTAGTGTATCAATGTAATCAGGAAAGATTGTATAATTTAACGAAGTTATAAAAGAACACTCAAAAGTAACGTGTGTCCTAACACCACAACAACGACTGCATTTAGAGTGGTGCCGTGACAGGGAACCATTGACAGCTGATAAAGGGCGTTGCACTGTGTTCGGCACTATCCCCAAAGACCAACGTCGGTGAATATTACGGCAACATGAGGAGAAGTCTCATTATTCCAATGTTCTGGAGAGTCTCGGCGGTTGTATTTGTGGTGTCATGGTGTGATGAGCTATCGGTTATGTCTTCAGGTCGCCGCTGGCAGCGATTGAGGGTACTTCGAAGGCACAACTGTACGTCAAGGACATCCTGCGTCCTCATGTGTTATCTCCCAGGCGACATTATCATGGTGCCATTTTTCAACAGGACAACGCTCGTCCAAACATGGCACGTACTTGTCTGTATTATGTTGAGGTGCTCCCGTGTCTAGGTGCACATATCTGTTCCCGATAGAACTTGTATGCGATTACTCCGGACGTGAACTTCGTCCCAGTGCCAATATCAAGGGCCAGTTAACAACAGTTCTGGATCAGCTTGCCCCAGCAGGTGATACAAGGGCTGTATGGCACCTTTTCCCAACTGAATCAGTCCATGCATCCAGGCAAAAGGGATTGCAACGTCATGCTGGTAAATGGGCTATCACTGCCAAGCTCTTTACAAATTTAATTCGATTTCATTATCACCGACATAACATCACATACTCTCTCAACCTGTGAAGTGTCATTTGTTTTTCTCCTCCCGTTCCGGGCGTTTTTCTCAGATAGTGTATATTAAAGGGAAGTAAAATTAGGTTTAACGTCCCGTCGACCCGTCGCCATGGAAGATATTAGTAACGGGGCACAAGCTCGGATTGTGTCAAGCATGGGGCTGTGCCGTTTCAAAGGAACCATCCCGAAATTTGCCTGGAGCGATTTATGGAAATAATGGAAAACCTAAATTTGTGGTTCGTTGGTAGCACAGCGCGACGCTCGGGGTCACAGCACCAAGTTACGACACATGAAGATGGGCATATAAGAGCCCTAAACCGGTCGTGTGTTAAATAAAACAACCTTATAACTGTAGCGGTATTTTCAACCTCTGGTAAATCTGGATGGCCGGACGCGGGTTTCAACCGTCGTCCTCCCGGATGCGAGTCCAGTGTGCCAACCACTGAGCCACTTCGCCCGGTAGATAGCGTATATTGTTTGATATGTAATCAGACCTAGTTATCTCTATAATATGCTGTTTATGCTTTTTTTTTTTTTTTTTTAGCGCAATGCTTTTCTTTGTTCTCACTACCTAGAACGAAACGTATGCAGCAAAAATGTGTTAGGGGATAATACCTAGGTTTACACATGCTACATTTTACATGCTGGATATATAGCTGAGTACTTATAGACTACTAGAAAAGGTATTTCAATACCGTCGTGAGTTGCATAATTTCCTTTTAATGGCAAACCTACTTCTCAGTACCCTTTTGACCATGAAAATGCCTATATGCGTGGAACAAATCATCTTGTGCCTAAGGGAGATTAATTAAACAATAGGTAAGACTGAGAGCCTACGTAACGAAGGTGAAAGTAAACTTGCATGGACCACCCTGCATAGAAACCAATATCCCGACTGACTGATTCACTGACTCATCAACGTCCAACCCAAACCGCTAAGGATAGAAACTTAAAATTTGGAGAGCTGTTGATCTTATAGCGTAAGCATCGCTTAAGAACGGATTTTTTTAAATTCTGCCCCTAAGGGGGTAAAATAGGGGCTGAAAGATTATTTTTGAAAATATGTCGCTATTAAGGCGACTTTGAAGCTAGACCTCCGGTATTTGGTTTCTCGATCAGAAATAAAGAAATACGTGTTTCAGAATTTCTTGAAATTTAACCTCAGTAAGGGGTTATGTGGTGTGTGAATGCTTTTTTTTTTAAGTAAATCATTAATGCATAACTACTGAAGCACTTTTAAAGCTACATTTACGAAAATTGGTGTTTGACTTCTTGGTTCCAAATAAAGAAAATTACATGTTTAATTGTTTTCGGAAGTTCAAACCATAATGGGGCGAAATAGGGGATGAAATGTTTTATGAAAATATTGCATTACGGGAGCACTGTTATAGCTAAGCCTACGAAAATCTGAATTTGGCTTCTCGGTTGGAAATAAAAATATGTGTTCACTGTTTGTAGAGATTCAACCCCTACGGGGGTGAAATAGGAGATAAAATAAGGGATGAAATTTTTATGGCAATTTTTGACCAAATCGGTGGAAATTTGGATTTACTTTATCTGTAAGAAATACAAAAATACATATTTCATTGTTTTTGAAACGAGGAGTGAAATGTTTTATAAAAATATTCCACTGTGAAAGCATTTTTAAAGCGAAATCTTCGAAAAATGATGTCTGGCTCCTCGGTTGGAATGAAAAAAATCACATGTTTCGCTTTTCATGGAAATTCAACCCCTAAGAGTGTGAAATAGGCCCACACTGACTCATCGACGCATCGTCGCCCAGCCGAAACCGCTAATGATAGAAAATTGAAATTTGGAGAGGATGTTCATCGTATAATGTAGGCATCGTTTAAAAAGAGACTGCTCGAAATTCCAATCCGTATGGGGGTGAAACGGAGACGAAATGCTTTTTGAAAATATGTCGCTATTAGGGACATTTTGGAGTTAGAAATAGAAAGATACGTGTTTCATCATTTTTTGTAATTGAACGACGAGGGGGTAAAATAGTGGGCGAAAGTTTCTTGAAAATAAACCATTATTTAAGAACTCTTTAAGCATTTTTAAAGATACGTCTATGAAAATTAGTATTTGATTTCTCAGTTAGGATTTAAAAAAAAACTGAAAATTAAACAAAAAAATGGTTCAAATGGCTCTAATCACAATGGGACTTAACATCTGAGGTCATCAGTCCCCTAGACTGAGAGCTACTTAAACCTAACTACCCTAAGGACAACACACACACCCATACCCGAGGCAGGATTCCAACCTGCGACCATAGCAGCAGCGCAGTTCTGGACTAAAGCGCCAAGAACCGCTCGGCCACAGCGGCCGGCCTGGAAATTAAACCCTCTAAGGAAGCGACATAGGTGATGTAAAGTTCTATGAAATTATTTCACTATGAAAGCACTTTTAATGGTAAATCTGTGGAAACTGGTATTTAACTTGTCAGTCAGATATAAAGGGCAAGAAAGTTTCTATGGAAGTGTTAGCACAAGAAGCAAAAGGCATGAGTACCGAGAACCTTGGGCTCCAGCTACTAGAACCGCCCTTTTGGTCAGATGTACACTCGGAAAAGACAATTCTTCCATGGCATTAATTAGCATGAAACGTTTATAGGGTGTTGCACGTTCATATGGCGACCGTGCCAGTATGCAACTAATATGTAAAGTATATGCAACTAATCTGCAGTAGCCGCAGCTAAAACTTACTGTTACTAAGAATGAATTTAATAAGAAGGAGTTTGCTTGGGTCCTGTTAACTACTAAATAACTTCTGAGAGAGGATTTCAATAATTAAGTCTATTTAAAACTTAAGAATCATCATGAACAAATATTAATAGTGACAATGACAGATGACATATGTGTCAGTAATGGCTGAGTGCCAGATTAACAAGTAATATCAATTTCAAAATTGTATTAACATTTAGTAACCATAGAATATTACTTACATGTGGAGAATAATTATTGTTTTGTAGGATAAGGAGGCTTCTTTCACTGACAAGCAAAACATGGGATTGTTGCAATCTTGGACTAACAACCACGAGACTAACCTTGCAATTGCTTTTGCGCTATGCTTGCGAATTTTACCTTGAATTCCATCTTCAAGCGTAGCTAAGCCATCTAAATGCCTCCTAGCAATATAAGTGAAATCAGGCCTTAAGTATGGTTAGAAGTGCCATCACTTGGAACTGCCATCACTGATGTGAGGGCAGCGTGACACGTCTGCTCTCTCCGAGCTCTCGACCGACACTGCTACTTCCACTTTCGCACACATACCTCGTCTCACAACAATACTTAGAATCGCGCTCCCATGCTTCGCTCTTAAATTGTTACTATCGGTATCTGAGTGCTTACACAATGCAAAGAACAGCGTTAAGTTGGACGTACTGTTTTATGTAATGGAGAGTTCGCCGCGCAGGATTAGCCGAGCGGTCTCAGGCGCTGCTGTCATGAACTGTGAGGCTGGTCCCGGCGGAGGTTAGAGTCCTCACTGTGTGTTTGTCCTTAGGCTAATTTAGGTTAAGTAGTGTGTAAGCTCGGGGACTGATGACCTTAGCCGTTAAGTCCCATAAGATTTCACACACATTTGAACATTTTTGAATGGAGAGTTCTGACACACTCCTTACAAAGCATCTGAAGTAATTCCGACTGTCATTATCCACAACTGATCTGAGTTAATACTGTTAACGTATAAACTACTGTTATATAGGTAAAAAAAATTTTTGAACTGAATGCGTTTGACATTTCACCAGCCCGAGCTTGTGACAAAGTAGGATTGGCACACACCATCTTACTTTGACTACGCTCCTAATTTATGAGTTAAAGCATATATAATTTTTTTTTTGCTAATCTTCTTATTCAAATATTAAAGGTAATATTACGATAGTTAACACTTTTCATACAAAATGTCAGTTTTCTATCTCCTTCAAATCCTTATTATTCAGGTCATGCTATTTACTGTTCCGATTGCTTTGTAATAATTAATTTCACTAGAAACGCAGTACATCAGAGGTTATTGGTTATGATTGTTTAGCAATAATTAATTTCACTAGAAACGCAGTGCATCAAAAATCACTGTAATTATAAAATTTCTTACAGCCAGCTATCCATAAAAACAATGGGACCTAACATGTTATATCTAAAGGAAAGACATTATTCACTACAAAGGTTTATTACCTCTGATTTCAGTAATGTGATTAAATTTGCCTAAATTGAATTAATCAGACACTGTTAAAGATTTCAGCTAGCCGAATATTTTGGAACAGATTATGACCAAAATACCGTTAACATATTAGGATTAATATTATTTAATCTGAAGACTCTGCATACAGTGACACCCATATTGAGTGACAACCTTCACTAATTAAGAAATACGTAATTTTCAATAGCTAAATGTCATCATTCAGCATGGATGCCATACTTGTACTCCAGTGAATTCCAATGCGTACACATAATTTGCTTTTGTACATTTTAATAGCTATTGCTCATAGGCCTGTCTAATATTTGTTACACTACACTTCACCATAGTTTCAACTGTAAGTTAGGAATAAACATTTTAACCTACTGTATTTTCAAACTATAACTTAATAACCAAAACTATTCAATATTCCAGCGCGATTCTTTATAAAGTCGTCGCTCGCGCATTCGGAGACAGTTCGCTTTGAGTCTACGTTAGTCTATGTCCAGTCTCAGCTTTGGCTTCATTTCGGTGAGGAGGTGTGGAATCTTACAAGTTTTAGCATTGCATCAATCGTGTCATTGGATTGCTTTCGTTAACTTTTCGGCGCCACGTTTCGGTTACAGAAAAGTATGCAGTGCGCCTCGTATTTGTGTTTATTTACATCAACTTCAGGAAGAGTTATATTGCAATATAATGTTGCATAAGCGATACCGTGTGGACTCATCTCCACGGTGTCAGCGGTATCTGTTGGAATGTGAGTAAAACTCTTTGAGTATGTGCACAATTATTGCCACTGTATGTTGTGAAAAGATTATTAATATTTCATGTGCCTGTAATATACAGAATGTATCAACAAGAATCATCCGATCTGGCACGTCAATATTTCTGAAACTAATAAACATATACAATCAATTTTGTTTTTTGATGAACAGGAAACTTAAAAACTTTTTTTTATACCTTTTCATAGGTGTTCAATATGCCTCCCTCGAGATGCACGGCTTATGTCAATGCGGTATTCAGATTGTTCCCACACTGCAGCTAGCACGTCTCGAGTTACAGCTTCCACCGCTGTTGTTATGCGATGTCTGCGTTCATTCATTGTTGCTGGTAAATGAAATGAAATGATAGTATGGCATTGTTGGCCGGGTGGCCCCATGCGGGGAAGTTCGGCCGCCGTATTGCAAGTCCTTTTTAGTTGACGCCACTTCGGCAACTTGCGAGTCAATGATGATGAAGAACACACAACATGCAGTCTTCACGAGGCAGAGTAAATCCCTGACCAAGCCGGGAATCGAACCCGGGTCCCCGTGCGCGGGAAGCGAGAACGCTACCGCAAGACCACGAGCTGCGGACATAGTTGTTGGTAATGGAGGCACACACAGAGTGTCTCTTTATCAACCCTCACAAGTAATAATCACATACAATCAAGTCCGATGACCTTGGAGGGCAGTAATTGTGGTGTCACCGCCAGACACCACACTTGCTAGGTGGTAGCTTAAATCGGCCGCGGTCCATTTAGTACATGTCGGACCCGCGTGTCGCCACTGTGTGATCGCAGACCTAGCGCCACCACAAGGCAGGTCTCGATATACGATAGAGCACTCGCCCCAGTTGTACTACAACATTGCTAGCAACAATACGGACGAAGCCTTCCTCTCATTTGCCGAGAGACAGTTAGAATAGCCTTCTGCTAATTCCATGGCTACGACCTAGCAAGGCGCCATTAGCCTTACCTAGTTTGAGAGTTATCATATAAATGTCTCAAGAAGAACGCTGTATTCATCAAAGAATTAAAGTTAAGTATAAAGCAGCTACGTACTTTTCTTGCTACCATTCAATAGTTATCCTGTTCCAGACTTGACGCCAGTCGGCGTGTGTGTACGCGTGCCTTTCTTTCGGCTCCCATCCCAGTGTGGCGTAGCAAGCTTGTTACGCCACAACAGATTGGCGGCGAGTGAAGTGTTCTTTCTGATTGCTTACATTTACTTGTGTCATGGCTTCGCCAGATGTACTGTCCGAATTTTATCGCTTGCAGAATCAGCAGACGCAGGCGTTATTGGATGCCCTTAGACAGCTCGTCCAGGGTCAACGTGCCATTCAAACCGATGCGGCAGCCGCCGCTTCACCGCTATCGCAGCCACAACTCGCAGTTGCACCGCCTTTTAGGCACTACGATCCAGCGCACGAATCGTGGACAGAATGGTCCCGCCAGTTTGCCTTTCATCTAGCCGCCTACAGAATTCAAGGTAATGAGCGGCAGCCGTTTTTGCTTTCTTGTGTCGGTGTGTCCACATACCGTGTGATAGTGAAATTGTTTCCCCGACGCGACGTAGCAACTCTGTCCTACGAAGAAATTTTGTCTGCTTTAGATGCCTATTTCAAAGAAACAGTTAATGTGGTTGCAAAACGGTATACGTTTTTTCGTACAAAACGTACGGCCGGTCAAACTAATAGGGAGTGGGTAGGAACATTGCAAGGACTTACTAGGGACTGTGCCTTTGACTGTGACTGTGGCCTTTCTTATTCAGATACAATGGTGCGTGATGCAATTGCACAGAACGTTTCTGATGTTCGCATACGGGAGCAAAAATTTGAAACTAGTAAATCCCTCCCTTCAACAAGTGATAGACATATTGGATAGACAAGACACACTTGACTGCGCTCAGGAATCTTTTGAAACTTCGCCAGCAGTGTGTAACATTAACCGGCCCGCCGGGCGAGCTGCGCGGCCCAGTCAACTGCCCTCGCGCACACCAACGCAGCTGCCGTCGCGCTCTAAACCAGGTGTGCCGCGCCAGCCCACAAATGCAGTGAAATCATGCCCGTGGTGTGCTACTAGACATTCGCGTGAACATTGCCCGTCACGCCAAGCTATATGCTTTTTCTGTAATAGGAAAGGACATGTTCAAAGTGTTTGCCAGAAAAAGCTCAGATCAGACAATCACAATCATTCCAGGCCCTTTGCTTCGCGCCGGAATCGAACCAAGGACACTCAGGATCGTGGACCTTCGCCCATGGACATTCATGTAGTTAATTCCGATTCGTCCAGTGCCACTTTCTCTAACAGTGACTGTGTTCGTCCCACACAAACTGTGCGTCGACGTCGCCGGAAATCACGTCAATTAGCAAGTGATTCTGTACAAGTGTCTGTTCAAATTGCACAAAACAGTCGCTCTTGTCGTCAGCAGGACAATAAACTTTTTGTAGATTTGGACTTTAATGGCAAGGTCATACCGTTCCAACTCGATACCGGAGCTGCAGTTTCATTGCTCAATCACGAGACGTACAAACAACTGGGCGCACCTCCGTTGCGTGCCGCAAATGTTAAGTTACATAGTTATTCAGGACAGAATATACCAGTGTTAGGACAGTGCACTCTTCTTGCAACATATAAAGGACAAACAAAACTTGTGTCATTTTACGTTCTTCGTTCTTCTACTGCAGTGAACTTGTTTGGTTTAGATTTATTTCAGTTGTTTAACATGTCTATTGTAAATCAGGTCCTATCAGTGAATCAAACTGTACCTTCAGACAGTGTTTCTCGGCTGTGTGACGAATTTGCAGACATTTTCGCACCGTGCTTAGGTTGCGCTAAACACTATGAAGCACATTTGGAACTGAAAGTAAACGCGCAACCGAAATTTTTCAGAGCGCGCAATGTTCCCCACGCATTGCGTGATGAGGTCGCCGGAACATTAAACGATCTAGAATCACAAGGTGTGAGTGGATGTGCGCAATGCCTCTTCCCTTTCAGCTCCGCTTCATCGCTTGCGCCGTACAGGTGTTCCGTTTCTCTGGACGACGGAATGCGTACGCGCCTTTCGCCGGTTGAAATCGGCGTTGCTTTCTAATACTTGCCTTACGCCTTTCGATCCCTGGAAACCCCTTTTGTTGATGGTAGATGCATCGGATTTCGGGATCGGTGCTGTGCTTGCGCACAAAGTTGGCTCGCATGATCGCCCTATTGCCTTTGCGTCAAAATTGCTCTCGTCTGCGCAAAGAAATTACTCACAGATAGAGAAAGAAGCTTTGGCTCTCGTGTTTGGTGTTACTAAGTTCCATGATTTCTTGTATGGTCGTCACTTTACCATCATCACAGACCACAAACCTTTGACATCGCTTTTTTCATCCGAACAAGCCTGTACCTCCACGTACAGCGCAGAAATTCATTCGCTGGTCTATTTTCCTCTCGCAGTACCGCTACGATATCTTGTATCGGTCCACTGCAAAGCACGGAAACGCCGATGCGTTGTCCCGTTTGCCTGTTGCTGAGGATAGAGCATTCGATTCTTCCGAACTTGCTTGCCTGTTCATTGCTTCGGAAACCGATGAAGTGATCGAATCGTTTCCGATTGATTTTCGTCATGTAGCTACAGCCACCGCTGCTGACCCTGTCCTTGCTACCGTTTTGCGTTTTGTTGCTACGCAATGGCCTTTGTCAAAGTCTCGAATCGAGGATCCGTTGGTTCGCCGATTTTTTGCTCACAAGGAGAGACTTTTTGTTCGACGTGGTGTTTTGTTGTTGCGTTCTGATAATGATCAGTCCAGAGTCGTAGTCCCACGTTCGTTACAGTCCTCTGTGTTACGGCTTCTTCACCAAGGACATTGGGGTATAGTGCGAACGAAACAACTTGCTCGTCAGCACTGTACTTGGTTCGGAATCGATGCTGCGATTACGAATATGTGCTCTTCTTGCATGGCGTGTGCCGAACAACAATCCGCACCACCGCGGAAAGTCTTTGCATGGCCAAAAGCCACTTTCCCTTGGCAACGCTTGCACATCGATTTTGCTGGTCCATTCTGGAATGCTCGATGGTTGGTTCCGGTCGATGCCTTCAGTAATTTTCCTTTTGTTGTCCGGATGTCTTCCACGACGTCCTCCGCCACCATCCAAGCGTTGTCTGCTATCTTTTGCATTGAAGGTCTTCCGCAGACTATTGTTTCCGACAATGGCCCACAATTCATGTCCGCAGAATTTCAGTCATTCTGCCAGGCCAATGGTATTCAACATCTGCAATCCGCGCCGTTTTCGCCTCAGTCAAACGGTGCCGCTGAACGATTGGTCCGGACTTTCAAGTCACAGATGTTGAAATTGAAAGAGTCGCATTCTTGGGAGGACGCATTGTTGCTCTTTTTGTCTTCGTATCGCTCTCAGCCCCGAGATGGTCGCTCGCCGGCTGAGGTGTTGCACGGTCGTCCTCTTTGAACCTTGATGTCTTTGCTGCATCCGCCGCATCAGGTTCCTGTGCAGCGACAGACTCCTGCTTTTGCTCCAGGCGACGTTGTATTTTATCGCAACTATCGAGGTTCACGGCGTTGGCTCGCAGGGCGCATTCTTCGCTGCCTCGGCCGCGCGATGTATTTGGTTTTGGGGGCCTCTGGTGAGGTGCGTCGGCATCTCAATCAGCTGCGCCTCTGTCGTCGCACGGGTTCTGCCGCTCCCCGTCTGCTTTCAGCGACGGTGCCGTCCGGTCAGCGCCCTGGGGACCCATCTACTGGCTCGCCTCATCCCCAGGTGTTACCGACGATGCCTTCCATTTTGCCTCATGGCGACGCGCCGCCGCAGCAGCCGCCGCCGCCGCCGCCGCCTGTTCTCCCGCCGGCGCCGCCCGCATTCGACGCTTCGCTGCAGCCGCCAAGCGCCTCCCTGGGTCACGCGCCGCCGATCGCTTCCTGTGACCAGCCGTCCTCCGCCATGGACCTCTTGCCCGCTCCGGACCACATGACGTCATCGCGCGTCGGGTACCCCGACGCAAGGGAGGTCGACCCTTCGGCCCCTCCTGTCTCATTACGGGCGCATACGCCACATGTTGACGTGCACCCTGGACTAGTTTTTCGGGCGTTTCCTAGCTCCCCTCGGACCGAATGGCCGGGTGCGGGTGGCACAGCCTCGCCTGTTGTTAGGCTCCCCACCTCATCGCATACGTCAACATGGGGTCCTCCCCACGGCGGGCGGAAGCCTTATCACACGACCGTTCGCCGATTTGCGGGGGAGGAATGTGGTGTCACCGCCAGACACCACACTTGCTAGGTGGTAGCTTAAATCGGCCGCGGTCCATTTAGTAAATCGGCCGCGGTCCATTTAGTACATGTCGGACCCGCGTGTCGCCACTGTGTGATCGCAGACCTAGCGCCACCACAAGGCAGGTCTCGATATACGATAGAGCACTCGCCCCAGTTGTACTACGACATTGCTAGCGACAATACGGACGAAGCCTTCCTCTCATTTTCCGAGAGACAGTTAGAATAGCCTTCTGCTAAGTCCATGGCTACGACCTAGCAAGGCACCATTAGCCTTACCTAGTTTGAGAGTTATCGTATAAATGTCTCAAGAAGAACGCTGTATTCATCAAAGAATAAAAGTTAAGTATAAAGCAGCTACGTACTTTTCTTGCTACCATTCAATAGTTATCCTGTTCCAGACTTGACGCCAGTCGGGGTGTGTGTACGCGTGCCTTTCTTTCGGCTCCCTTCCCAGTGTGGCGTAGCAAGCTTGTTACGCCACAACAGTAATGAAAGGCTGAATCATTTGGTCCAGTGCGACCGATCCGTCATTCAGTAATCCTTTGATTTGACAGTTCCCACACTTGCAGTTCCAGATGCCAGGTCTCATGTGTAAACGTCAACGCAACATACGCCAGACAGACAACGGGGGCATGTTGAGCTTTCGACCTACACGGCGAACGACTTCTGCGGACTACTTGTGAAACTATGGCAGATGCGTACACACCATACCTAGTACGAAGGTCACGCTGAACAGTTATTACTGACCCGCACTTAGCAAAACGTAGAACACAAAGCTCTTTCTGTTGTCCCGACACCATTTGTACTAGAACTGGAGAGGGCGCACACTGCTGCTACCTAGCGGGAACCATGTAAAATTCGAGACTTCGCTCTCCAACAGTACTTCGTTCACACCAAGTAGGGTATCTCAAATGACATAATAGTTGTGATTTTTTAACAATCGGACGATTCGTTTTGATACACCCTGTATTCGGAACAGCTCAGATGTTGTTAATGAATTGCTACTACTAGTAAGGATTTGTAACAGAAACTTCCTAAAGACTAATAGAAAACGTGACACTTAATACTCCTTTGCAGGATTCGCAATTGTCTGTTTCCCTTGCTTACCAGAAACATTCAAACTGTGAGAAACGTGGTCGTTATCATCTACGGGATATCAGTGACGTAAATAAAACTAGGAAGAATTTTCCGTGTGAAATTATAATGCAGCTCTTTGACTTTTCATTTAGTAGCACATAGAATCCTGTCACATTACTTTTCAGATGGTGAACCAGCTTGCATACGCAGCTACCGATTGTAGATACTTCAACAGGTAGCTGCCGAAACGTGATAAGCCGTATCTCTCATATCTTTAATATCGATATGACCTTAGTCAACAGTTAATAAGAAATAAGAACTACAGAGAGATTTCTAAAACTGCGAACGCAAGACTTCCACATGGCGCGCAAAACAGAAGGGGAAGAGAGTGTCAGAACGACGTGTGTGTGTGCAACATGGTATTGCGCACCTTGCGGAGCCCGAGCAGTTGTGCTCAATAGCTATGCAATCACCTCCCAAATACTAACCTTTCCTTGTTGAGTGGCGAGTACAGACAACTGCTACGTGAGGCTATAAACCGAGTACGTGCTGGCTGGCGGAATAGCCAAACGCGTAACGACTGTACAGTTTGGAAAATGGCAAAGCGGCTCATATCAAAGGATCTCTTCTCCTTTTCTGACGTTAACTCTCTACTGCCGGAACCCGAGAGTCATATGTGTACAGAAATCGACGATCTGACAATTCTTTTGATGTCCAAATGTCCTTGTCCTCCCTGCCATTACAATTATACTTGAATCCAATTTGATTTGGATAACAGTAGTCAAATGGCTCTGAGCACTATGGGACTTAACATCTGAGGTCATCAGTCTCCTAAACTTAGAACTACTTAAACCTAACTAACCTAAGGACTTCACACACACACATCCATGCCCCAAGCAGGATTCGAACCTGCGACCGTATCGGTCACGCGGTTCGACTGAAGCGCCTAGAACCGCTCGACCACAGCGGCCGGCTAACAGTAGTTCCTTGCCTTTCAAGAAGTAGTAGCACTTCACCCGCAATGGCTGGTTAACTCGAGGAAACCAAACAGTTTAAAGTATTGGAGTTAGTAATGTAGATGTTACACAGCTGACTGTTGCAGAATACCAGATCTTGTTCTCTTTCGCGACACTGTGCTGTTTGCGAAGAAGGGAAAAAGGAAGTTTAGAATTTAATGTCGATGATGAGATAATTAAGGCTAAAGCACGAAATCGGACTGAGGAAGAATGGAGAAGTAAATAGGGGGTCCTCTTTCAAAAGACCCATCCCAGCATTCGCCATGAACGATGTAGGAAAACCACGGAAACAGAAATCTGGATGGACAGGTGCATGCCTCATGGGCGTATGGATAGTCTGTGCAAATCTTCAGTCTTGTAAGTAGTATCGGGAGTGCGTTAATGGAGTCTTACGGGACCATTATTGTTCTCGCTGTGGGCAAATCGCCTAGTGGAAAACGTCAAAAGTTGTACTAATCTTTACGAGGTAGATGCCATTGCATGTCAGAAATGGAGAACTAACTCGAACTGGAGAATGATGAAGAGAGAATCGGCGGTGTCATTCCCATCATTTACCTAAAGTGCTTTCTGGATCCCATGGATAACCTAAATCTGGATAGCCGAACGGGTATTTGAACAGCTGGTCTACCAAATGCCAGTCCAGTTCTAAGCGTTTTTTAGTATCGCTGCCCGCCTCATTATCGATATTTGTCCCTCACGTGATTGCGAAGTGTGGTGGTTTAAAGTAGGGCTATTGATAAAATACCGATATTCGATACTTTTTCCACAGATAATCGATATATACACTACTGGACATTAAAGTTGCTACACCAAGAAGAAATGCAGATGATAAACGGGTATTCATTGGACGAATATATTATACTAGAACTGACATGTGATTACATTTTCACGCAATTTGGGTGCATAGATCCTGAGAAATCAGTACCCAGAACAACCACCTCTGGCCGTAATAACGGCCTTGATACGCCTGGGCATTGAATCAAACAGAACTTGGATGTCGTGTACACGTACAGCTGCCCATGCAGCTTCAACACGATACCACAGTTCATCAAGAGTAGTGACTGGCGTTTTGTGACGAGCCAGTTGCTCGGCCACCATTGACCAGTCGTTTTCAATTGCTGACAGATCTGGAGAATGTGCTGGCCAGGGCAGCAGTCGAACATTTTCTGTACCCAGAAGGGCCCATACAGGACCTGCAATATGCGATCGTGCATTATACTGCTGAAATATAGGGTTTCGCAGGGATCTAATGAATGGTAGAGCCACGGGTAGTAACACATGTGAAATGAAACGTCCACTGTGCAAAGTGCCGTCAATGCGAACAAGAGGTGACCGAGACGAGTAACCAATGACACCCCATACCATCACGCCGGGTGATACGCCAGTATGGCGATGACGAATGCACGCTTCCAATGTGCGTTCACCGCGATGTCGCCAAACACGGATGCGACCAACATGATGCTGTAAGCAGAACCTGGATTCATCCGAAAGAATGACGTTTTTCCATTCGTGCACCCAGGTTCGTCGTTGAGTACACCATCGCAGGCACTCCTGTCTGTGATGCAGCGTCAAGGGTAACCGCACCCATGGTCTCCGAGCTGACAGTCCATGCTGCTGCAAACGTCGTCGAACTGTTCGTGCAGATGGTTGTTGTCTTGCAAACGTCACCAACTGTTGACTCAGGAATCGAGACGTGGTTGCACGATCCGTTACAGCCACGCGGATAAGATGCCTGTCATCTCGACTGCTAGTTGCACGAGGCCGTTGGGATCCAGCACGGACGTTCCGTATTAGCCTCCTGAACCCACCGATTCCATGTTCTGCTAACAGTCATTGGATCTCGACCAACGCGAGCAGCAATGTCGCGATACGATAAACTGCAATCGCGATAGGCTACAATCCGACCTTTATCAAAGTCGGAAACGTGATGGTACGCATTTCTCCTCCTTACACGAGGCATGACAACAATGTTTCCTAAGGAAACGCCGGTCAACTGCTGTTTGTGTATGAGAAATCGGTTGGAAGTTTTTCTCATGTCAGCACGTTGTAGGTGTCGGCACCAGCGCCAACCTTGTGTGAATGCTCTGAAAAGCTAATCATTTGCATATCACAGCAACATCTTCCTGTCGGTTAAATTTCGCGTCTGTAGCGCGTCATCTTCGTGGTGTAGCAATTTTAATGGCCAGTAGTGTAACACCAAGAGCTTCTTAAGACTGTAGTTTTCCTACGCAGCAAGAATCAAAAATCCTTACGCAGACACTAATAATTTAAGAAGCGCTTAATTTTTATTGACGTTTGTCAATTCGGCAGGGAGCGAAGTAAAGTAGGTCGCTTACCTCGAGGGAAGAAGTGTAGGTAGTGCGGCCACTGTGGGATTAACTGACGGGAGAGGAGGAATGTTTTATTGTTTGTCTTCCAATGAAGACAACTCAAGAGCGTGTGTGACTCTTACCGATCGGCTGCTATGGTATAAATTTTGACATGGAAATAACATGGATTCCAGAATGAGTATTAAAGAAAGTCGATGTTATCTTGAAATGCTGTACACATGTGAATTAATGCTGTTGTAATAAAATGCAGTGAGTAGAAGAAAAAATTCAAGACATTTAGTAAACGTCCGTGGTCGTATCTCATATTGTATAACGCATTTTAAAAAAAATGGTTCAATTACTGAGGCAGAAAGTTACAAAGTCACAGCTTTGGGGACGCTGAGAGAGGCAGCAGCCTGAATCAGAGAACAGACAAGACGAAGTGTTCCGTTGGTGCCGACTTTTAACGAGCAGTATTTGGAAGAAACCAGTCATCGCGCCATTACTAGAGGTAGTTTGTACGGAGTGCGTAAATACTAATTTATATAAGCTACCAATTAATAATAAGATCAGTAGGTATACGGCCCGAAGACCTGCCCTAAGTGCCTGAGCTACCGTTGTGGGTACCAAAGATATATTGAACGCATGGTCTAAAAAAGGCAAACTGTTACGTTGCCAACAACAGCTAAGAATTACACAAGATAATTTGCATGTTTTATATCTGTATTCATACGAAAAAAATATTTGTAAATTAAACACATCAAAAAAGTCTTACATCACACCGGTTCCCAGAACTCCTGAAGACAGACGTTGACTGTCGGTATTGTTACCACACAGTCCCTTTGACTGTTCAGACATGTCACTAAACCTGCCCAAATATGTAAACAACCATGCATGAGCAGCGCCTATTAGACGGAGGGGTTCCGACAGCCGATCAGTTCCAGTCATACCACCAGGAAGGAGGTACACGGCTCGTGTTGCCTGTAGTTGAACCATGCCTAGATGATCAATACCGCGGGTCGATCGCGTCCGCATTGTTACTTTGTGCCAGGAAGGGCTCTAAGCACGGGAAGTGTCCAGGCGTCTCGGAGTGAACCATAGCGATGTTGTTCGAACATGGAGGAGATACAGAGAGACAGGAACTGTCGATGACATGCCTCACTCAGGCCGCCTAAGGGCCACTACTGCAGTGGATGATCGCTATCTACGGATTATGGCTCTGAGGAACCCTGACAGCAACGCCACCAAGTTGAATAATATTTTTCGTGCAGCCAGAGGTCATGTTACGACTCAAACTGTGCGCAATAGGCTGCATGATCAGCAACTTGTTCTTTGCAACCACGACACCATGCAGCGCGGTACAAATGGACCCAACAACATGCCGAGTGGACCGTTCAGGATTGGCACCACATTCTCTTCACCGATGAGTGTCGCGTATGCGTTCGACCAGACA
Source organism: Schistocerca serialis cubense (assembly GCF_023864345.2). Lineage (NCBI taxonomy): Eukaryota > Metazoa > Arthropoda > Insecta > Orthoptera > Acrididae > Schistocerca > Schistocerca serialis. Next base: position 130,528,455 of record NC_064638.1, read on the forward strand.
ATCGTCGGAGACGTGTTTGGAGGCAACCCGGTCAGGCTGAACGCCTTAGATACACTGTCCAGCGAGTGCAGCAAGGTGGAGGTTCGCTGCTGTCTTGGGGTGGCATTATGTGGGGTCGACGTACGCCGCTCGTGGTCATGGAAGGCGCCATAACGGTTGTACGATACACCATATCGGCAGCATATTGGCGAGGCATTCGTCTTCATAGACCACAATTCGCGCCCCCATCTTGCACATCTTGGGAATAACTTCCTTCAGGATAACGACGTCGTTCGACTAGAGTGGCCAACATGTTCTCCAGGCATGAACCCTATTGAACATGTCTTTGATAGATTGAAAAGGGCTGTCTATGGACGATGTGACCTACCAATCGCTCTGAGGTATCCACGCCGAATGCCGTTGAGGAATGGAACAATCTGGTCCAACCGTGCCTTGATGAACTTGAGGATAGTATGTTACGACGAATACAGGCAAGCATCAATGCAAGAGGACGTGCTACTGGGTATTAGAGGTACCGGTGTGTACAGCAATCTGGACCACCACTTCTGTACAGTTGCCGGAACTCTCGGAACAGAGGTGATGCAATTTTTTTTTTTATGTGAGTATTTTGAACACTGTACTTGCTCATTGTCGTGTTAATAATCAGCCGCGCCGCGAGGGTTACGAAATAAACAAGCGTGGACTTGACCGTAATTCACTTCTCAATTTAACCTATAAACTACATGTAGCTAAAATTCACGTTTGGAGGTACTTTCGTTCGTATATCGTGTCGCGACATCGAATACCAGTCGCGTCGTGATGCGGTTACACGTACTATGTTCATGCAAGTGATTGGCGGTATCGTTGGGATGAACTATTGCTAATTGCAAATAAATGTGCCGACAATAAAATGTAGAACTTATGATGTAGAGAGTGATATTAGAGTGACTGAAGTGAAGTGCTAGTAAATGACAAGTAAATGAATGGGTATTCGCAGATGTCCGAAAGAACAGAAATCACGCGAGGTTGTCATAGATATTTTGTAAATTGAAGGTAGACCGGGGCGAAAAGAAAGGAAAGGAAAGAAAACAATGATACCAGTTGCATCGGAGATTTGTGCGGAATGAGATGTGATAAGTGAAAATGTGTCCCGGACCAGGACTCGAACACGAGACCTCCTGCGTCCTATGCAATTGCCTTAACTACTGCGCCATCTGGACACAATGTTTATTGGAGATGCGCTGAGTATCTCAGTATGCTCCTTGACGAGCCACTTTAGCACCTAGCGCTACCTATCCACACTCCCCGTCCATGTCCTCGCTAATTTTAGATTCCTTCCGGAGGTCGAACGTAAATGGGCATCCTCACTGAAGATGTGATCCTCCACACACCTGCGACAAACAGTATCTCGATGGCGCATCGAGGCGACTGAATTATATGAATGCGTTGTGCCTATTCGTTCGGACATGTCCCCATGCAGCTGATATCATCAGTTCCTTCGCTTTCCTTTCTCCCCCTCCACCTTCGTCTACATAACATGTATCGCAGCTGCATATTCTGCATGGTGTTTTATCTTGTGGACATGTCCAAAAGAACAGAAACCAGTCGTTCACATCAATGCTTCGCCTCAATGGGTAATGAATCCACCACCTTCGGTCGAATGCACAGACAGGTTCTACCTCCTGCAGGAATCTCAAAGTAGGTGAACATGGAGGACATGTACAGGAACTGTGGATCGATTGCGCTAGGTCGGAGTGTGGGTCAGGGAGGGGTGTACCGTGATCCTCCACACACCTGCGGTAAACAGTATCTCGATGGCGCAGTGTTTAACTCAACCGCCTGGTAAGCAGCAGGGCCTTGGTTCAAACCCCGGTCTGGCACACATTTTCTCTCGTCACCGCTGATTCGGCGTCAAGTCCCGATGCAGTTGAAGTCATCGGCTTCTTCCCTTGCTTTTCCTTGCTCCGCCCTCCACCTTCAAATTACATAAAATGACAAGTATCACTTAACAGCACATTTGAAGCTCTGAATGTTCTGCAAGTAGATCACTGTTAGTCGTCTTCTTTTTCCTGACCTCATCCCGTATCTCGACCGGGTCAGAAACTTAATCTGGATTTGGTGATGCTAGTGGTGTAGGGTGAACATCGATATGCAGCAGGATTTTGGAATATGTATTGTGTTCTAACATTACGAGTTGTAAGGTGGCGTGGTCTCCTGACCTTCATTTCTTACATATTCCATCCTCACAATCGTACTCTGCACATCAAGACGCTTCATTCGAACCCAGACTCGATAAGGTAGAGTCAGTTTTGTATGAATTCATGTAAGCGATATCCAAATCTAATAAGTACATCGCAAGTGTGTACTGAGGTTGAAAAAAGTCGAGCCTGGCGTACACAACATGACGGCCACAGGAATTTTCGTTCTAAAGAGGAAACCAGCCGGCTGGGGAGACCTTCCCTTCAGAGGGCTGGCTCAGCAACATACCTACTTCGGCCGAAGCGACCGCCCAGAGAGAAGACAGCTTTTGCCAGAGTGAAGGGATAACGACCCCTGTGTTCGACTTAACAGCAAATTCCGCTACATTGTGTGGGAGCGCCCAGAAGACGCATTTTTTCATGAACCAACTGCGTAGTTAAGCAGTTCTCACAGAGGACAGTATATGCCTAATGGAGATGCTGCAGATTTCCGCATTGGTCATTCTCCCATTTAAAAGAGCAACGCTGATTGGCGGAATATTTCTGATGCGAACAGTCAGAGGAGTGAGGGAAGACAAAGAATGACATACCCTTGCAACTTTTCCAGAAAAAAGGGGCCGTTCCGTTGTCGCTCTTGGATCGGGAACACGTAACGGGAGCGAGTGCGCTCGCACGTGTACGCAAAGATCGAGGAACAAAGTCTCTTCCCCGTACTTCACTGGCAGAGCACCTCTGTCGTTAGCGAATCGGAGTGACACTCTGTATTGAGTTGCTCGCGATTAAGCGTTGCTTACTGTGATGGCCGTCACACTTACTGTGCGGTGTGAACTTTTTTTTTGTGATACGTTACAATACAGCATCACCGGTCTATTGCGGTCTAACCGTGTTGGTGAGGCAGTAAATTTCCACAGGGCAGTGACTGCGTCACTGCAATTCACTTTGGAGGTGTGGCGGTGGGACTTGTAGTCCCGTACCACCCTCTGACGGTGACAGTACTACATGAGTCAGGCAGAAAAATTTAGCCTAACATGGGCAGGTATGATTGGAAAGTATTGGACGTAGAATGGGGGCTTGTCCCGCCAAAGGATGCGTCCGTGGTGGGCGTGCCAGACCTATCGTTAGCCATGGTCGGAATCCGTTTCCTCTAGGATGGTTAGGGGAACCGGAAGTCGATGCCAGCGGCGTGGAAGTGTGGTCCCAACGTGGCGTAACCCATGGACAGTGTCCCGCAAGGCATCCACTTTCTCATAGAGCCGCCGCGCGTTGTTGCGTATGGTCGTCTTTAGGGGGACGATATCCGCTTCCTCGTGGAGAGTGACAATTCTCGTGAGTGGCGGGGCGTGCAGGCTCCACCTGAGCACCTTGTTCTGCAGGCGCTGCAACGTCCGCATCCTGGTGACACTAATCGTGGTCCATGCAGCAGATCCATACGTGAGGGCAGGCAGGATAACCGTTCGGTAAATGCGGAGCTTGGTATGCAGGTTAAGTTCCCTACTGCGAAAGAGCGGGTACAAAGCCCTGGTTAGCTTTTGCCCCTTGTTGGTGACATACTCCGCATGACAGTGGAAGAGCAACTTGTGGTCCATCTGGACCCCGAGATAGGTTGTTGTCGGGGACCAGGGCACCTGCACACCTGCAATCGAGATATTGCGGCGGAGGACTGGGCGCCGTTTCGTGAAGTAAACTGCCGTAGTTTTGGCGGCATTGAGAGCTATTTTGTTTGTCCGGCACCAGGTGATAGTGGCGTCCACCTGTCGCTGGAGGCGGGCGACGACGGCGTCAGTAATGCGGCCAGTGGTGTATAGCGCTGTGTCGTCAGCGTATTGTGCAAGGTGGCACTCGGGGATGACCGGCATATCATTGACATAGATATTAAATAGGATGGGAGATAGCACCGATCCTTGCGGAGTGCCTGCCGACAACTGGCGAATGCCAGAACGCATTCCCCGTTGAGCCACTAGGAAAGTCCTACCACGGAGGAAGTCATCCACGATCTTAACATAAATATCCGGTATAGGGGTCTGTGTCAGCATCTTGTGTACGAGGTTGTCTTGCCAGATCTTATCGTAGGCGTTTTGCAAGTCCAGAAAAACGGCAGCTGTCGACTTGGCAGTGTTGAAGCCTTTGCTGATGTGTTCAGTGATCCGTAGGACCTGAAGTTCAGCAGAGAGGTGCGAAGTGAATCCAAACTGTTCAGGACGGATCGTCCCAGCTGCTGCAAGAGGTTGGGAAAGTCGGTGAAAGATCACAGATTCAAGAACCTTCGCCATAGTGTTTAGGAGGCTGATGGGCCTGTTGTTGGTGGGGACTGCAGGGTCTTTGGACCTCTTGGTGATCGCAATCAGCTTGGCTTGTTTCCACTGAGGGGGGAAAAGGCCAGATGTGAGACAACAGTTTAAAATCTTGGTGAACAAGATGAGTGGTGTGCGGGGAAGGTGGCAAAGATGTTCATTTAAAATTCCGCCCAATCCAGGGGCCGACCGGCCACGTTTCCGTCGAAGGATGCGCTGAATTTCTGCCATGGACGTAAGAAGGGAAGCAGACTGGGGTGGGCGGTTGCGGAAAGCAGCAACAGCTGTCAGGACTTCATGTTCTTCCTGTACTTCGTTTGGAGAAAGGTCCTGGACCAGAGGGCGGTTTTGGGCCTCGAACGCATCTGCCAGCGTTTCCACAATTTGCAGGGTATCATATGACAAGCCCGCTGCTGTGCGAATAGGATGGGCAGTCGCTGGCTTAGAACGCCGCAGGGTGCGAATGACAGCCCAGTCAGATTTTTGGTGGAGTAGGAAAGTGGACATCCTGTCCTCCCACTGTTCAGACCATTCGGCGAGCCGGTGGCTGAATTCACGTTGGAGGCGTCTCATTTGGCGTTTGTCCTAGGGGTCACGAAACTGCTTCCACCTCCGGCGGTAGCGGTTCTTTTGCACCTTCAGCTCCCGTAACAGAGGGGGCAAGTCGTCCAGGGGTGTTAAATTTCGAGGTGCAGTGGAGGTGGAGAGTTTCACTGCTTTCTGTATTTTGGCGGTAAGGTAATCCACAGCGCGGACTATATTGGCCGGTGTTATCAAATCGAGGTCGTGTCGAGTGGTGTTATTAAGTACCCTGGTAAACTTGTCCCAATTGGTGAGGGTTGCAGTCGAACGGGCATCAAATGAAAGGGCAGCATTGGTGAGGTGCAAGAGTACTGGCTCGTGGTCAGAGGCCAGTTCGTGGAGAACTTCCAGCGAAAACTGAGCGGTGATGTTTTTGAAGATGGCCACATCCAGAACGTCTGGCTGGCAGTTAGTACGGACTGGGATATGGGTAGGTTCGTGGGGGCAATAGACTGATAGTGCTAAAGCATCCTCCAGGTCAAGGAGGAGCCGGCCTTTGGGGTTAGACACACGAGAATGCCAAGCTGGGTGCTTGGAATTGAGATCTGCCCCAGTGATGAGCCTGTCAAAGGATGACAATGTGCGGAGGTCTGCTTCCAGCAATGGCTTGTTTGGGCTCAAATACGCTGCTGCAAAGGTAATGACACCAAGGTGTGTGGAGATGGTAACTGCTGTGGCCTCTATGTGTTCCATTGGCTGGAGAATCTCTTGGGTATGGACAAGAGCTTTGTTGAGGAATACAGCTGTGCTTCCACCACGGCGGTCGAGGCGGTCAGAGCGGTAACACACCATGTTGCGAAGGCGGAAATCGTCTGCCGGTTTGAGGTGTGTTTCTGTGACCAGTAAAACATCCACACGATAGTCATGGAGGAAGGTGTTCAATTCCATCTTCATACGTTTTATGCCATTGGCATTAAAAATGCAAGTGACAAGATCCCGAGGGGGCTGGTGGTGGTGTGGAGGTCCATTCGCCATTACAACACTATTTGACTAAGCCCCTCCACTAGGGCGATGACCTTGGAGAGCCCGTCCTCCGATTGACGGATTTTTTGTGCAGTGTCACGAATAACAGCTCGGATGTGGAGTTTCGTGAAAAAGGAGATGACCTGATGGATTTCACGCATGTCCGCCCGAAAGGACGCATCAGTCTCCACCACTGGGGCAGGGTCCCGGGTGGTCTGCTTGCCCCTACGGCGCGCAGGAGCAGGTGTAGTAGTAGGCAGAGTGGGGGTAGGGGCAGAGGGCTGAGACAGAGCCACAGATGGACTGGAGGGAGCTGCAGCTGGCTCCTGTAGTTGGTGAGCAGTGGGAGGCGTCACGGAAGACAGACAATGAGGAGGAGACCGGGCTGCAGCAGCAAAGGATGTCGTGGGAGTCTGGGCAGGAAGGGGCACAGGAGCCACCGAACCATCTGGTGCCTGAGTGGCTGGTACCAGAGTGGCTGCTGAGGACAGTGCACCAGGCTGACCCCGCAAAACAGGGTAGTTGGTCATTTCCCGTAGCGGTGGGGGAGGTCGATTTGTTCTTGGTTTCTTTTTGGGTGGACGAGAAGACTTCAGTGCCTTCTGGTAAACAGGGCACCCCCTCCAGGATGCCATGTGGTGGGGATCGTGCGTCGTTCCCAAACATCTGGCACAGGTAGGTTTCTCCAAAGCAGGGAGTGTGCAGTTCTCCACTAAATGTGGGCCAGCACACTTAACACACCGCAACGGCAGGGAGCAGTAATTCCCAGTATGTCGTAAACGTTGGCATTTGTGACAGATGTCTGGCCTGTTGCGGCCCTCGTACGATTCAATCCGGACTTTCGTGTACAGAAGATACCGGATTTGGTAAATCCGCTCTATGTCCTCCCTCCGGGAAAGGGAGACGACGTGGGTAGGGCAGGGGATCAATGCCCTGGTCTCAGGATTCCTCTTGCTATACTGGTGGACCAAAGGATCTTCGAAATCGAGTCGAAGCAGTTCCTCCTTGACCTCCTCTGCCGTAACCTCTGGTGGCAAGTCCTTGATGACGATTTTGGTGCGGCGATTACCTGACGTCTGGTGGGTAAAGTAAGGCATCGCCTTTGATTTTACGAAATCGAGAATGGTAAGATAGTCGTCCCTACTGTCAAGCAGGTATCTCACATGATCTTTTTGGTAAACAGCTCTCAATTGGCTGACAGTGAGCCGTTGGAGCTCAGTGTTCAGTTTCGTGTAATTAGTGACGTTATATACCACAATGGGGGGTATCCTCTCTTTCTTTAGAGGGCTTGATGGGATCTCTTGAGAAAGAGGGTCGGGAGCATTAGTCATTTCCTCATCCACAGGACCATCCGGTGCGGCGTTCCCCGGCAGGGGGGTATCGGAACACGATCCGCTGCCACCACAGCCCGCGTGGGCGGAGGGGCGTCTGGAGCGACGGCCAGGGGACTTTCCGACTGGGTCAGGGTGTCCAGAAGACTCGCCACGGTGGCGGGAAGGCGTAGAAAGAGGTGCAGGTACAGCCGGGTGGTGGTCATACAGAGCCGATGTGTTCGCCGCCTCACTACGAGAAAGATCAATTACTAGGCGGTCAGGTGAATCGTCGGACGACGACGACGCGGATGAACGGACCCTGACACGCGACGGTGGACAGTCTTCATGATGATCGGTTTCAGTGCCGGTGGTGTCCACCGGCAATTTGTGGCGGTTGGCGCGATTCAAGCGATCCTTCGCCCGTTGCAAGGTGGGCAGAGCATTATGCGCGACGGGAGGCCGGGACGAGCGGCGTTTCCGACGCGGTTCTCCCCGAAGGGCGGCGGTGCAAGAGTCGGAGGGTCGCGAAGGCTGCTCCGGGAGTTTCTCCATTGTGAACGCGGGTCCGCCTGACATGGCCAGGGGCCCGGCACGAGAGCACTGCGCACACCGAAAACTTCCCAGCTATCCTGGGATAATAACTACTAAGAAATCAACACCGAAATAGTAGATATACAAACGCCGTTAGGCGGTGAAAAACTATAACGATACGACACGGTAACACACTCGTATAAATAAGAACTCTTTCACGGATCCAACCTGAAGCACGCGATGTGAACTTTTTTTTTTTTTTAATGGACTTGTAGTCCGGGGTGATATGTTACAATACAGCATCACCGGTCTATTGCGGTCTAACTGTGTTGGTGAGGCAGTAAATTTCCACTGCGTCACTGCAATTCACTAAGGACGCTTCCAATGACCCCTCCTTCTACTCTGTAGATGAATATCGTAACAGAGACTGATAGACCAGCTTAGGTAAAAATTCTGCTATATTTCAGTTTTGACAGCACTTGGTTGCTACAGTCAAGATCGGGTATTCTGTGTATGATAAATTTATTAAAAGTGCGTAACTGTGTTTTATTCTGACAGTGTATCAATTCTGTATATATTAGCAGTTACTGTCATATATTCACATATTTTGACAATCTCCTGACAAATGATGAAGATAATAATTATTATATTCAACTGTATTACGTTATTCTTCCTGACATGTTATTTGTCATTCGCGATGGCCAGCGGCAATTTCCGAAGAAGTACGTAAATATTTGTTCGCTCCAGTAACTATCGTCTCTGAAATATCACCAGGGTCTATGACTGGAGTCACTGTATCAGCAACACAGACACACAGTTATTCCGTTACCAACTTCCAGGTTACCTGTAATGGTAGCCCGATAACTGCCAGAGAGCGAGAACTGTGAGCATACTGTGCCCTATGTTATTTGACATATGTATTGAATCACTGATTCAAGCCATTTATACAGAGAGGCTGAAATATGCCATTATTAAACCCCTCTGAAGGAAATGTGATAGGAGTGATGTAAATAATTACCGACCTATTTCACTACTGCCACTTGTTTCCAAGATTTTTGTAAAATTGTGTATTACAGAATGTCGCGAAGGCTGCTCCGCGAGTTTCTCCATTGTGAACGCGGGTCCGCCTGACATGGCCAGGGGCCCGGCACGAGAGCACTGCGCACACCGAAAACTTCCCAGCTATCCTGGGATAATAACTACTAAGAAATCAACACCGAAATAGTAGATATACAAACGCCGTTAGGCGGTGAAAAACTATAACGATACGACACGGTAACACACTCGTATAAATAAGAACTCTTTCACGTATCCAACCTGAAGCACGCGATGTGAACTTTTTTTTTTTTTTTAATGGACTTGTAGTCCGGGGTGATATGTTACAATACAGCATCACCGGTCTATTCCGGTCTAACTGTGTTGGTGAGGCAGTAAATTTCCACAGGGCAGTGACTGCGTCACTGCAATTCACTATGAGGGTGTGGTGAGGCAGTAAATTTCCACAGGGCAGTGACTGCGTCACTGCAATTCACTATGAGGGTGTGGCGGTGGGACTTGTGGTCCCGTACCACCCTCTGACGGTGATGGTGCTACATGAGTCAGGCAGAGGGGTTTTGTTACTGCAATTCACAATGAGGGTGTGGCGGTGGGGCTTGGGGTCCCGTACTACTAAGAAATCAACACCGAAATAGTAGATATACAAACGCCGTTAGGCGGTGAAAAACTATAACGATACGACACGGTAACACACTCGTATAAATAAGAACTCTTTCACGTATCCAACCTGCAGCACGCGATGTGAACTTTTTTTTTTTTTTTAATGGACTTGTAGTCCGGGGTGATATGTTACAATACAGCATCACCGGTCTATTCCGGTCTAACTGTGTTGGTGAGGCAGTAAATTTCCACAGGGCAGTGACTGCGTCGCTGCAATTCACTATGAGGGTGTGGTGAGGCAGTAAATTTCCACAGGGCAGTGACTGCGTCACTGCAATTCACTATGAGGGTGTGGCGGTGGGACTTGTGGTCCCGTACCACCCTCTGACGGTGATGGTGCTACATGAGTCAGGCAGAAAGGTTTTGCCTAACATGGGCGGGTGAAGGTGTGGCGGTGTGACTTGTAGTCCCGTACCAGTGCTGTGAATACGGACAGAGTACTAGTTAAACCAGAGTACTAGTTAAACGCCTGCGAGAGAGTGTTGAGTGGAATCGCGGTGGACTGGTTATCTGACTGGTGTACTATGCCAATAGTGAGAGTAGGGGCAGATAGTCCTTGACTTCAGCAAGGCATAGGGAGAGTTTGACTGGCGAAGGTAAATCCAGATAGAAAGAGATAGTTGTGTTATTTGTCAGCAGCGAGCGACGCAGGCGGCAGTGCGACGCAGGCAGCAGTCGTCGCAGCTCACGGTATTGTGCACTACAGCATATGCGAGCCCCATCTGTCCTCCATAACAGTACACTTCATTACATTTCTCACGCGACAGCATTGACCGTAGCTAGAAAATGGTTCAAATGGCTCTGAGCACTATGGGACTGAGGTCATTAGTCCCCTAGAACTTAGAACTAGTTAAACCTAACTAACCTAAGGACATCACAAACACCCATGCCCGAGGCAGGATTCGAACCTGCGACCGTAGCGGTCTTGCGGTTCCAGACTGCAGCGCCTTTAACCGCACGGCCGGCAAGCTAGAAAAGTTATTCAAGTTGTGTAGGTGTGGCTCTCAGCCATTCTGCCGAGTGAATAACATTCTTAAAGAAAAGGGAGAAAAGAACGTTTCCATACTTCGTAAAATAATAGCAATCTTATCCATAAGAGGCAATCCACTGTTCCGAAAAGAACCCGGAAATTTATTATTATTTTATAAGAAAAAGTTTCACTTGATTTCTCAGAATTTTTCGTTCGTTTAACGTTTTTCTTACACTAACTAGCAATACTCCCATACCCAAGCATTCCACTAGTTACGTAAGAACATATAGAATATTTTTGTGTCTTTTCCTTACAGCGGACGACTCCAGAAGATATTTGTTGCTGAATGTTTTTCAAGCAGTTCTTATTGGTACATTAGGAGCGTCTGTCTGACGTCTGTAGTAGTGTGAGGTGGAAATTGTTCCTTGCAGGAGCCAAAGGGTACTTGTTCGATTAATCCATTGTGCAACTTGACAAAATAAAACCCACACACTCACAGAGAGTTAAAGAGAACATCGTTCTTGTGAAACACAATTAGCTCTTTACTCACACGACGTGTTGAGTCCTACCGATTAGGGATTTCAAATTCATTCTGTATTTCTAGATTTCCAAAGGGTTTTTGACACTGGGGCACACAAGCGGCTTGTAGCCAAATTGCTTGCTTATGGAATATCGTCTCAGTTATGTGACTGGATTCGTGATTTCCTGTCAGAGAGATAATATTTCAATTCGTAGTAACTGACAGAATGTCATCGACTAAAACAAAATACATAAAACAGTACCTGGTTAATCACTACTAGTGAAAAGTCAGCATTCTTCAAAAGGAAGAACTTAGTCAAAGTTTCACAACAAAAGTAGCAGCATAGAAGTACGGTCGTGATCACATCCCATGGCATCAAGTCATTACATTGAACCCACTATGCAGGACCCAAATCCATATGTCATGAACAATGGTTAAGGGAGGCAGGAAGGTGTGAGGCAAAATAAAAAACGGATTCAGGCCTTCTTAAAATATAGCACAGCACTGTCTAAAAGAGTAAATACAAATATTTATTTTATTTACATCATCTAAAGAAATAGTTATTCACTAATGTTTCTTTTCATTTTCTTTTTAGATCTGAACATGGTCACCGGTTATGATCGAAACTGGTAAACCGGTACAAATATATGCAACTAAGACTACAATACTAAATGATTTAAAAAATTAAACGCATAATTACAGAATTAAATTTCAGTTGGCAGTTGCAGCATAGCGAAGCTAAACACTGTGGGGGAAACAGGTATGTGCCATCGAGACACACGGTAGTTAAACACTCCGATCAGTGTGCCTGAATTGTATAACATTAACTGTGCGAGAGTAGTCCCCGTACTTAGAAAACACTGATATACTGGGTGATCAAAAAGTCAGTATAAATTTGAAAACTGAATAAATAACAGAATAATGTAGATAGAGAGGTACAAATCGACACACATGCTTGGAATGACATGGACTTTTATTAGAACCAAAAAAATACAAAAGTTCAAAAAATGTCCGACAGATGGCGCTTCATCTGATCACAATAGCAGTAATTAGCATAACAAAGTAAGACAAAGAAAAGATGATGTTCTTTACAGGAAATGCTCAATATGTCCACCATCATTCCTCAACAATAGCTGTAGTCGAGGAATAATGTCGTGAACAGCACTGTAAAGCATGTCCAGAGTTATGGTGAGGCATTGGCGTCGGATGTTGTGTTTCAGCATCCCTAGAGATGTCGGTCGATCACGATACGTTTGCGACTTCAGTTAACCCCAAAGCCAATAATCGCACGGACTGAGGTCTGTGGACCAGGGAGGCCAAGCATGACGAAAGTGGAGGCTGAGCACACGATCATCACCCAACGACGAGCGCAAGTGATCTTTCACGCGTCTAGCAATATAGGGTGGTTCTAAAACCCCATGTGTGTCAATTTTTACATCTTCATTATTCCGTGGTTTATTAAGTTTTCGAATTTATACTGACTTTTTGATAACCCAGTACATATTATTTCTCTCCATATGTTTTCTAGTTTCCTCCCCCGTCAGCCCCCTCCCCCCTCCCCTCCCGAATTGGGTCACTTACACAGTGCACAGTGCCTTAATCGCTGAGACGCCCTGTTCGGTAACTAGCTCTCCAGTGACGTCATTTGCAATTATCCAAAAGGAGAAATATGTCTGAGCCAGCAGCCGCCAACAACGTAGAGCGAGCAGCAAACGGAGGGCCGTGACGGACATCCCCACTCTCGCCGTGTCAGGCGGCGACTGAGTGGGCTCATTTGCATGACAGTCTGGCGGTGCTGATGGCATCGCAAGCTTCGCGGCCGCCACGCCGGCTGGCGAATCACAAAGCCGCCGGCTGATGGGCCCCGCAGTACCTCGCGACCTCCTCCGGCCGGCAATTAACAACAGTCGCTGCGGGCCGGTGATGTAAGCGCACAGGAAGAATTAATCTGTAATTGCCGGCTCGTGAAATGGGTCCATTCCATTTGGAACCGGGCCGCCCACTGAATGGAACGGCGCGGAGATGATCGAATGCCCGCAGGGCGGATCCTAAACGGGACAACAGTCGCCGCACTTCCGAAGGATAATTAGTCGGCTCGTAATTCTAGGCGTCACGACACGGCGGGCTTTCAGGTCACGGGGGAGGGGACCGCCAGTGGGGAGGGGGGGGGGGGGGAAGGAGGGAGGAAGAGTGGAGGAGAGGGCGAGGTGTGTGACGCGAGTGCCTTCGCTAACCGCACGACATCGCCTGCAGCGCCTCTCCTGAGCTACATAACGGAGTAGGCTGTGTTTACATGGACCAACCGAACACCTCACTGACTGAAAATGGCTTTTTTGACTACTTGGGACCATTTGCAGCCACTGATGGACTTCATTTTCATAAACAACGATGTAATTTTTTATGGATGACAGTGCACCATGTCACTGGGCACAATTGTGTATGTGTGTGTGTGTGTGTGTGTGTGTGTGTGTGTGTGTGTGTGTGTCTGTGTCTGTGTGTTGTAAGAGAGGTCCAAACACTTGTTGGTGTGCAAGAGAGAGAGAGAGAGAGAGAGAGAGAGAGAGAGAGAGAGAGAGAGGAGAGGAGAGGAGAGGAGAGAGAAAGTGGCCCAACACTTGTTGACGACACCGGCCGAAGTACATAACAGCAAACTGAAAGCCGATATGAAACTTCCTCGCAGATTAAAACTGTGTGCCGGACCGAGACTCGAACTCGGGACCTTTGCCTTTCGCGGGCAAGTGCTTGGGTAGCTGAGTTGGTAGAGCACTTGCCCGCGAAAGGCAAAGGTCCCGAGTTCGAGTCTCGGTCCGGCACACAGTTTTAATCTGCCAGGAAGTTTCATATCAGTGCACACTCCGCTGCGGAGTGAAAATCTCATTCTGGAAATATCCCCTAGGCTGTGGCTAAGCCATGTCTCCGCAATATCCTTTCTTTCAGGAGTGCTAGTTCTGCAAGGTTCGCAGAAGAGCTTCTGAAAAGTTTGGAAAGTAGGAGACGAGGTACTGGCAGGAGTAAAGCTGTGAGGACGGGGCGTGCGTTGTGCTTGGGTAGCTCAGTTGGTAGAGCACTTGCCCGCGAAAGGCAAAGGTCCCGAGTTCGAGTCTCGGTCCGGCACACAGTTTTAATTTGCCAGAAAGTTTCATATCAGCGCACACTCCGGTGCAGAGTGAAAATCTCATTCTGAAAGCCGATAGGTTGAAATCTGTATTGAATGTCTTTACCACAACTGAAAGTAGGGGAGTGTCGACACTGTGTAATTTTTCAATCATTGCTAAGTTGAATAAGTAGTACTTGCGCTGAAGACCAACTGAAATCGTTAAAACGCAAGGACTCAAGTTTGACGGAATTACAATCAGATCCTCTTCAGAAATTTTTGATTGAATTACAGTGAGCTGATAAAAGTCTTGGTATAGCGATGAGCACAAATACAGATAGCAGTAGTGTCGCGAACACAACGTATAAAAGGGCAGTGCTTTGGTGGAGCTGTCATTTGTACTCCGGTTTCGAATATGATTACAGCTGGAGCATGGGAATCAACAGTCTTTGAAAGCGGAATGGTAGTTGGAGCTAGATGCATGCAACACTCTATTCTGGAAATCGTTAGGGAATTCAATATTACGAGATGCACAGTGTCAAGGGTGTGCCGAGAATACCAAATTTCAGGCATTACATCTTGCACAGACAACACAGTGACCGACGGCCTTCACTAACCGACCGAGAGCAGCGTTTGAATAGAGTTGTCAGTGCTAACAGACAAGCAACACTCCTTGAAATCAACGTGAGCCGTGCGACGATCGTATCCGTTAGGTCTATGTGGCGAAATTTGGCGTTACTGGGCTATGGCAGCAGACGACAGACGTGAGTGTCTTTACTAACTGTACGACATCGCCTGTAGCGCCTCTCCTGAACTCTTGACCGTATTGGTTGGACCCTAGACGACCGAAAAACCGTGGCCTGGTCAGATGAGTCCAGATTTCAGATGGTAAGAGCTGATGGTAGGGATCGTGTGTGGCGCAAACCCCAGGAAGTCATGGATCCAAGTTATCATCAAGGCACTGTAGGAGCTGGTGGTGGTTCCGTAGTGGTGTAGGCTGTGTTTACTGAACACCTCACTGACTGAAAATGGTTATGTTGACTATTTGGGACCATTTGCAGCTATTGGCTGGTTCAAATGGCTCTGAGCACTATGCGACTTAACTTCTGAGGTCATCAGTCGTCTAGAACTTAGAACTACTTAAACCTAACTAACCTAAGGACATCACACACATCCATGCCCGAGGCAGGATTCGAACCTGCGACCGTAGCGGTCACGCGGTTCCAGACTGAAGCGCCTTTAACCGCACGGCCACACCGGCCGGCTTGCAGCTATTCATGGACTTTATTTTCACAAACAATGATGGAATTTTTATGGATGACAGTGTACCATGTCAAGGCCACAATTGTTCGCGATTACTTTGAAGAACGTTCTGGACATTTCGAGCGAATTATTTGGCCACCCAGACATCAGTCCCATCCATGATTTACGGGACCTAATCGAGAGATCAGTTCGTACGTAAAATACTGCACTACCAACACTTTCACAGTTATGGATGGCTATAGAGGCAGCATGGCTCAATATATTTCTGTAGAGGACTTCCAATGACTTGTTTGAGTCCATGTCATGTCGAATTCCTGCACTACGCCGGACGAAAGAAGGAATGTTTTCCACGCTGGGGTCGTACCGAGCAACTCCTTGACAGTTCAATAATGACTTTGTCTCGCCCAGGAGGACTTCGTCTGTCCATAGTGAATATTTTTGCTGGAGCTGTTTCGCTGTGTCTTGCTTTTTATTGCGTTGGGGGAGGGGGGGGGGATCGCTGTGAACTATGCGCTGTGTAAAGTTTTCCCTTCTGCTCGGGAGAAACGCCACGTTAACTGCTGTGATGATGGAAAGAGTTTACAGAATCGACGCTTTGGGAAAACTGAAGTAGACGAATGGTTTCGTCGTCCGAAAAACATGTCGATATATAACAAACTGTGTCATATGCTGGAACACATGAAATTTGTGCCTGCAATTATTGCCGTAAACGATCAGATAACATCTAATGCGGTTGTTATCGGTTCCGAATGTGTAATAACCTGGCTGGTTACTCGGGCATGGTAATCGAATGATTTTGTAGAAATATTTGCGTTAGGAGCTGTAGCGACAGAGTTTCAGAGATAAATTACAATCTTGTTCTGACGAGCAGATAGAGAATCCAGTGTATAAAGCAACGTCTTAGACTTCCCAGTATTGTATTGTATGTTAACCGGGGACCTAGAAACGACGGAGAGGCTCCGTCCCCGCCGCAGCCGCAGTGGTCCACAACCCCACGACGACTACCGCAGTCCACTTTACCCCTCCGCCGCCCCGCCCCGCACCGAACCCAGGGTTATTGAGCGGTTCGGCCCCCGGTGGACCCCCCCCAGGGAACGTCTCACAGCAGACGAGAGTAACCCCTGTGTTTGCGTGGTAGTGTAATGGTGGTGTACGCATACGTGGAGAACTTGTTTGCGCAGCAATCGCCGACATAGTGTAACTGAGGCGGAATAAGGGGAACCAGCCCGCATTTGCCGAGGCAGATGGAAAACCGCCTAAAAATCATCACAGACTGACCGGTTCACCGGACCTCGACACAAATCCGCCGGGCGGATTCGTGCCGGGGACCAGGCGCTCCTTCCCGCCTGGAAAGCAGAGCGTTAGGCCGCACGGCCAACTGGGCAGGCGACTTCCCAGTAACTAATAAACTCCGAGGAAAATATCAATCATCATAAAGTTGTGACAGCATCAGTGATTACTGGTGAAATAAGGAATGTTTGAAAGGTAGGAAAATAAGTTTGCTTAGCAAGAGTGAAATGATCGAAACTGCTGAGAATCTCAGTAGTCAACACCAAACATTGAGCTCTGAAGACGTAGATGTCGAGCACAAATGAATAAACTTGAAAAACATTATTCAGTACACTTTAGATTATTGTATGTGTCGAACAAGGTTCTAACGGATGGAAAGACCCTACTTCACATAACAGCCTTGTTAAAAAAGTTATTACGAAAGCAAAGAAAGCCGGCCGAAATGGCCGTGCGGTTAAAGGCGCTGCAGTGTGGAACCGCAAGACCGCTACGGTCGCAGGTTCGAATCTTGCCTCGGGCATGGATGTTTGTGATGTCCTTAGGTTAGTTAGGTTTAACTAGTTCTGTTCTGGGGGACTAATGACCTCAGCAGTTGAGTCCCATAGTGCTCAGAGCCATTTGAACCATTTGAAAGCAAAGAAAACATCATCACAAATCTAAGAGACACCAACGTTTTGGTGACAAACAGAAATACGTGTAACTAGAGCAATACGAGAAGCTATCAGTGAAAATGAAAGCAAGATTTTTCAAATCTATCCGACTACAAACCCTTTGGCCTTAGACAAAAATGAAAGTCAGTTGTAAATTATGTATCCAGTTGCTCAGTGATCGTACTGACAAGGAAACGGAAGATGACTGAGAGAATGCCAAAATGGTTCTGTTTTCCGAACTTGTTTCACCGTTGTTTTGTCGTAGATCGCTGGAGTGGACAGAAAAAAAAAGCACAGGTCATTCCTGTTTTGGCTGTGAGCACTATGCGACTTAACTTCTAAGGTCATCAGTCGCCTAGAACTTAGAACTACTTAAACCTAACTAACCTAAGGACATCACACACATCCATGCCCGAGGCAGGATTCGAACCTGCGACCGTAGCGGTCGCTCGGCTCCAGACTGTAGCGCCTAGAACCGCACGGCCACTCCGGCCGGCATTCCTGTTTTCAAGAAGGGTTGCTGAACAGATGGACAGAATTATGGACCTATGGTGTTGACGTCAATCTCTTGTAGAATTATGGAGCATGTTTTGTGTTATCGTGATATTTTTGGAGACCGAAAATCACCTCTATAAAAATCGAATGGATTCTGCTGTGACTTGGCAAGACAGCCAAGCCACTAGGAGGTGAAGCCGAAAGGCACGCGTTTAAGCTCACACAGGCTGGCGTGAGGTCTGGAACAGTTAAAGGATTTGAGTCTAGCAAATAAAGTACGTAGCTGTTGGAATACTTAACTTTAATCCACAATTGGTGAACATCGGTCTGACGGTACATGCATCACAAGATAAATAGCAAATTATAATGGCGCCTTGCTAGGTCGTAGCAAATGACGTAGCTTAAGGCTATGCTAACTATCGTCTCGGCAAATGAGAGCGTAATTTGTCAGTGAACCATTGCTAGCAAAGTCGGCTGTACAACTGGGGCGAGTGCAAGGACGTCTCTCTAGACCTGCCGTGTGGCGGCGCTCGGTCTGCAATCACTGACAGTGGCGACACGCGGGTCCGACGTATACTAGCGGACCGCGGCCGATTTAAAGGCTACCACCTAGCAAGTGTAGTGTCTGGCGGTGACACCACAGATTCCACGAAACAAAGATGTTACGAGACTTAACTTGCTCTGGTTCTCAATGAAATCCGTAGCGCTGTGGACAACGGAGCTCAGATTGATGTCTTGAGTTCAGTAAGACATCTGACACCGTCCCTCACTGCCTTTTGCAGAAAAAAAGAGCTTACCGAGTATCGCATCAGATTTGCGACTGGATTAAAGACTCCCTTGCAGACAGACTTCATTACGTATCTCATTCCGGAAGAACATCGACTGATGTAAAGATACTTTCAACAGTACCCTAACGAAGTGTTGAATGGTTTTGTAGGCTGCCATGAAACAATGCTGAAGCGTTTTTCCGTTGTAAATGCCTGCTGCTGAGCCAGTTGATTAAGAAATAATCCAAAGAACTGAGATCGGGGGAACATATAGCGCATGGAACTTGTTTTTTCTCATGCAGTCTGCTTTGGCTGATATCAAACAATAAAGCGAAAAGAAGATAATGCGGCTGAAATGTGTTGTAGCCCTGTCGAGCACAAACCATTTGTCTCCTGTTATTTACAGGGGCACATGCTTTAGCAAGTCTTGGTACACTGCTCTGAATGAAGCACTTGTAGACATCATCTGTAAGACATTGTGGGAGAACAGCTTGACCTATCAACAGTTACATACATTTCCAGCCGGAATCTTAAACTACAGCTGGTGTCTAGCCAGAACAGTACCATGAGCATTTTGGTGCAGCCACAAACGTTCTGGGTATGTATTCGTGCATAGAAGCAAACGCAGGATACTGAAAACTGTCATGTTTCTAACTTGATAACCTTGTAAAATGCTGCATCACTAACATCTCAAAAACGAAAGTATTTTGGTCATATGTGATACCAACATTGTGTTATTTTGATGCGAGGAACCAGCTTCAAAACTTGGTGAAAGCATTTACGTGCGTACGTTTTCACAACCAATGTGAATATGAGTAAAATACTTACGGCCACTAGGTTAAGTGATGTTGAAACAATAAAAAAACTATAAACCTAATTTACGACTGTCTTCGCATTGGTCTTCTTCAGGTCAGCTAAACTGCTTGTTTCTGGGAATGTCTTCCATATATACCGTCACTTTTCAGTTGTCGTGTTGTAACCGACATCACTGCACTGACAAGACGTATCAGGAAGACCATTCCCAGAACCGAGTAGCTTAGTTCAAAATGGCTCTGAGCACTATGGGACTTAACTTCTGAGGTCATCAGCCCTCTAGAACGTAGAACAACTTAAACCTAACCAACCTAAGGACATCACACACACCCATGCCCGAGGCAGGATTCGGACCTGCGACCGTAGCGGTCGCGCGGTTCCAGACTGTAGCGCCTATAACCTCTCGGCCACCCCGGCCGGCAGTAGCTTAGTCACCGTTAAGATGACCACTTTTAAGGACGGTCGGTTTAAAGTTTAAAGTTGTTTTTAGTGTTTCAAAACGTAGCGGCATGATTTTATTCCAACTTGCAAAAGTATGTCAGCGGGTAGTATGACAGCGAGAAGTATCAGTTGCGATTTAATATTTTTCGCAGGTGACGTGGTTAGTTACGAGGAAGCGCTATGCAAAACAAATTGTAGTAATCCAGAAAGATCTTCGTAATTGGCATATAGCTACCATGCAAATGTTCCCTACGACAACCATGACCATCAGAAATTACATTATGTTAATTCTTGTAGTAGCAGCAAGACTTCCACAAATCTTGAAACGTTATTTGTGTTGCGTGAAAGCCCTGCTTCTTCCTGGTTATTAATCAACACCGTAAGAAACGTGCACCTACTGAAAGGCCACTTTGTGGTTGTGGTGGCTATTTCTGCCTTGCAAACATAGTCAAGGACTTCTTAGCTCGTAGTTCCGGCATTCTCTTATGAGTGACCTCTAAAACAAGTTACAGGCTGTTGGATAGCACAGACTCTACGACTCCTTGCGTGTTCACTATGAAAGGAAGAACTTTCTGCTGGAAATGCGATGGAGCAATGTCTGAGCTTCACACGTAGATTCTGAAGGGAAGCTGATACCTACTGCTAAGTTAGGATGTACCGCTGTGATCAGTCCATACAAAATGCACTCCTTAATTTAGAACTGTTTCGAGTATTGTACAGGGTGGTTATAATTAAACTTTCGCTACTTGAGACAGTCACCATCAAAAACGGGTGATCGTAGGACAATGAAGCTTTGCGAAAACATTTGTAATGACATGCGGAAGAGAAATAACGAATAAACCACTGAAAGAAACACATAAGTGAGTAATATTTTATTTGTTAATTGTCTACCATGTTTACGTTCCAGTTAACAAACGCTGCTCAATATGAAGACCACCTGCACAAGCGACAGCGTGCAACCGCCCTAGAGATACCATTTAACAACTGTTCGCAGCATTTTTCGATCGGTAGACCATGGAATGTTCAGCTGTCGTAATGCAGATCGAGCACTGTTTGAAGACCGCACATTGCGTCCAGCATTCTCATCCATGGCGATGGTAACTTCCTCAACAATTTGTGGTGCAATTAGACACCGGCCTCTCCCAGGAGCAATTTCCAAATCGACAGTTAATTTGAACTTCCGGTAGGGAAAGAGAACCCATTTGTTTTCCTTTAATGCACTGATACTCGAGAAGAGTAGTACCACTATTGCTGTTGTTTTGCGGCACTATTGCTGTTTTGATAAAACCGCTTTAGAGTAAAGCCTTGCTCACCTTGTCCAAAGCCATGCTGACTGTCTGCAACTGTAATACACACTGATGCTTGTGTCTCAGCCTTACGTGGCTGTACCAGCACAGGCGCCTAACAGCAGTCATGACACTAACACAAAGTAAGAACGCATATCCCACAGTACACAGTCTGAACATTTTTCCTATAAATTTTTTTACCCATATACTAAATACACTACAGGCCATTAAAATTGCAAAAACAAGAAGAAATTCAGATGACAAACAGGTATTCATTGGACAAATATATTATACTATAACTGACATGTGATTACATTTTCACGCAATTTGGGTGCATAGAGCCTGAGAAATCAGTACCCAGAAAAACCACCTCTGGCCGTAACAACGGCCTTGATACGCCTGGCATTGAGTCAAACAGAGCTTGGATGGCGAGTAAGGTGCAGCTGCCAATGCAGCTTCAAAAAGATACCACAGTTCATCAAGAGTAGTGACTGGCGTATTGTGACGAGCCAGTTCGTCGGCCACCATTGACCAGACGTTTTCAATTGATGACAGATCTGTAGAATGTGCTAGCCAGGGCAGCAGTCGAACATTTTCTGTGTCCATAAAGGCCCGTACAGGACCTGAAACATGCGGTCGTGCATTATCCTGCTGAAATGTAGGGTTTCACAAGGAACGAATGAAGGGTAGAGCCACGGGTCGTAACACATCTGAAATGTAACGTCCACTGTTCAAAGTGCCTTACCGAGACGTGTAACCAATGGCACCCCATACCATCACGCCGGGTGCACCCAGGTTCGTTGTTGAGTACACCATCGCAGGCACTCCTGTCTGTGAAGCAGCGTCAAGGGTAACCGCAGCCATGGTCTCCGAGCTGATAGTCCATGCTGCTGCAAATGTCGTCGAACTGTTCGTGCAGATGGTTGTTGTCTTGCAAACGTCCCCATCTGTTGACTCAGGGATCGAGACGTGGCTGCACGATCCGTTACAGCCATGCGGATAAGATGTCTCTCATCTCGACTGCTAGTGATACGAGGCCGTTGGGATCCAGCACGGCGTTCCGTATGACCCTCCTGAACCCACCGATTCGACATTCTGCTAATAGTCATTGGACCTCGACCAACGCGAGCAGCAGTGTCGCGATACGATAAACCGCAATCGCGTTAGGCTACAATCCGACCTTTATCAAAGTCGGGAACGTGATGGTACGCATTTCTCCTCCTTACACGAGGCATCACAACAACGTTTCACCAGGCAACGCCGGTCAACTGCTGTTTGTGTATGAGAAATCGGTTGGAAACTTTCTTCACGTTAGCACGTTGTAGGTGTCGCCACCGGCGCCAACCATATGTGAATGCTCTGAAAAGCTAATCATTTGCACATCACAACATCTGCTTCCTGTCGGTTAAATTTCGCGTCTGTTGCACGTCATGTTCGTGGTGTATCAATTTTAATGGCCAGTAGTGTACTTTACGTCTAAACTCGATCAATTAGCTAAGGGGTCATTATAATCACTGGGTGTACTTCTTGAGTAAGGACATGTGCAGAAACAGTGTCTACCGTCACCAAATCAGGAAGCACTGCTGCATAAAGGTGAACGTAATGCCCATAGAGGGCTTCTGCTATTTCTACTTGTTCTACCACAGGTCGACCGTCGTCTGTCATCGTGTCGGTTACCATCGTCCTACGGTGCCTCCTGCGCTCTAAGAGCACGTGGTGCATAGATGGCCTTTCTGCTTGTAGCCTGTCTGGAGCACGCGACCCTATAACACCGCCCTGTAAATGGTGGTGTGCTAAGCAGACGAGCTGCGCTTTCGCGCGATTGACAATAATCTGCCTGTCAGGTGAGGGCTCCATAGCAAGACATTCTCGTAGGACGGTGTAATAAAAGTTTTTCGTGCTCCTCCTCCATTCCGACGCTTCCCGGCCGAAGGTCATGAAGGTGCGCCTAAGAGCAGGCTTCGCACATTCAATCCACCAACTGAGGGTCGATTGGTAACGACCAAGACGCTGTAAGGACGCGTTCCACGACTCTTCGACAGCACCTTTACATGCCGGCTCCTCCACATGAGGGACATTCAGTTTCCAGTGGGGGCTACTGCGCCACACACTTGCAGGTTGGGGGAAATAGAGCAAATATAGGCTGTGTAGTCGGTGAATGCAGTGGGCCAGAGCTCTGCTCCTCTCTTCGCGGTTGGGACGGTGCTTGTGACGTAAATTCTGTCCAACCGACTTGACGAATGACTTGTATAATTGGTGTAGCCAGGAGCTGGGCCATGGATGTGGCACCACGTGTCGAGCAGGTGGAGGTCATGCACTAGCATTTCCAATTCCGCACACGGGACGTGATGTGGCTGCTGATGAGACGGAGATAAAGTACAGTTGAAAAAGGCTTCCGATCACCATATCGTCTATGCGGCCCATACAGAGATGCGTAATATCTTTCGGAAAAAAAGCGGGCTCGATCTCTCCGTCTCCCTGATCCTGAAAGGGCATATACATGAATGGGTCGTATAAAGTTGACAGTAGGTACAGTACGTCCGTAGCCGCCAAGCCTTCCCATAGCAGGACAGCCACACCACAATCGGTAGAAGAGGCGTGGGAGATGTGGGCGGTATATCGGTAGAAGTCAGGGAAACTAGGGTCTCATATTTCCTGTACGAGTGCCACGTCGATGTCCGCCGCGTCGAGCATGCGTTGTAGCAATGTAAGTTTGTGTGGTGCTCTTATCGCATTGATATTGATTGTGGGATGGCGAAAGGTGTGTTGCCTAGCCTCTTCACCTAGGTTAGACGCCATGGCAATCGAAGATAACCTCAAGAGAGGCCGGACTCACCGAACCCGTTACACATTATGAGTCTTTCACGCTAAGAGCGGCGTCCCCAATGCCACCTCCTCCCCCGTCACCCGTGACCTCTCCAGGAAGTTCCTCAACATCGTCCGACCACTGTGGGTGCACCACGATGCTGTGTAGCTGATCGGCACCAAAATCTCTTTCAACCACGTCGTCTTTGGTAGAGGTGGACGGAGCGCCACCCGTCAACGCGACTTGTGGTATGGGCAAGTGAACCGTCTACACCACTTAGACATCCAGCATCCATGCCGTCTGACGATATGTCACCTTCTTGACCGGCCATGCGTAGGAGGCAATAGTCAGAAGGGGTCCACCGACGTCGCTTGCGTCATCGAGACGAACCCTGCTTTCGAAGGTGGATATCCTTATCCGAATGTGGGAGGCAATCCAGCGTCGTATCACCTTCCGCTAGGAAAGCCGCGGCCGGGACAATGTTCGCGTCCATGTCCATCGCGTCCTGAATGTTATGTTGCGTCTGGATTCCGTGGGACTGATGCAGCTGTTGTTGCTGTGGAAGGTGCGACATCTCGGTCGGCATCAGGGGTCCTTCCTCTTCCTCCCTTGGTCCTTCTGACGTCGATGGATATCCCCGACCGCCCGTTTCTTCCACATCTATGGTGCTCATCGTCGTCTGAGCGTATGTGAGGGGTAGGATTGTCGCCCCCGTCGGCGAAACTGAGTCTCCCACTGGTATCTTCGTAAGTCTACGTTGTAAGCAGCCCGATCGAACATGGACTTCCTGCCCACATCCGGAACAGGTACGCGACTGACCGTCGTACATTATGATTGCCCGACAGCCACCGATGTTCAAATAGAACGGCACATGTTTCTTGAGTTCAAGTTTAATTTAGCGCACACCATTGTAGACCTTATACATCAAAATGTTTGCCACTTTTCTGCAACGTGGCTGATGACATTGGCATCCTTGACAACTTCCTCTGGGACCTCGAATGGGAGCTCAAAAACCCTTAAAGTCCTCAGACCCACGCCTGCATGATCCAACGTCACTGCACCGATATTCCCGTCAGAATGTTTAAATCTGAGAGAGTTCGGGTATTTAGACACCACAGTCGCGCAGATCTTTGCAGTGATTTTTTTAACATAAACGAAGCTCGCCTTTATAGAAAAAAATGTATTCCGACGATAATCGCCGGATCTAAACGTAGATCGTCGCGGCCGGCCAGTGTGGCCGAACGGTTCTAGGCGCTTCAGTCTGGAACCGCGCGACCGCTACGGTCGCAGGTTCGAATCCTGCCACGGGTATGGGTGTGTGTGATGTCTTTAGGTTAGTTAGGTTTAAGTAGTTCTAAGTTCTAGGGGACTGATGACCTTGGATGTTAAGTCCCATAGCGCTCAGAGCCATTTCAATCAAGATCGTCGCGTATGAACTTCTATTTCATAGGCTCGAGGACGCGTGTGTTCTGGTTGGAAAGTAATTCTGATCGTATCGTGGCGCCATGTGTGTGCCATAGTCGCACTGAACTTGGAACAAATACAACTCGCGCCTCACGGTGGCGCACGGCCGGACGCTGCGTACTTCCTTGCCCCACCGCTGCCGAAAGCACTCGAAACTGGGACTTTTGCCTTTCGAGGGCAAGTGCTCTACAATCTGAGCTACCGAAGCACGACTCACGACCCGTCCTCACAGCTTTAATTACTCCAGTCCGTCGCTTCCTACCTTCCAAACTTCACAGAAGCTCTCGTGCAAACCTTGCGGAACTAGCACTCCTGAAAGAAAGGATATTGCGGAGACATGGCTTAGCCACAGCTGGGGTCTGCAAGGTTCACAGAAGAGCTTCTGTGAAGTTTGGAAGGTAGGAGACGAGGTACCGGTGGAATTAAAGCTGTGAGGACGAGCCGTGAGTCGTGCTTACGTAACTCAGATGGTACAGTACTTACCCTCGAAAGGCAAAGGTCCCAAGTTCGACTCTCGGTGTGACGCACAGTTTTAATCTGCCAGGAAGTTCCATATCAGCGCACACTCCGCTGCAAAGCGGGAATTTCATTCTGGAGTTATTTTCATGTTTATACTATAATGAAACCTTTTTTATCGCTAAAATTGAATTACTGTTCATATCAATTACATGTGTTTATCTAACTTTCTAGTTTATAACGAAGTCAGATTGTGACTAACCTGTACATGGTAGAGAAAAATTGAAATCAGATACGTGTTTCACCTTGCTAAAGCCGTCCTTACCCTGGTAGATTTAATTATCGTTGATGTGGAGGTGAACGAGTTAATTAGACGTCACTTCCTGTTACTTCATGTTGAAGAACCTCTCGTGAAACACAAAATATATTCTTCAGTATATCGTCAACGTGCTAAGGAAGGTTGAACCAATAATAGCAAAAACGTTCTCTACGTCACACGCACAACTTTCGAGACACCTTGTCGGTTTCAGTTCATACTGGGTGGGTTTTATACTACAAATGGCCCTGAGCGCTATGGGACTTAACTTCTGAGGTCATCAGTCCCCTAGAACTTAGAACTACTTAAACCTAACTAACCTAAGGACATCACACACATCCATGACCGAGGGAGGATTCGAACCTACGACCGTAGCGGTCGCGCGGTTCCAGACTGTAGCGCCTAGAACCGCTCGGCCACCCCGGCCGGCTGTTTTATACTACAGTTTACCTCTTATTAATAAACGCTGTTTCTATGAACGAGCGCATTGAGGATATGTCGAAAACCCGTCGTTTGATACGATTTTTGTTATAAAATGTTGGGAAACGTCATACTGTGGTTAAAGAGTTTTCATATTTACTTTTTTTCGTGTTATAAGTCACGCGTTATGACAGTACGCGATTTTAACGCAACGGCACATTGAAGATTCACCAAAAGGGCGTCGTTGTTGGTATAATTTATTGTAATTAAAGGTAAGCTAATACCTAAACGGCGGTTATTCAAAAGATCGTAATATAAAATACAAGGTCACTTATTACAGAAGTCGAGCGTAGCGTGGTTGCAAGAGGTGACGAGTTAAGAAACAAGGAGTGGAGGGTTCGCATATTGCGGTACCCTATTTCTTTTTCCTCAACATCGCGTTTTATAAAAGGATGTGGAACTTTCTTAATAAATTAAGAGAAGCAATTTCTGTACTATTCGACGTTACGTAAATATAAATGCGCTCTGTCTCAGGAGTGAGTTTTACCAATTTTGTGATATTTTATAAGCTGATTTCGGTACTAACTGGGAATGGGACTTTACTTATTGACTTTGTAATGTCTCTTGCAGCGGTCTCTCCGCGATATTTTCAGAAATTTTATAAATTATATAACTCAGTACATATCTCGAAATATCTCTTCTTATCTTACCGATTATCAATGCAAAGTAGTTTCAGGCCCAATTATTCCTTGGAGCGTCCATTTACTCCATGGAATAGCTTCTATGCTATCTATGTTTTCTCTTAGAAAAAGAATAGGGGTCTTCTTGCCGATTAGTCGTGAAAGAAGGATGTATATGCATGTATTGTTGGGCTAGTCGCCATCTTGATGAGATTCTGTATGAGAAGGAATTTAATACATGAACTGAACTAAAGTAAGTGTGTTCGCGTATTATTTAACTGTTTATTATTGACAGTGTCTGCTTACTACGCTGTGTTGCACGGGATCAGTGGGGAACGTCTGATTTACACTGGACGAACCTGCCGTTTTGTATGCTCAAGATATCCAGTTACTTCAAATAAATAGGCTAACACGGTCTTACCAGCAGATCTCCGGTCTTCCCCATGTGATCACCGAAAGTTAATAATTATTACAAATGTTTCCAGGAGATCGACTGACAATTTTCGTCGCACCGAGACTTCGAAATTGCTTCACTGCCTTATGGAATTTAAGTTAAGCTCAGTTTAATCAGGATAGAACAGTATTGAACTGTGTGAATGTGATAAGCCTGCTTTGTCAATGAAAATTCCCTTAATATACGCATGTTTTTACTATCCTGATCAGTGAAGCTAAATCAGGCCGGTGTGAGAGGGGTTTTTTAAATTTTAGAAATATTAAAACTTGTAGCATATTCACAGATATTGAAATTTTTATTTATGTACTAGCTGAGTATCCGGTATTGCACCATTATGTATTGATTCATTCTAATCTTCTCTTAGTTCATCTCTTCCTTCCCCATCTCTATATCCTCCTGCACTCTCTCTCTGTCCATTTCCTTCAACCCCTCTCTCTATCTCCTCCTGCCTCTCTTCTCCTACCCCTCTCTCTATTTATCTACTCTAGCCTCTCCTTCTGACGATCTGCTCATCCCCCCCCCCCCCCCCCCAGTCCATCTCTTCCTCTCCAATCTAATTCCGTTTTCTCCTCGCATTCTCTCTCTCCATCTCCTCCCCCTCTCTCTGTTCATCTCCTCCTCCACTCTTCCTGTTCATTTCTTTCTCGCTCCCTTTCGCTGCTCATCTTCTCCTCCCTCCTCTTACTCATATCCTCTTTCCTTTCTCTGTCCATTTCCTTCACCACCTCTCTTTGTCGTTATCCTCCTCCCCTATCTGTGTCCACCTCCTTCTTTCCGCACTTTATCTCTCCACCTCCTCCATCCCCTTCTTTCTCCACTTTATCATTCCCACCCCAATAGGAGACTGATGGTTCTTACCCCCACAGTACCTCTTTCCATATCGTAACTAATGTACCAAATTTGTCTGAAATCGTTCTGAGGTTTAGGATGAGCTTTTTACCCGTGGTTTTGCTCGCATACACACGTGTCAAAAACACGCAATTGTACACAGGGTTCATCTGAATATCTAGCGAATTTCGCCCTGTAGTTTGGTTTTCACGCAGATGGATGTTCATGATGCCATATCTCCTGGACTATGTGTCTTAAAATGATATAACTTTGTCGTTACATTCAGTGCTATACGTGAATACTGTCTGCAAAACGTGGGGCGAATACAGTTAGTAGTAAAGAAGTATTCATGTAAAACGTCATGGCAGTTTTACAGCACGATGGGCGAAAATATAGTTAGAGACAAACTCTTTTTCCGTTTCATAGTTTTGCTGGGGTTGTCAGCGAGAAAAAAATTCGTCAAGGTTTAAAGTTACGTGTAAATTTTGTCGCAGGTTACTAAATCTTCTCAGTCTCATATACTGGATGAATAAAGTATGGATACTCGCGCGTCGTGAATTACACTGCATTCTCACCACCATCCCCATATCTTCGATAGGTAGGTGGCTTAGACGCTCACAGCAATTATCTCCAGACAGTAAGTAATATACTGGGTGATCAAAAAGTCAGTATAAATTTGAAAACTTAATAAACCACGGAAAAATGTAGATAGAGAGGTAAAAATTGACACACATGCTTGGAATGACATGGGATTTTATTAGAACCACCCCATATTGCTAGACGCTTGAAAGATCTCTTGCACGTGTCGTTTGGTGATGATCGTATGCTCAGCCGCCACTTTCGTCATGCTTGGCCTCCCAGGTCCCCAGACCTCAGTCCCTGCGATTTTTGCCTATGGGGGTTACCTGAAGTCGCAAGTGTATCGTGATCGACCGACATCTCTAGGGATGCTGAAAGACAACATCCGACGCCAATGCCTCACCATAACTCCGGACATGCTTTACAGTGCTGTTCACAACATTATTCCTCGACTACAGCTATTGTTAAGGAATGATGGTGGACATATTGAGCATTTCCTGTAAAGATCATCATCTTTGCTTTGTCTTACTTTGTTATGCTAATTACTGCTATTGTGATCAGATGAAGCGGCATCTGACGGAAATTTTTTGAACGTTTGTATTTTTTTGGTTCTAATAAAACCCCATGTCATTCCAAGCATGTGTGTCAATTTGTACCTCTCTATCTACATTATTCCGTGATTTATTCAATTTTCAAATTTAGACTGACTTTTTGATCACCGCCGGCCGCGGTGGTCTCGCGGTTAAGGCGCTCAGTCCGGAACCGCGCGACTGCTACGGTCGCAGGTTCGAATCCTGCCTCGGGCATGGATGTGTGTGATGTCCTTAGGTTAGTTAGGTTTAAGTAGTTCTAAGTTCTAGGGGACTGATGAGCACAGAAGTTAAGTCCCATAGTGCTCAGAGCCATTTTTTTTTATCACCCGGTATGTATCAAGTATTGGTTGAAGCTGGTCCAATGGTATAGGAGGAAATGTGGAACATACGCAAATACGCACATTTATATATATATTCATTTTTAGAGTATGTATGGATGCTGATGTGTTGGCAAATGTGCCAACACCTTGTAGATAGAGGAGGCCTAAATGCACACTATCTAACGCAGACGGGCGTGAATTCTGGAACAGGATAAGTAGTGAATTCTCATAAGAAAAGTATGCAGCTCCTCGAATACTTATCTTTTATTCTTTGATGTGAATACAGCATTCTTGATGAGACATTTCATACGATAACTATCAAACTATGTAAGGCTAATGGCGCCTTACTAGGTCGTAGCCATTGACTTAGCTGAAGGCTATTCTAACTGTCTCTCGGCAAATGAGAGAAAGGCTTCGTCAGTGTAGTCGCTAGCAAAGTTGTCGTACAACTGGGGCGAGTGCTAGTCCGTATCTCGAGACATGCCTTGTGGTGGCGCTCGGTCTGCGATCACACAGTGGCGACACGACATGTACTAAATGGACCGCGGCCGATTTAAGCTACCACCTAGCAAGTGTGGTGTCTGGCGGTGACACCACAGATGCCATGGAGAGAACGACGTGACTAGCATATGGGCAAGGGTGGAAAAACGCGTTCTAATTGAAGTAAAGTAGGAATTTTATACGCGTCGATTTTCGTAGGAAAACTATATGGCTTGCAAGCCGTACGTAGCGGACATCTGCCACTGGCGAGCGCTGTAGTTGCGAACTGCGTTAACTAACAAAGCCGATCTAACGCGGGAGATGTGTCTCGTGACGTTGGATTATCCATGCGCATCAACGTCAACGTGTGAGGACGGCTTAACCGAAAGTAATTAATTCGTTTTCGTTTGCTTGCGCAATAAATACGTTGACTTTTAAATATGTTTGTGACCACTGAACCGTCTGAAATTATTTCATCTAAGGCGCAGGCGAATGTTCTGGAACGGCGAATACTCGTCGTGCGCCCTGTGAGGGCTGCGGTGAGCTTAATGGCGGCCGTTGTTTGTAAATAGACTGGAGCGCCTTGATTGTGTCTCGAGGGGGCCCGTCAGCGCCGCTGCACGAAAGCCCCCGGGCGAGCGCCACACGCAGCGCCCGCTTCCTGATGATGGCTGCGTGCGAACGCAATCATTAACATAATTACACGGCTCTGTGCGTTACAACCGCACACGAAAAGCTCGGAACATTCCCGACGCAGGTTATCGCCTTTAATCGCCCATTGGGAAACTGTTGGGCAGCAGTGTGCATCGATTAGGAATTCATCGCATGTTCCGAAACGAGAAATTACGTGTTACAGCTTGTACCTGTGCACGATACAGCGACAGGGGCTGAACACACAGCGCGCCAGCAGGTCGTGGTTGGTGTATCTGTACTACTAATAAAGACAAGTCGTTTGACGTTGTTGCCAAATATATCGATAAGTATATGACCAATTCACTACAAATTTTTACGCGATACTCGAATTAACATACGGACGGATCACAGCCCATATATTTTTTAATATATCCAATATATAACTATATTTGAATATGTGATATATAAATGGGAAATGTTGTAACCTAATTCTCCAAAAGTTTTTGACCGATTTACTTCAAATTTTTACACGATACTCTGACGAACAGTCAGACAGAAAAAGGCCATTCAGTTTACTTCTAATTATCATTTGGACGAGCATATTTATTTATTTATTTATTTATTTATTTATGCATTTATTTTACTTGGCAAGATTAGGGCCTTCAGGCCCTCTCTTACACCTAACCAGGCATACTCAGATTGAACGAGTTACAGTTTCTACAGAACATTAAGGACATATAACGTATTATACAGTATTGATGTTAAAGAAAAAAAATAGAGATTATAACAGTAGTACAATGATAATTATAACAATAAAAAATAATTACAACAATCAAGAATAATAATGATAATAATAATAATAATAGTAGTAGTAATGACTATGTATATGAAAGTAAACATACTTTTCTTTTGTGAATGTCAGTCCTATTGTTAATTGGGAATTTTCTCGTTATGTTCTTGCAGCTTGTGAGTTATCCTCATCGAGCAGAGACATAAGACGATAGAATGGCGTGAAAGAGATATTAGAAGAGGTAGATAGGTTAGAGGAAGAGAAATAGAATGGTAAAATTCGAAGCTGTGATGGAGAGGAGAAAGAAAGAGAAGAGAGGGGTACAACAATGGTGGCTATACCGTCCCTAATATGTAAGTTTTGAGTTCTCTCTTGAATGTTGAGTGGTTCTGGATAAGACGCAGATCACAGGGGAGCGCGTTCCATAGTCGTATGGGTGAGATGGAGAATGACACGGAGAAAGATTTTGTGTTATGTAAAGGTACAGCCAAGATGCTATTCAGTTTACTTTTGATTTTTATCGGACTTTCTAATTAACAGTCGGACACGCATATTATATTTATTAAAATATATATAGCCAATGATAATATGTATGTCATATATAAAGGAGAACGTTGTTACCAAACGTTTCGTAAACTTCTTGACCGATTTACTTCAATTTTTACACGATACCCTAATCAAAAGCCGGCCGGGGTGTTCGAGCGGTTCTAGGCGCTACAGTCTGGAACTGCGCGACCACTACGGTCGCAGGTTCGAATCCTGCCTCGGGCATGGATGTGTGTGATGTCCTTAGGTTAGTTAAGTTTAAGTAGTTCTAAGTTCTAGGGGACTGATAACCTCAGAAGCTAAGTCCCATAGTGCTCAGAGCCATTTGAACCCTAATGAAAATTCGGACGGACGTAGCCTGCATATTTTTAATATATACAATGTATAAATACATATGTGATACATAAAGCGGAAACGTTGGTTCCAAAAATTTCGAATACTTCTTGACCGATTTACTTCAAAATTCTTACACGATACACTAATAAACATTCAGAGGTACATAGCAACGATAGCAGGACATGTGAGCCATTATACATTTTGTTTCTCCTGTAAATAATTTCACGCAAAAATTGTATACACAACTACCCGCTGTTTCTTCCTTGCTGTAAGCTATACAGGAAACAGGATATGTCTATTTATGGATTATCACCTTGGGATCTCAATCTCTGAATCTTTCTAATCCTATCCATTCCCATATTAAAACAATGCGAAATACTATGAAGCTACACCTTCACAGATCTGTCCTCGCATATTCAGCACGTTAAGATGTCTCTCTCATATATCCTGCACCAATGATCCCAACCGCAATAATAATAAACAATGATCAAGGTGATAGAGATGGGTAAGAGGACAGAGAAGGGAGGCGTAGAAATGTACGTAGAGGGAGGGGGGGGATGCATATATATATATATATATATATATATATATATATATATATATATATGTATATATATATATATATATAGAGAGAGAGAGAGAGAGAGAGAGATAGAGGGGGGGATGTGTATATATATATATATATATATATATATATATATATATATATATATATATAGAGAGAGAGAGAGAGAGAGAGAGAGAGAGAGAGAGAGAGATAGAGGGGGGGGGGATGGAGGAGATGCATAGATAGAGAGAGGGAGATGAGAGAGGAGAGGAGATGGGCAGAATGATGGGGAAAGGACATTAGGATGTACATCCAGTTCCCATACATTTTTAACTATTTCGACTGTGGATACTTCAATGTCCCCGTTGCTAAATAAAGTAGCCGAAATTCACAATTTGGTAACCAACGTAACAATATTACCTTTAAATTTTACGATATGCTACTTTCGTCACAGGAAAGGAAACGTTTATCAAAAAAATGAAGTACACAAATATCTGAAATTTATAACACTGTTTACGTGTTCGCATTTGGTCATAGTCTTTCCGATCATGGTGAATTCTGCTGCATAAAATGTGTGACGTCTTTATCTAAACATATCCTTCTTTGTTTATACTAGTATTTTTTATCGCTTGTTGTTATTTTGTTATTCTAGCATGTTATACTTTGGTTTTCGTCGAATCAGTGATAAGGCGAGGCAGTACAGTATTAGGCTCTAGATTGCATGTGGAAGTAATGCGTTGTAATGCGTTTCGAATCCCCGTCCGGCTGTATGGGCGTAGAATTTCCGTGGTTTCCCTAAATCTTTCAACATGAGAGATCCGTTAATGGGAGGAAGATTGAGTGGCTTACCCCATACTAGACATGTTATAGCCCGCCTCTAATAATTTCGGCGTCGACAGAACGATAGCTCATAATTTTCCTTTTATTTCTTTTTATTCAGTTGAATTTCCCAGCCGTAATTGCAAAGAACCCGTTATTGCAAATCATTTTTGAATTACTGTCAATTTCTCTCATTTATATCTTATGTCTCTTACACTTTATCTGTTCTAGGCCCTTGTGGTGCAGTTGAACATTTTCTTCATCATTGTACAGCAGCACTTATTTTATAAGGAACGAACGTTATAACATTTTCCCTTTTTCGTATTGCAAATCTTTTATGATCTGTTTTCCGTCCTTTTTGCTTCAATTCTGTCTTCTCATATTCCTGTTTCTTGTTCAGCACCAAGGATTCCGAACATAGGATCCATTTTGGTCTGATAATTGTGGCATACAGTCTTATCTTCATTGTGTAAAATGTCGCTCTGCTGCTGCATCTTTCCTATACTCTATTGTTAACATTTTAGTTATTTTTTGTTTTCTCACCTATTAAAGGAGTTGATTGGTTCTTTTTAAATTTGTTCATTCTCTTTATTTTTTGAAAGTATGTTTTCTGAATTTCTTTCAACATGTCTGTATTTCTCGGATTCCGATGTTTTGCAATTATCTTTACAAAATCGTAGTTTTCCGAGCTTTTTCCGTATCTCTTTTCAATCGTCTGGCAGCAGCGCTGGAATTTGGAAATTTTCGCTAAACTTCACAAAATATTTAAGTGCTGATGATAACTTTATCAGGCTGGTACTCAATTTTACGGTGAGGAATTTATAGAATGTGTAAGATTCTAATGGAAAACTGTATAATTTTAAGACTGTCGCAATCCTCAAACAAAATCCATAATGGATGTAATTGATACAGAAGGCTATACAAACACACAGTGTCGAAATCTAGAGGAAGTATTGCTAAACAAGTTAAGTGATTCTAAGTTCCAAGGAACCTTGATATCAAACATACAAGTTGGTTAATAACTCTCACCTTTGTGTGGAATTCTTAGATGAACATTTGAGAAAAGAATTACTACAGATACAATAACGAGATTTTACAATAAGAGATGTTTGTATCATAATGTAGAAAGAATAACAGAAAAAAATCATAGGAGATTACAGGTTTCAGCATTTAAATTTTTGAGGTCATGTGTAGGTGCTACGAAAAGAGAGTAAATTAGAAATGTCGGCTTAATACGAAAGCGCCAAAGAAAATTTTGCTAAATACTAAAGCGAATGGTGGAACAATATGAAAAAAGTAACTAGTGAAACAAAATGCAATAGAATTCCAAGGCGAAGAAAAAAGGTTAGCGAGTCAAATTAAAAATGAACAGAGCAGATGCGAAGGTCATTTGTGAGAAGTGTCTTGTAAGTTCACGTTTTCTGCTATAACTTGTCAGTCAAAAATGAGATGCGAAATGAGTATCTTTTTAAAACACAGGACTTTATTGCACTCTCAAAGGCAGAAAGAGTGCAGTGCTGTGTGGTGTACGGAACAGCACAGCTATGAGGGGACATCTCAGTCACTACTTCTACGATTTTTCACCCGTCTGCCTTTTCTAGACCTTCAAGAGAAGGTCAAGACTGCCATTTTTTTTTACAAGGACTTGTGATAACGATTGTATTTTGCCATCTGTAAAACAGATTAATAATAAATTAGCGTGATCGTCGGTTCGAAAATTAACTACTATGCACAAAACTCAGAATTCCGGACATAACTGGTCTTGCCAACCAAATTTTCATGAAAATTTCATCCACAGCAGGATTTTAGAGTACACTACCAGTGCTCTAGTTTGCTTTGGTGATAGTAGCTACTAACAAGCGCTGGAACATACAAAAATTTATAAATTATTAAACGGCGGGCACACTGAATGATACAGCGATGAAAACCTGGTACTCAAGAAATTGGTTGTTAAATCTCACTCATTTAATACGTGGTGGGAATATCTTTAGGAAATCTGCAAGCTAAAGTTCCCGCGTCATCTGCAAGGCAAACGTGTCGCATGTTCGTCGTCTTAGGTTAGAGTTGTGGTTCGAGCATCCGGGACAAGTTTCCTTCTTGGTTCGTAAGAACGCTGTTTTTACCTTAAATGGAACTACGACAGCAGCAGATATACACGTGGGTTT
This sequence comes from Schistocerca serialis cubense, assembly GCF_023864345.2. Lineage (NCBI taxonomy): Eukaryota > Metazoa > Arthropoda > Insecta > Orthoptera > Acrididae > Schistocerca > Schistocerca serialis. Next base: position 130,564,849 of record NC_064638.1, read on the forward strand.
TCACTGGAGTTAAGACGTCAAGTGTGAAGAGTTCTTCCATCTTAACTGTAGCCAAATGAATGTCTCACGACTCGCCACCTGCCTACACAATCACGCCGTTATAGTCTTCATTTATGCAAGTTGTTGACTACTTGCAGGCGAGCCCGTGTCAATACTCTTCGAAGTACTTGTAGACTTGCATGATGTGCTTTTTTTTTAAGATCAAGTTCTTTCACCTAAGGGGTTCCTACGTCACTATCTGAATCTCGCCAGTCAAGGGAGTCACTTCATATATTCTGCTTCTGGGAAGGAACTCTTCTTCAATAATGCAGACAAATAACTAAGACGAATTGTTCGGTATGATAAGACTTTTACGCAATCTCCCAGTCTTGCGGCAGGTACATTTTGCATACATTACAGTACGCGACAGTGGAGGCCCCAAACATGGTTCGACGAATTGCTCGCCTCAAAGCTACGTCATTTCTACAGTCACGGAATCGAAGTTACCCCAACATTGGTAGAATACTGTAAATAGTGAAGGAGAATATAATAATGATGACTTTGTGTTACGTGTATCTGTTGTGTTTACTAAACTTGCGGAAAACGCTCGAACTCGTGCACCAACCTAATAATTTAATCACCAGACCACTGCTGCCATGTGAGGAGGAAAACACAGCACTTTGATGGAGAGCGTCAGCCCACACACTTACTTAAGACGTCATAGGATTTGCCACGAGACATCGTTCACATAGGTCGTCAACGAAAGTGTGGCTCAAACTAGATTGTCACGCCACTTGGAAACGCACTTTTGTTACGAACACACTCTCCGCATCCCATCACGTCTAAATGTTAACTGTCCTCCTCTATCCGGCGACGAACTGGTAGCAGAGATTTACCCAACTTAATAGTATATTCCTCTTTCTTCCCCTGTCAGGGCTCAACCCATTCATCCCTTCTTTGCCATCCTTTCCAAACAATTTGTTAGTCTTCTGAAATCGTTTCCAAGTTACTCTTACCACAACTATAGTCCTCGCCTGGTTTTCATTTTCTGATTTTTTAGTAAAATGAACAAGGACAACGATATTTTACTTGATACCTTCAATCTGCAATTGCCTTATCGAATAATTTTAAAATATTAACTTATTTTATATGTCTAATTTATAATAATATATATAATAAACTGTTCTTGCATCTTTGATTAATGCCCTTGATGAAGAGTGGTAATGTCAGCCTCCACACGACTAAATTATCTGCAGATCTTTGATTATGTGTGGTTGCGTAACACGATTCTATCATTTCATAAGTGTATACAATGCTGCGCTCAGAGTCAGCAAATATACGAGGTGGACAAAACAAAAGTGTGCTGACAAATACATTATGTGATCAAAAGTATCGGGACACCTGGCTGAAAATGACTTACAAGTTTGTGGCGCCCTCCGTCGGTAATGCTGTATTTCAACATGGTGTTGGGCACCCTTAGCCTTGATGTCAGCTGCCACTCTCGCAGTCATACGTTCTATCAGGTGCTGGAAGGTTCCTTGCGGAATGGCAGCCCGTTCTTCAAGGAGTGCTGCACCGAGGAGAGGTATCGATGTCGGTCGGTGAGGCCCGGGCGAATGGTGTAAATTGTGTTGCCTATCTTTAGGCGCATGACATGTTTTCCGTTTCAGCTATATTCTGCCCTCGCGCTGAAAAATGTCTGGGTATCGCGTCGCGTCATATTATCGATTATCACTGAATAACACCTATTTTTTGCTACGATTACAGGCTGTCTAACCAGGGGGAACAATTGCAAACACTGTGACACAAATTTGGAATAGTTCTCCACATCAGATAAACGTTATTTTATTTTTCTCAAATTTTGGTAAACCCTACGAAGGTCATTCTTACTTGATCACTGTTCCTACCGAGTAGCAGAAGCTTTACAAGACGTGAATTACGAAACTCAAAAGAAAAAGGAATAAAATATCTTTATACAAGTAGCGCGAGCTGTCCTGTCGATTAAACCAATCGAACAAACTCACCGCTCAAAAAATGGTGAACTTATATTTACGTAACATAAATTACGTAGTATATACTTACATTAAACTAATAATAAAGCAAACCTATTAAATACACGAATGTTAGGAAAAAAAATATTTGAATTTCGCAATACACGAACCAACGCTTTGCCGCCCATCTTGTCACGGGTCGTTGACACTACTCACTACACTAAAGTTACAACAATTCAGCTAACGCCAATTCTAACATGTTACGACGTGCTAAATGCTTTAATCGCAGCTATGTTGCTACCTGAAGTTTAATTATAACAAATTGTACCAAGAACAATGTGGTTTTGGTGGATCCTCAGTGTGTCGCTACCTTCAAATGACACACACTCTCATACGCAAGTTACAATAATTCTTTTGCCACGAAAATGATGTTTCTCATTATTTTATTGGAACGAATCACACAGTCAACAACGGGTTGTCGAGTGATTCTCAATTTTCTGGTGCTCAGAAACGGCATACATACGTACAGGCTTGAACTGAATGCCAATATGGCGCCTCACAGCTCTGTGTTGAAGGGAGATCACGCGCGTCTGACGTAAGTGGCGTTGTGCCATCTGATTGGTCAACGCTCAGACGCACGCTCAGAATATTTGGCATGCTAGATATTGCTCTGCACGTTCGGAAAGACTCCTGAACGTGCTGTTACACGCTATGACGTCAAAAAACTCGGCACGCTCAACGTTCTGGTGCACGGTCCGTGTGCCGACGGCTTAACTCACGTCCCCATATCGCATACGTTGTAACGTAAAGCTACACAAACTCAAGTGGGAGCCTTGATCTCTCCACATGCGATTATCATACCTTCATCACGGACTTTCAAGGATCGACGGATCCTATCGGAAGATGATGTGTAGAAAGCAGTTACGGAATTCTCCAAACAACAGGACACAGTGTTTTACCAGGCGAGTATCTTCACCTGGGTGCGTCATTGGGATGACTGGCTCAATGCTAACGGCGATTCTGCCTCAACGGCATCCCATTTATGGACTGCAAGGCTTTCGAACGGCAATTTTTTGATTGCCCCTTATAGTTATGCTTTGTTCATAAGAACTGATTAAAGGTCACTTTGTATTGTATTGTATTGTATGTTAACCGGGGGTCTGGAAACGACGGAGAGGCTCCGTCCCCGCCGCAGCCGCAGTGCTCCACAACCACACGACAACTACCGCAGTCCACTTCACCCCTCCACCGTCTTACACCGAACCACTCTTTCAGGGTTATTGTGCGGTTCGGCCCCCGGTGGACCCCCCCCCCCCCCCCCCCTCCAGGGAACGGTCACACACCAGACGAGTGTAGCCCCTACGTTTGCGTGGTAGGGTAATGGTGGTGTACGCGTACGTGGAGAATTTGTTTGCGCAGTAGCCGCCGACATAGTGTATCTGAGGAGGGATAAGGGAAACCAGCCCGCATTCGCCGATGCAGATGTAAAACCGCCTAAAAACCATCCAGAGACTGGTCGGCTCACCGGACCTCGACCCAACTCCTCTGGGCGGATTCGTGCCGGGGACCAGGCGCTCCTTCCCAATCCGGAAAGCCGTGCGTTAGACCGCACGGCTAACCGGGCGGGCATAGGTCACTTTACTTGGTGTCTCAAAGATTGCTCTCTACGGGAGTTTCGACCATCGACTAAGCGGTCGATTTTGTTTGCCAGGTGTTACATGATTCGTGAGAAAGTGGCCTTATTAATGTATGGCAGACAAAAAAAAAGCATCTAGTGAAAAACATGTATCGTAATGCAGCCATTGTTGAAAACTGAAGTGCGAACGAGGTGTGTGGACAGCGCTGCACAGCTTGCGGCAGGCGGGCAGTAAGCGGCGCGCTCACCTGTCGACGACCTTGTGCTCCTGCAGGTGGCGCAGCTCGTTGTTGGGCTCCTGGTCGTCGTCGTCGCCGCCCAGGTCCGGCAGGTCGGAGCCTGCAGTCACCTGCAACGCGCACCACACACGGCGTCAGGTGTGCCCTT